>NW_021130859.1:0-360609 GCF_004193835.3 Ostrinia furnacalis
ACGGTTACCATTTTCATAATTCCTGATAGTGATTTACAAAAAAAATGGTTTAAAAAAAATTATTGTGATTAATAAATCACATTATTAGAAATGGATCAAATATTTAGGCACATTAGATATTATGACAAATGAAACAACTAAATGTAATTATTATTTTATTTTACTCTAAATTGATCAACAGAAAACAATACAGTTATTCGAAAAAGCAAAACACTTTATCAAGACAATACTAAAGTCCAGTCTTTAGTTTATTTAGAACATACATTCACAAATTATTGTTCATAAATGCAATAGGAATGGTATAAATATTTAAGTATTATTGTGCACATCTACATGAAAAGGACACTTTTTCTTACCCTATTCTACGATTAATCAAGACAAATAGATTATTTACTGTTCATTTTTATAATTATTGTTTTGTTCGATAAAATTCTCAGACAAGACTTAAAAATCGATATCGATAATTGTGATGTTTAAGGCAGAACTAATTAATTTTTTTTAGTTTCATAATAACTGGCATCCTTAATAAAATCCAAAAAATCTTTCAATCGTAAATTTCAATTCATATTGTGCCAGTTTAAATGAAACATTTAATTTACATCAAGATCCTAAAATTTAGACACATTTTATGTTTTTAAAACTACTTATCTTGATTATAAAATAACTCTGATAAGATGGACAACGTATAATATAACTTTATAATATTTATGCCAAATTTTAATTAACCGAGCCTGCCAATACTAACTGTAATAAATTATTTATGGAAAAACTTAAATAATAATTGCACTGTGCGTTAGCTTTGAGCTAAACAACAATAATAACATTGTAAATAATTATGCTGATTCTTATACTTTTCAAGAAAACCTTACACTTTTTATTTTTATTTAGCTTTGGTTTTAGGTCAACGATTTGTCCTCTTTCTTAACCCTTAACCAGGCTCTGGTGGCCATAGAGCTCGCATCAATTTGAACTTTATGCGGAGAAGATACGGTTGAAAACCAATGACTTCTTTTGAGCGTGATTAAGGGTTAAGTTAACCCTGAGACACACTAGAGGAAAAAGAAAGCGAGTTTTTGCAGAAAATCAATCAAAAACTACGTGGAACATTTGAGATACATTGTGTGCTCTCCCCATCCCTTTCTTTCTCTCCCTTTTTTTATTACAAGCTTTATATTGACTTCACTTGTTAGTATGTGTGGGACAAATCTTGCAACTGAATTTAAGACCAGTTCTCCTCAACCGATTGAGCTGAAATTTGGTATACTTATGTAAGTGCGATGACAATGCAATATTATGGTACCATTGAGCTGATCTGATGATGGAGTCAGGAGGTGGCCATAGGAACTCCTAAACGAAACGGCGGAAACTTATCGAGTTTGGGTTCGTTGGATTCGACTTCCCGAGCACTTTTATGCTAAATGATGACCAGGCCCAGATATTGAGATAGTTACAACTAAAAAGTGTAAAATAAAATTATAATAAAAAAAAAACTTTTTTTAAAAACAAGCTTTATCCTGAAATGCAGTTGTACTAAAACGAAAAAAATAATTGTATGCTAGGTTCAAAGATTTTCGAAAGCTTGTAGCGCAAACAGAAAAAAGAGGAATAAATTCCATGCGCGATACAAGCTTTCGAAATTCTTTGAACCTAGCATACAATTATTTTTTTTTTTCGTTTTAGTACAACTGCATTTCAGGATAAAGCTTGTTTTTAAAAAAAGTTTTTTTTTTTATTATAATTCTCTCTTGACCCGTGTGTCACCAACTTTGAGGTAGCGCCACCTGTCTGCGTATAAACGAACTAACATTTATACTAACCCCCTTACTAATAAAACTTACACGCTCGTTGAACAGTGTTTTAAAGTGACGTTTAGTATGGAAGTGTCATTTTAAAACAGTGTTCAACAACTGTGTAACTTTTTATTAGTAAGGGGGTTAGCGTTCAATAATGACCTGGTTTTAATAGACCTTTGTTCACTTAATATCAAATCAGCATTTTGTAATATTGCCTCTATCCATCTCTCTCACCCATGCTGAGACGTAAACGTGAGTGACAAAGACAGACAAACGTTTGACTGATTTTTACAGAACATGAAATTTTTCGTTGAATATTGCTTTCTAGTAAAAAGCCTTAATAAAACAATTTCTTAAGTTAAATGAACTAGACATTAAAGCAGGGGTGCTGGACTCATCTGGAACAAAACAATATTTTTTTATAAAACAGTCGCGGCAATAAAAGTTAACAATTTTACAAACAAACGAAACTAATTTTTTTTAAAGAATATTACATAATTTAATAATCCCGTTAGCTTACCCCGAAGGGATAACGAGATAATTAGTAATTTGTCTTTACAAATTGCCAATATTATTAAAAAAAATTGCACAAAATACTAAGTAAGGGAAATCCTGATTAGCTATGGTTCATAGATTCAAGCGTCTTAGTGCTAACTGGCAGTTATTGTAAGTGATGACGTGACGTGAATATCAATTTCAATTAGCAACTCGTATTTCGTATGAATCACGTGTATCATATATGATACACACGGCCATTAGTGACTTAGTGACATTCGCTGGTTAGGTTTTTATTAACGGTCAAGCTGTAGATCCTGGCTACACTGGAGTTGCAGCGGTAGACCAGGTTTCCATGTTATTGTTGTGCCATGTGTACCAGGGTTCGAAAGGATAATTATCAATGATAATTATCGGTTGATAATAAAATAACAATAAAATGCGCTCGTGAAAATTTACTGTATTTGAAGTTTTCGAACGTGTATTTCCGCACTTGCGTCTAGTAGTGGGCGTTAATCAACATAGATAGTTATAAAACCTATCTATTTAGCTCCACAATAATCACTAGTTATCTAGCGTCAAAATATTGATCTATATTCCAAGCTTTATGCGACTAGCGATGGATAACTTGACAACAATCAGCAACCAAAAACATAAAGCAACATTCGCAATCAGAATTTCTCATGAAACAATATGACAATAAATGTATCTTAATACTGATGATAATTATCCGATAATTACCTGATAATTATCATGAAGCGTAATTATCTTGATAATTTCGAACCCTGATGTGTACCAATGTAGTACCAATTGTTAAGCCGATAGATCTTTCGAATCTCGGTCGGATCAAGCTGTAGGAACAAGAAATGGGAGTGGTCCCATACCTTTAGTTATTTGGGACTGGAAAAAGTCCCAAATAACTAAAGGTTCCCACCACTGCAACTCCTGTGTAGCCAGGATCTGCAGCTTGACCGCCACAAAAACCCAACCAATGAAGGTCAAGTTTGTCCCGGGGGAAAGTTAAACTGTCATTGGACCCGCAACGAAATTAATCAGAAGAACATAGGAGTTCGAAATTTACCCATACCTTTAGTTAGCCTTCTCATCCTTAATCTCCTTGATGGTGACACCGCTAGGGTTGTTCTTCCAGATATAGTAGTTCAAAGATGAGGCGTATCCCAACCACGCGAGGTACGGAACCATCAACCAGCCGGCGGTTTTGTTGACGTTGAAGAAAGCGATGGTGGTCGCCAAAGCCGCGCCGGACAGCACAGATATTTCTATGAACGCCTGGAAAGATAAAATGGGTAATATTCGTTAGTTTGTTCTTAGCAAACGTACTTTAATTGGTGATATTAAAGTAAAAGATCTTCTTTTGGTGAATGACAATTAGAAGAATTAGAACAGCTATTTATGGCATTCCATATTGGCAAGATTAGAAATGTCTGCATGAAAGCTGATAAAATAGGCCAACATTATTCTAAGTTTGTAATAAATAGGCTCCAAAACTACCGGACCGGTTTGAAAAATTATTTCACCATTAGAATCCTACATTATTATTTCTGATGAAAATAGGCGGTCTGAAGTTCGCCGGGTCAACTAGCTTGTTATATTTTTGTTATAAGCATCATTATATGCAGACGTTTTACCAAGTTATAATTCAATAGACCACAATGATCAAATAAAAACTTACCAGTTTGAAGTCTTTCATTCCGAAGAAGATGGGCGTCCACGACCAGTTAAGCAGCAGCTGGCCTCCGTACAACGATAAAGGCAAAACTGCATCGTCTGGAAAAATACAATATGCGAACTTTAGTATTATTCACACAGTTTAAATTCTTCTGGGACAAACTTGACCTTCATTGGTTGGGTTATTATTGTCGGACAAGCTATAGATCCTGGCTACACAGCAGCATAGCTGGGCATTAACTCGTTAATCCGTTAATCGTTAATTAACGAAGTTAACATTTCTATTAACGGATTAACTTTTAAGTTAACTTTAAAAAATGTTAACGGACTCGTTAACTTCCGTTAAATTATCCTAAGTCCGTTAATCGTTAATCCAGTACCTACTATTTACCAAAAAGATACAGCAGGCACGCTGAAAAACACTAGAAAAACGCGTTCTGACAAGTACGTTCGGGCTTCCAGAACTTCCAGAACCCAAAACAACAGTTTTTGTAACCAGAACGAAACGATATTGTAAACTATACTATTTGTAGTATACATATTTATTTACAAGCTTTATATTGACTGACTTCACTTGTTAGTATGTATGGGACAAATCTTGCAACTGAATTTAAGACCAGTTCTCCTCAACCGATTGAGCTGAATTTGGTATACCTACTTATGTAAGTGTGATGAAAATGCAATGTTGTGGTAGTTACCATTGAGGCATTGAGCTGGTCTGATGATGGAGTCAGGAGGTCTCCTAAATGAAACGGCGGAATCGCATCGAATTTGGGAACCTTGGATTTGTCTTTTCAAACACTTTAGTACTAGATGATGTCCAGGGTCCTGGTTAGGTGGATTTGTCTTTTCGAGCACTTTAAATTACACATTTATATGCCCATGTTAACATGGGCTAGTGTCGGCTCATATACCCATTTACCTAACACCCTGTATAGAAAAAGCCACCGTAAAAGTTAGGCTTACGTTATACCATAAAAGCTAATTTTTATATAAAATATTAGGGCAATAATTAGAAGTAGTTTCCTCATTAGCCAGACAGTTTTGACAGTTCCAACAGTTTTTTTAGGATAGCTGCCAAAGCCACGATGACCCAAACTTCATATAATTCACCTTGGATTCACCAACATTCTATCCTATATTATTGGGAGCATACGCTGACAAACTTTCAGCTTTTATAAAATGACGTAGGTGTTCACTAGCTCTTAATGTACTACTAAAAAGTGTAAAATAAAATTATAATAATAAAAAACTTTTTAAAAACAAGCTTTTATTCTGAAATGCAGTTGTTACTAAAATGAAAAAATATTGTAATGCAAGGTTCAAACTTCAAATAATTTCAAAAGCTTGTAACGCAAGCATAAAATTAATAAAACGAAAAAAATAATTGTATATGCAATGTTCAAATAATTTCGAAAGCTTGTATCGCGCATGGAATTTATTCTTCTTTTTTCTGTTTGCGCTACAAGCTTTCGAAATTATTTGAACATTGCATATATAATTATTTTTTTCGTTTTAGTACAACTGCATTTCAGAATAAAGCTTGTTTTTAAAAAAGTTTTTTTTATTATAATTTTATTTTACACTTTTTAGTTGTATCTCAATCTGAGTCCTGGTCATCATTTAGCACCAAAATGCTCGGAAGACGAATCCAACGAACCCAAACTCGATGAGTTTCCGCCGTTTCGTTTAGGAGTTCCTATGGCCACCTCCCAAATCCAATATCAGGACCCTGGACATCATGTAGCACTAAAGTGCTCAAAAAGACAAATCCAACGAACCCAAATTCGATGAGATTCCGCCGTTTCGTTTAGGAGTTCCTATGGCCACCTCCTGACTCCATCTTCAGACCAGCTCAATGGTACCATAACATTGCATTGTCATCGTACTATCATGAGTATGCCAAATTTCAGCTCAATCGGTTGAGGAGAACTGGTCTTAATTTCAGTTGCAAGATTTGTCCCACACATACTAACAAGTGAAGTCAATATAAAGCTTGTAATAAAAAGAGGAATAAATTCCATGCGCAATACAAGCTTTCGAAATTATTTGAACCTTGCATACAATTATTTTTTTTAGTTTTATTATCATGTGTTAACGGATTAACGATTAACGTTAACTTGCGTTAAATCTTGCTAAATGTAACGTTTTAACGTTTAACGAAGTTAATTTTTTTATTAACGGTTTGACGATTAACGAAGTTAACTATTTGATTAACGGTGCCCAGCTATGCACAGCAGTTGCAGCGGTGGGAATAGTCCCGTTAAATTATCATTCGTGCATGAATCGTGTAAAGCAGTAGCACAAACGTGATGTCTGCGAATTACTTATTCCTAAACCAGGCTATTATTAGGAAGGTCAATAGTTTCTACTTGATTTGCAGTACATACAGTCTGACTAAGTATATTTTTGTAATAACACATTTTTAGAACTACATAGGATTCTAGCTTAAAATGCCAAAGCACGTAGTAGAGACGACGGCACATCAAACAATACATTTTTGTTGCAAAATGGCACCTATTACAATTAGTTAAGATGGCACACCGTTGAGCTTGATATACTGCCGACTTAAAATAGACATACACAAATATTAAAATGAGCGTTTCTTAAAACAAGGTCGTCGAGTATTCTGTAGTTGCATGAAACTATTATCCTAAGTGATGTATTCAAACATTTAAATTATCACGCATTCCAGTCATGCAACTGAACATTTGAGAGAATCAATGCAAAACATACTCTAATACTAAACTCAGTGAGTCTTATTTTGTTTTGTATAACACTTAACTCGGCATTCGTGATACCAATTGATAAAACGTAAGATATATTGATGTGTCTGCGCTTTAGATAAGCGAATGTAATCTAAATAACTAAGTTGAGAGTCCAAAAATTATGTAAGCGTCTGCGTAATTTTAATCATAAGCTATCTTGTTGTGTTGTCGAGGCTGTTCCCACCTGTGACCTGTAGGCTTCAGATGCGCGCCGCGATAAGCGTTTATCACGCCATTTTATCGATTCTGCGCGATAAGCCCATACATTTGTCGTCTATCAGCGATAAGATTTTATCACGGCACGCGTCCTTCCTAACCCGGCTGAAGTGAGTAATATTGGGAAGGGTATATGAGTGTATGAGACTCATAAAGTCACATTGATAAAAAAAATCTACTACATTCCACGAAAACAAATTATCAATTACACCGACTAGAAGTCAGTCGCCGATGTATATTCCTAGCATAGGGAATGGCGAATCTGTTTCATTTATTTAAAAAAATTAAAAATTCGTGTATCCAAAATGGTTTACTGCCGATATTATAAGCAACTAGCGGCCGCCCGCGACTTCGTACGCGTGGACCCCGTTTTACCCTTAGGGGTGAAGTTTCGAGTTTTTTAGGGTTTACCCGGAAATTATTCAAACTTTTCTCGCTGTAAAAACCATCCTTGGACTTCAACAAACATTTTAAAAAAAGAATTGGTAAAATTGGTCCAGGCGTTGTTGAGTAATGCGCTTACCAACACATTTTGCGATTCATTTTTATATTATAGAAGATATACGTAAAAAATATTATCACTTGAAACGGTTTAAGGCTGAAGGCAAGGAATTTAACAAGGAATTATTTAGGTATTATAGATGGCATGTTAAAAACTTGATTGACAATGCAGAGAAGCAGCACCTATATTTGACTGAAAAAAGTATTTCTGATAACCCAGCAAAATTCTGGGAGTACGTTAAAGACAAGAAAAAAGATAGGCAGTCCTTAAATGTATACATATATGGCNAAGCCGAAAGATGTAGTGTGGGCAGACACTAGGTGGACCAACGATCTGTTGAAGGTCGCAGGAAGTACCTGAATACGGGCAGTGCAGGACCGGTCTTTGTGGAAATCCTTTGTTTAGCAGTGCCCGCATCCAGGTACTTCCCGCCGCGACCTTCACGATCGTCGAGGAATAATAGGGCCCCACCTCTATTAAAAATACCTTAAAAGCTTGTTAAAGTCTGGTCCGTGAGCACGTTGAATTTTGTCCAATGACCCCAAGCTACCCATCCTTATCGCTCGCGCGTAATTATGTTGCTGTCGCGCTCGCACACTCACTGCGGGTGCCAGTCGCACAGTCGCGACAGCAATATAATTACGCGCGAGCGATAAGGATGGGTAGCTAGGGGTCATTGGACAAAATTCTACGTGCTCACGGACCGGGCTTTAGTAGTGTGCTACAAGACTTAAACCGAACTGTATGCTCGCGAGTCTCGCATGCCCGCATAGCTGCGACGTCGCATTGCTCACGCACGGCACATGTCACTGTGTTGCAGCCATACTAAGCATATTTTAGCATTTACTGACGTAGAATTACAGTGAATTACACTGTTCTTATCGATTAATTACGTATGTCTTTGTCGATGGAAATATGCCTATTGGCGCCATTCAAAAGAAAATCCGTCATAAACGTGAATGTACGCGTTATCATGAGACGTACGTTCCCTGTGACAAGTCTACTCTGTGACCCTGTAACCAGCTTCTAAAGCTCTGTTTAAGGCGGATTAGACAGGGCACATAGCACGTAGATCTGATGGAGTAATGTACTACCGCATGTAGGTTGCAGGAAGACGCTGGATGCAGGCCGCTATTAACCGGCCTTCTGGAAATTATTGAGCGAGGCCTATGTTCAGCAGTACCCGTCCTGTGGCTGAAATGATAATGATGAAGAATCTATTTTACTTACCTAAATACACAGACTGTGCCTGTCTGTCAGCCAGGTCTGTGCCTACATACTCGTAATAATGTATTAAGTATGTATGTAGGTACTAATCTATATCTATATATATATAAAAATGAAACCCGTTTCGCGTTGTCACGGCATCACGTGTGAACGGCTGAACCGATTTCGACAATTCTTTTTTTTAAATGTTTGTGGAAGTCCAAGGATGGTTCTTACGGAAAAAAATATTAAGAAAATCTCTACGCTAAGGCGGTACGAAGTTCGCCGGGTCAGCTAGTTTTAAATAATGCCAAACATGACGATTCGCTTTCCCGCCAAGTTCCGACCTCTGATTTAAAAGAACCATAGTTACCATCAACAAATTAGCTTTGCAGACTAGGTTTTCCTCAGTCGTCGGTCCTTTTTGAGATTAGAGACAATAAAAACGATCCGCTGTCGGCCGCGAGAACTGCTCTGCGCGATCTTATTGCTAGGGGTGGGTGATATGTCGATAAGTTTTGATATCGATAAAGCAATTTATGAAAATGGTTTTCTATTTTGTTAATTAAACGAAAGTGAAATAAATGCTTAAAAAAGGTATTCCAAAACTGGTCTAGTGTAAAAGGTAGCGCTAGACGGACGCATAACAAACCACGCATATCAATCAAATTTCCGAAATACCCCAATAAATATAATCAATAACTCAATGATTGCAGAAGAGCGACAATCCTAGCATAGTCAAAAATACATTATCGTATCATGGGTATCGATATTTTTATACACAGCCGTGCACATCCCTACCTAAAAAGGTAAGCAAGACCGTCCGTTGTGGCAAATTACGTACATAAAAACAAACTATTCTCGCTCGACTAGCACTTGCTTTGTCGCGTTATGAAATTAAGTTTCGCTAGTGGAGCGACGAGTAAATAAATACTTGTAGGAAAACATTTTTGCTTCAGAAATGTCATTTACGTTTTTGATGCAAGTTTTGAAGCGTTAAGTATTTGAGAAGGGAAAAGGCTAACAAATTCAGTTCGTAAATCAACTGTTTGGTGTCTGTAAATATTAATGCTAGTACATAATAATATTTGTTCCGTTTTAATATTGAGGAAAAATCTTTAATAGATTATTAATCTTAATAAGCTAATTGATATGCAACATTACNAAAAAGTAAAAGCACGAATATGAAAGAACACGAGGTTAACCGCACTGAGCCGCAAATACCCGCACGCAGAAAATCGAAGCGACCGCGAGAGCTCCGCGCGCACGTCCGTTCGCTCCGGCGTTCCGAGCGCAAGGATAAAGTAAGTAGATAAGTAGATAGGGACAGTGGGAATCTCGTTAATCCATTCATGCGCGTCACTAATTAAATGACGAGGCATTTGGCTATCATTTCAAGCTCTGTCTTTAAAAAAAGTAATGCAGTTCGTACACCGTGACGTCCCCCTAAGGGTAATCATTATGGATTAACGAGATTGGAACCAAAACAGTAGGCCCACAACCGCTACTATCCCGCTACAGAGGCTATTGTACCGGTAAGATGGTAAACCCCCTGGCGAGNTTTATACACAGCCGTGCACATCCCTACCTAAAAAGGTAAGCAAGACCGTCCGTTGTGGCAAATTACGTACATAAAAACAAACTATTCTCGCTCGACTAGCACTTGCTTTGTCGCGTTATGAAATTAAGTTTCGCTAGTGGAGCGACGAGTAAATAAATACTTGTAGGAAAACATTTTTGCTTCAGAAATGTCATTTACGTTTTTGATGCAAGTTTTGAAGCGTTAAGTATTTGAGAAGGGAAAAGGCTAACAAATTCAGTTCGTAAATCAACTGTTTGGTGTCTGTAAATATTAATGCTAGTACATAATAATATTTGTTCCGTTTTAATATTGAGGAAAAATCTTTAATAGATTATTAATCTTAATAAGCTAATTGATATGCAACATTACCATTTTCATAAATTCATGATAGTGATTTACAAAAAAAAATGGTTTAAAAAAATATATTGTGATTTATAAATCACATTATCAGCAATGGATCAAATATTTAGGCATATTAGATATTATGAGAAATGAAACGACTAACTGTAATTATTATTTTATTTTACTCTAAATTGATCAACAGAAAACAATACAGTTATTCGAAAAAGCAAAACACTTTATCAAGACAATACTAAAGTCCAGTCTTTAGTTTAGAACATTACATTCACAAATTATTGTTCATAAATGCAATAGGAATGGTATAAATATTTTAAGTATTATTGTGCACATCTACATGAAAAGGACACTTTTTCTTACCCTATTCTACGATTAATCAAGACAAATAGATTATTTACTGTTCATTTTTATAATTATTGTTTTGTTCGACAAAATTCTCGGAGAAGATTTAAAAATCGATATCGATAATTGTGATGTTTAAGGCAGCACTAATTTATTTTTTTTAGTTTCATAATAACTGGCATCCTAAATAAAATCCAAAAAATCTTTCAATCGTAAATTTCAATTCATATTGTGCCAGTTTAAATGAAACATTTAATTTACATCAAGATCCTAAAATTTAGACACATTTTATGTTTTTAAAACTACTTATCTTGATTATAAAATAACTCTGATAAGATGGACAACGTATAATATAACTTTATAATATTTATTACAAATAATTAACGGAGCCTGCCAAGACTAACTGTAATAAATTATTTATTTATGAAAAAACTTAAATAATAATTGCACTGTGCGTTAGCTTTGAGCTAAACAACAATAATAACATTGTAAATAATTATGCTGATTCTTATACTTTTCAAGAAAACCTTACACTTTTTATTTTTATTTAGCTTTGGTTTTAGGTCAACGATTTGTCCTCTTTCTTAACCCTTAACCAGGCTCTGGTGGCCATAGAGCTCGCATCAATTTGAAATTTATGCTGAGAAGATACGGTTGAAAACCAGACTTATTTTAACTTAATTAAGGGTTAAGTTAAGCCTGAGACACACTAAGGCCCAGAACACACGGTGAAACGCAATTGCAACGAAACTGCAACTTCCAGTTACTTTTGAGTTGCATCTAAGTTTCTGCCATAGATTCCGTTGAGAGACCACACATGACGCGACCATTTCAAACCGGTTTCAAACTGGTCGCGTCATGTGTGGTCTCTCTAAGGGAGAAATAAAGCGCATTGTTGCAAAAAATCAATAACCACGAGAAATATTTCAGATACATTGTGTGCTCTCCCCATCCCTTTCTTTGTCTCCTTTCTTCTCTCTTGACCCTAGTGTGTCACCAACTTTGAGGTAACGCCACCTGTCTGCATATAAACGACTAACATTTATACTTAGCGTTTAATAATGACTGGTTTTAATAGACCTTTATTCACTTAATATTAAATCAGCATTTTGTAATATTGCCTCTATCCATCTCTCTCACCCATGCTGAGACGTAAACGTGAGTGACAAAGACAGACAAGCGTTTGACTGATTTTTACAGAACATGAAATTTTTCGTTGAATATTGCTTTGTAGTGAAAAGCCTTAATAAAACAATCTTAAGTTAAATGAACTAGACATTAAAACGGCGTGTGCTGGATTCATCTGGAACAAAACAATATCTATATATGTATATAAAAGAAAGTCGTGTTAGTTACTCCACTTATAACTCAAGAACGGCTGAACCGATTTAGCTGAAAATTGTCAGGGAGGTAGTTTAGAGCCAGGAGAAGGACATAGGATACTTTTTATCCCGTTATTTATTGCCATTAAGGCGGAACAAAGTTCGCCGGGTCAGCTAGTTTTTTATAAAACAGTCGCGGCAATAAAAGTTAACAATGCTGCGACATTCAACAAAAAAAAAACATTTTTTTTAAAAGAATATTACGTAATTTAATAATCCCGTTAGCTGATACCGAAGGGATAGCGAGATAATTAGTAATTTGTCTTTACAAATTGCCAATATTATTAAAAAAAAATTGCACAAAATACTAAGTAAGGGAAATCCTGATTAGCTATGGTTCATAGATTCAAGCGTCTTAGTGCTAACTGGCAGTTATTGTCAGTGATGACGTGACCTGAATATCAATTTAAATTAGCAACTAGTATTTCGTATGAATCACATGTGATAAACATGTATCACATATGATACACACGGCCATTAGTGACTTAGTGACATTTGCTGGTTAGGTATTTATTAACGGTCAAGCTGTAGATCCTGGCTACACAGGAGTTGCAGCGGTAGACCAGGTTTCCACGTTATTGTTGTGCAATGTGTACCAATGTAGTACCAATGAGGACTATCGTTTTAGCGCTCACCAGTTGGCGCCACTGTAGAGTAAGGTCCTGTCACTTGCTAGTAGCGAAGACAGTGGCACCAACTGGTGAGCGCTAAAGTGGTAGGAGGACTATCGCATTTGCACTCATCAAGATGGCGCCACTGTAGAGTAAGGTCCTGTCAATCGCCAGGGGTGCCAACTGTTAAGTATAAAAACGATAGCCCTCATTGTGAAGCCGATAGATCTTTCGAATCTCTGTTGGATCAAGCTGTAGGAACAAGAAATGGGAGTGGTCCCATACCTTTAGTTAGCCTTCTCATCCTTAATCTCCTTGATGGTGGCACCGCTAGGGTTGTTCTTCCAGATATAGTAGTTCAAGGATGAGGCGTATCCCAACCACGCGAGGTACGGAACCATCAGCCAGCCGGCGGTTTTGTTGACGTTGAAGAAGGCGATGGTGGTCGCCAAAGCCGCGCCGGACAGCACAGATATTTCTATGAACGCCTGGAAAGTAAAACGGGTAGTATTCGTTAGTTTGTTCTCAACAAATATCCTTTATATTTTTTAAATAACTTGAAAAAATCGAACTGCCTAAAGTGGGAATCCTTTAATTAGGTAGTGACATTAGATACCCCGCAGTCTTTAAGTTGGACGATAGTTGGATCGGCTTTCAATTAGTATGAGGAACCGGCCGATACCAAATCGGTGTAATGTGCGCACTTCCATACATGTTCCTACTGATTAACAGCCCGACCTTTCGGCCGGCAAAAAGTCCATAGTCTGGGTGTGTCTTAAAATGTTAGACTGAAGATCTTTTGGTGAATGACATAAGAACAGCCATTTAATTTTGGAAAGATTAGAAATGATGAAGACTGATAAATCTGAATATCTATATTTTTGTTTAAATTAGGCACTTTATATGCAGCCAGTTTATCAAGATATTAGTTAAAGGACCTAAACAATGATAAACTAAGAACTTACCAGTTTGAAGTCTTTCATTCCGAAGAAGATGGGCGTCCACGACCAGTTAAGCAGCAGTTGGCCTCCGTACAACGATAAAGGCAAAACTGCATCGTCTGGAAAAAAACGATATGCGAACTTTAGTATTATTCACACAGTTTAAATTCTTCTGGGACAAACTTGACCTTCATTGGTTGAGTTTTTATTGTAGGACAAGCTATAGATCCTGACTACACAGCAGTTGCAGCGGTGGGAATAGTCCCGTTAAATTATCATTCGTACATGAATCGTGTAAAGCAGTAGCTCAAACGTGATGTCTGCAAATTACTTATGCCTAAACCAGGCAATTATTAGGAAGGTCAATAGTTTCAACTTGATTTGCAGTACATACAGTCTGACTAAAGTATATTTTTGTGATAAAACATTATTAGAACTACATAGGATTCTAGCTTAAAATGCCAAAGCACGTAGTAAAGACGACGGCACATCAGACAATACATTTTTGTTACAAAATGTCCCCTATTACAATTAGTTAAGATGGCACAACGTTAAGCTTGAAGTGCTGCCGACTTTAAATAGACGTAAACAAACATATTAAAATGAGAGTTTCTTGAAACAAGGTCATGGAATATAGTTGCATGAGACTATTATCCTAAGTGATGTATTCAAACATTTAAATTATCACGCATTCCAGTCATGCAACTGAACATTTGAGAGAATCAATGCAAAACATACTCAAATACTAAACTCAGTGAGTCTTATTTTGTTTTGTATAACACTAAACTCGGCTTTCATGATACCAATTGATAAAACGTAAGATATATTGATGTGTCTGCGCTTTAGATAAGCGAATGTAATCTAAATAACTAAGTTAAGAGTCCAAAAATTATGTAAGCGTCTGCGTAATTTTAATCATAAGCTATCTTGTTGTGTTGTCAAGGCTGTTCCCACCTGTAGGCCTAGGATGCGCGCCGCGATAAGCGTTTATCACGCCATTTTATCGATTCTGCGCGATAAGCCCATACATTTGTCGTCTATCAGCGATAAGATTTTATCACGGCACGCATCCTTCCTAACCCGGCTGAAGTGAGTAATATTGGGAAGGGTATATGAGTGTATGAGACTCATAAAGTCACATTGATAAAAAAAATCTACTACATTCCAGGAAAACAAAAAAGCTAAATCATTTCATTTACCTACTGTCTGATTAAGGAATTTTAACGATTATTTATTTACAAGAGATTGCCAAATTTTCACTAAGCTATAGCTCACAAGTAATTTTCTCATATCTATACACGACACTGACCCTGTAGTCAGGGTTCGTCAACTCGACTAAATGCCATTTTGAACCGACGTTAAACTGAATTTAGCCTACCCAAAAGAAAATTACTAAAGAATATAAATGACACTTATTTAATTATATCCTACAATCGTTTTGTAGTATGGTAAGGATAATATGGACACACCTACCCGCCACTAACCTTGGATAATATAGACTTTGCCAATGAAATAAAGCTTGCCGATAAGACTATATTGTGCTATAGGTGCAAAAGTAGTAAGCTATAAATTACTGTATTGGATTGAAAAAGAGGCTGACATAGGTGACTGAGTTTCTTCCGCCACTTCTTCTAAGCACCAGCCCATAATGTGGTCCCAAAGTGGTGGTAGGGCAAGCTATATTCCACCAGCCCCCTTCCATCACCGGGGAACCATACGCACGTTAGCGTACCATCCCTACATTGTCGACATTCCACCAGCTCGCATTAAGCGTTTCGACGACTCGTTTATAATGCGAACAGCTAGGGACTGGAATTCGCTGCCTGCTGCTGTATTTCCTGAACACTATAATCCGGGCGTTTTCAAGGCGAGAGTGAATTAGGCACTTACAGGGCAGATATTTACCATCCTAGATTGCATCTCACTTAACACCAGGTGCGATTGCGGTCAAATACCTGCCTTGTCTTGCATTAAATAAGTGTCCTGGAAAGAGCCTTTGTACTGAATAAACCATTTGAAATTGAATTTGAAAAACTATACAAAGTTTTTTAGACTTACCTACGAATCCACCGCACTCTTCATAAACTAAGTAGGAGGCGTAACCCATGCCGCTGTAAAGAACAGTCCAGGCGGGTCCAAACACCCACTTGGGAGGGTTCCATGGAGCCTTCTTCAGGTCATCGTACCAGGACTTCTGGCCGGGGTCCTTGCGGATCTGTCCGGCGAAGTATAGGCCGTTAGCCCACCCACCAAGGTTGGGAAGGATGATGGAAGCAATCGCAGGTTGGTAAGCCATTAGGAATTCTCTGTAATAAATAAAAAACTCATGGTGAGGAAACCTTGAAGTGCTCATTAACAGAAACATATAAAACTGCCTGCAAACCCTGTTTTTCCAAAAAAAATCAGCCTATATTTTTTAAAAGGTCAGTTTCATCAATAGCTCGTAAATTTAAAACAGTATTGCCATATTTCTTATGTACTGCTGCTACCAACCACTGCTACTGTAACTTAAAATAACTATTTTTTGTTAAAGCCTGTTTGATCTTGGGCATATGACAGTGTAGGCATAGGCCCATTCAGGCCCTGGACAATGGATATTTCATATTGTCAGTTAATGCATAAACATTGCCACAATTAATTTCATTAAAGTTGAAAAATTTAGGGATTATTTTAAATAAGAAAACATATTGGAATAAAATATTACATACCCTGCACTCATCATATCACTTTTAAATATGTAAGTATATTTTCAAAGCCAAGATACCAGCAATGCTTGAACTAGTTGGTTACAATGACTCACCTATACTCACTACATATCAATAAGCTATTTGTAATAGTACTTGTAAAGATAAAAGTTATCCCATAGCAACACAATTTTATGATACAGGTAGTTTTTTATGTATTTCTTTAACTAGATTTTCAATTTACTAACAAAGGTGTGGTAATTAGATAAAATATGTAGCTTGTTTGATACATGAATCAAATATGATACATGGATAATTTGATAGCTCTTCCTATAGTCTAAATTTGGTCAGTTGCTTATTAGCACTAAAACACATTTTTAAAGGAACAGAAAAGTGTTTTAAATTAATTAATTTAATGTTATATCAGAATCAAGTTACCCATTTAATAAATAATTAAACAACCTATACATTTTTTTTTCAAGTAGGTATACGTTCTCAAAACAGATAAAAAGATAGTAAATAATAAACTTTTCAGAAGAATTCTGGAAAAAAATCATATCTTATCTATTAAAAAGAAAGTAAAAAATATTTTTTTTCCTACATTAACTCGAGACTAAACACATTAGTGACTAGCATAAAAAGAACAAAAGTAATACATTTTAAATACAATGGGACATGTTTTCTATAAGAAACAGTGAGTGATAGGTATTTTACAGGTGAGATAGTTTAACGGAAATATTTGTGAATCAGGTAAGTATTGTTTACATCTCAATGAGGATCATTTCGATTTTTAGCTGTGAATGCAGATTTATAGGTCTAAGAAATCCTTAATATACAGTCCAAAAATTTTTGTTCTACGACAAAAATTGACGAAGTTATGGCCAAATTACTATTATCCTGCTTTCGCCTCCGAGATTTATTTTACCATGTAGTACCCCTGTACGACAACCCAATCCGCACACAATATTCAGCGTAGTAGTATTAAAAAACAAAAGAGCGGGCAACCCCACCCCTACCACGCTGTGGGCTCGGTGTCCGAGCGGTCTCATTCCTTTGTGCGCACGCGCAACGACCGCACGCAGTATAAGAAAAATGCTTAAGTGACGTCACCAGGACGTTTTTACCGACAAAAAACGTAATTATTTTAAGTTGTGCAGTGTAGTGACGANGCATAAGCTAGGTATGACTCCCCCTCGGCCAGAAGCTGTATTATTATGTTTAATACAAACAATCATAAAGTTACACTCGCCCCAACCGCGTCTCCGCATTCCATCGAATCCTATAAAAATGTGGTTTTTGGACATAGCGATACTTATTTTTCACAATTTTTATTTTTAAAAATTACTGGTCGATAGGTTACTTTATTTTGATGAATAAATGTTATTAAAAGTTTTTTTCTAAAACTGATAGTTTAGCTGGAAAAAAATATTTTCCATCCCAATAGTATGCCAGCTGCGCTCGATTCGGATATAGTGACGTCACGCGGCCCTGCGTACGTTGACTTTTAGCGGCAAAAACGGCCTATGTTTATTACTTAATATCTTCGTAAGTAATGGTCCGATTTGGATAATTCAAAAAGATATATCTTTCTTATGTCTTAAAGATTAACGTAGATACTAGTTTTATTGAATTTTCTACAACAGTACTGATCCTCATTACTTATCTATTACTTCTGATTTTAATTTAGGTAAGTAATTACAGTATTAAATTACATATTGCATTTAAAGTAGTCAAGAAACTCGACACAATAGAATTTAATTACGTTTTTAATACCTTGCCTTAGTTATATCCATGATTCCAATTATTCCAAACACACAACCACTTCCAAATGTTTTAGCAAACTGATAACCCACCAATTATCGAAGTAACGCTTTAATTACATGTTATCAATTAGAGATAAACGGCATTATATTGATTCAGATACCACACAGGCAGTCTTCTGTTAGGTCATACTTACCGCGGTTATCAAGTTTTTGAAGAAAATTAGGAACTCCCTAAGGTAATAATTTTAACGATGATGCAACTGAAGTTATCAACGATGAGTCGTCAGTGACGACTCGTCACATTTACTTAGAGGGCCAGTGAGTCTAGAACAGTTAAATTGCGCAATAGCTGTGTTTACTATCTAAATAGATTTGCCGGTGATAAACTTTCGAAGAAAGCCGTTAGAGAGCACAATAAGTAAGTCAAATAGATTGTACACTTACGGAGATATCAAATAGCACAATTGAACAGCCGCCGGAGGCAAAAAGTTACGGGAAAATGGAAAATTAAAATTCTAAGGTGAAATCACTGAACTGAACAAACATTGCACTGATAAATTGAAGAGATTAGAAAGTGCACGTAAACTCATCTAGAAATTGATCTCTTGTATTTAGCCGCATTAAACGTCAGGTGACACTTGTCAGATGACTGAGGAGATTCGTTTTACGCAGAGTCCACTTGGTGTTTAACTCGTCTTANCCAATCTTATAAATCTTTTTGGATTAGCATAGTTTGCTCACCCCTGCTCACGCTGTGTCTTTTTCTTCCCCAAACTAGATCAATATGGTTAACTGGACCATGGTTGCTGGGATGATTATCCCCAATGTGGGTGGCTGGTTAGGAACGCTCACCATGATCGGACAGGTCAAGAGCCCAGACGGAAAGGCGTGGTACCAGCTTATTCACAAGCCAAGTTGGAACCCACCCAACTGGGTTTTCGGGCCTGCGTGGACTACTCTTTACACCGGGATGGGGTTCGCCTCATATCTAGTGTTCAAAAGCTGCGGTGGATTCACTGGTAAGGTTTTAGAAACCACCTCCTCACAGTCACAGTTACGTACCTAGACTACTTAATACTTGCTTAGATCCCAAACTTAGAAAGACTTCACTCTCTTGTTTCATCTTATTTCAGAGAGGGCAATGATTCCTCTATCCTTGTATGGAGGCCAGTTGATTCTTAATTGGCTATGGACACCTGTCTTTTTTGGACTTCATCAAATACAACTGGTAAGTAGGTACCTACCTACCTGTTTTGTCACTTACGTAAGTGTAGAGTTATTGGCATGGTGGTACAGCAATACGGATGTTTCTCTTATTTAATTGAAGTAGGTAAGTATGTTGGTAAACTTGGTAAGTAGGAAGCCAGATTTAATTTTGATTTTGGTGACTAAACTTGTCTTCAAGACCGACGTGTACTTACCTACATTAAACCTGTTTCATCAGTGAGGAAGCAACACCGCGTGAGTCGTTCGTTGAAACAAAGACTTTCCCACACCAGCATCAGTTGCATAACTATATCCTCAACTCCTCAGGCATTCTTCCACATGCTGGCTCTGGACGCCGCCGCAGCAGTCTGCACCGCCAGCTTCATGCAAGTGAACAGAACAGCTGGCTACCTCATGCTGCCGTACCTAGCCTGGCTTGGCTTCGCGACGTGTCTTAACTACTCCATTTGGCAGCTAAACAAGGATGTTGTTACTGATGAAGTTAAGGATAGGTAAAGACTGACAGTGTATCCTACCAACTTAACTGTGCGAGTCTTTCGATAGCTTTTGGTGATGCATAAATACAATCGAATTGCAACATAAACTGTAGGTATTATTAATTTTTATTCCAGAAAATAAATTAAGTGTGGCCTTGTAGCCGATAGATTTTCACTGCCAGTCACTTCTAAAGATAATCAAAACTATCTTCTGGCGCGGTCGGGTAATAAAGCATAAATGCAATAGAGATTAATTACGAAAAGACTGATTTACATGAATGATCCAAGAATGATCCCGTCGCTGTTGAGTTTAAGTTTAGTATTCCTGAAATAAGTAGTTTATTCATCCCGCACTATGACCATTTTATTAAATTTTACATATAAAGATATTTTAAGAAACTAGGTAGGTAGGTAGTTATTAAATAAAGTTTTATAACACCCATGTTAAAATATTTTTACGGATTAACCAATTTTTAAGTACCTTATTTATTATATTCTTCTACAGTATTTATGTTATTAATTTCATAATAAATACATACTATAATTAATAATTGTTTCATTTGCTAAAAAATGATCCTCCAAACAGATTATATTGAACATGAAATAGAAATATTTTTATAGATAACTACCTATGTAGAAACTACTTACAACATCTGATGATTTAATTTATTTATTATAAATAGGTAACTATAATAAATATCTAGTTTAAATAAGTATTTAAAGTGCATCGAATACGTTTCTTTCAGTTTCATTCAGTTATAGCCTGACCAGGAACATAAAAACCCTGGCATATAGGCGCGTCAGCTTTGCATTTGATAGTGCAACACTGAGTACAGTCGTACCTGTGTTAAATTAATAGGCTAACTTTATGTATCAGGATTCAGGATTACGGGCTAATTTGATATTTTCATAAATTAACGAAAATATATTATTATAGGTAACCTGGTTTAAATAAATTAAATGAAACCATCAATCGAGCTAGTAGGATTTATTTTATTATTCATCAATAATCAAATTCAGAACTTGAATATTCAACTGTAATGTCTGCTCATGAACGCTTCAAACTCGGTACTTCTTTCCCAATTCCATAAAATTCAACACTTAGAAAGTGACAAAAAAATTTAAAATTGGTAGTTGAAACAAACCACAGCTAATTTTCATAGTGGACTGTACTATACGATAAAGGCCCCCCTAGACAAAACGCACTTTTTGATCGAATCGAAAATCGAATCCGTCAAAACTCCATACAAAAAAGGGGCTTTTCGACCACTTTTCGACTGGTTTGCGATTGTAATTTGCACTTTGTCTAGACCCACAGGTCAGTCAATTTGACAACCTTTGTCGGAAACATTATTCAACGAAAATATTGTCCGAACCCTTAGTATTTCTCTTCGACAAATACTTTAACACATTGTGAACCACTTTTCTTTCACGACTATAAAAAGATTTTAGCATTAAAAGAAATTAGTACCATTAGTTTTCCGCAACATGGCGAGGGTTTTTATGTTCCTGGTCAGGCTATAGCTTCTTAAATGAAAACGAAACGACTTACTACACAAGAAGATTGCCACATAATTAACGCAGTAACAGAACGCAACGTATAAATGTCAACATTGTCAATGTCAAAATTATTGTTTTTGAGGTTATGTGTGGAAGGAATTCTTCCAAAATAGCTTAGAAATTTAATTTTATTGCTGTTAAAAGTCTTAATCATGGCATTATTCAAAGCTTTATTAAATAGACATCTATGTAAGTAATTTGATTTGTATGTATCCTACCAGTTATTTTATAGTAATTTTGTTTTCTATTTTATTTTTTGTCTTTCAGTTTATAATGCACCCAGAGTTATAACACCAGCTGTACGATTGTCATCAACTGATGCAAAACCAGTGGAAAAAGACGACGCCCCAGTAGAAATCGAAAACCCCTATAAAAAAGAAACTAAATTATGTATTCTTTGTAAACTGAACATAACCCCCGACTACAAAAACGTCAGGTTACTATCACAATTTCAGAGTCCCTACACAGGGAGGATTTACGGAAGGCACATCACTGGCTTATGCAAAAAGAAACAAGAACTAGTGGAAAATGAAATAAAGAAGGCACAGAACTGCGCTTACATGCCTTACTACTACAAGGACAAGGCATTCTTGAAAGACCCCAAACTATTTGACCCAGCTAACCCAGTCCGGTCCCACAGATTTTAGATTAGTACCAGTTATAAATGTATATTAATAAAAAAATAGCTTAGAAAATTTGTTTTTCTTCTATTCCTATACAATGAAAGGTTATTTTGTAACAAGTAACATTTATTTCATTAAAAGTTATGTATTAAATTTAGATAGAATTATATTTTCATCTGTAGGAGTATTGAAACAATCATTATCTTCATCATACCCCACCAATGAGGATGGTATCTTCAAAGTCTGGAGTATTTCTGCATAATCCATGTTCTGTTTATCTGGAAACTTGTTTTTCATCAGTTCCATTAATTCCATCAAAGCATCCTGGCATCCTTTTTGCCATTTTTTTATCAAATCCCGCAATTCTTTTGAGTCTTCGGTTGCTTTAGCTAAAAGTAATTTTTTCTTTACTTCAATCCTATCTTTCAAATCCTCAATATCTTTTAGTGTAATAGAGCCTGTAGATTTTGCTTTAGAAGGTTTGGTCACTTTTTCATATGATTTCCGAATTAGAATTGTTCGTCTATTATCAGTAACAAAATCATCGTCATCAAAAGAGCTCTGTGATGATGGTTTAGATTCTGTACATACTTTAGGTTCGATTTCTTTGCATTTTGATGATGTTGCTTTCTGTTTTTCTTTACATTTCTTTTTACTTGAATCAGCTCTAAGTCCTCCAATAGATGTGGTCTTATCAACTAGTTTTTTCACTTTAATTTTACATGTATTATCAAAGTCATCATCGTCATCTACAGGAATCACATTTTTACTTTTTTCTTCTTTTAATTCATTTTTATTCAAAGCAACTAAAGGCACATCATCAGAGTCTGAATCAAATAATATCTGTGATATTGGGTTCACAGGATTAGACTTTGGTATTGCAGTTTCTTGTTTTGGTTTGTCTTTCTCAATAGATTTAATATCTTTCTTAAAAATTTTCTTCTGAATAACAACTATACATTCCTTAGTGAGGTTTTCAGGGCTTTTCTGTTTTGTATTTATACTTAGTTCATTCGAAATATTTTCATTTACACTAACATTTTCTTTGGAATCAACACCTTTAACAGTTTCTTGTAAAGTAGGTTTAATTCTGCTTATTTTACCTTTTGACTTGGAACGAACTGGAGTAACAACATCTGTTAGGTCTTCTTTACTGTCTTCAATAATTTTCGTATTTGTATATTCTTCTACACTGGTAGTATCTGCATTATTCACAAATTCATTTGATACTTTCAGCGATTCGACATCACTACTCTCTTTGTTAACTATTCTAGATGCAAGGAGTGTCTTGGATTTCTTTCTCTGGGGAGTGCTGACATTTCTTGAAGGTGTTGTCTCAATATCTTCGATATTTGACGAATGATCTTCATCTATGTGGACATCTTTTGAAACCGTTGTATCAGACGATCCACTTGCCAATTCTTCGTCATCGTGACGCTTTTTTCTCTTCCTGGACTCGATTTTTTCAACCTTAACTTCAGCATTGCCCGCAAGAGGAGAAATAAACGGTGACGGTCCACTTTTTCTCCAATTTCGTGAAAGACCAACTCTGCGACAAGGCGTCAATAAGGACTTGCTAATGCCACCTGGGGTTTTGGGCGAGTCTACTTTGCTTTGTGATTTTAATGTAGGCGTGTTTTTCATTGTATTTCTATTAAAATTAATCTTATCACAACACACAACAACAACAAACGAAAATTAATTTGTCAGCTGTCTGTCAAAAACACAATTCCCGCCAAAAGTGTAGTGAAGTCCATTTCACACATCGCGTTGTTTAAATTATTAATTTAATGTTAAATTACATTAATCGTTTGGTGCAGTATTAGAGAGCACAGAAAAAAGTCAATAAAAATAACACACTTGAAGCTTCATGACTACTCCAAAAAGCAAAGTAAAAAAACTTCATTAAATTTTTTATTAAATAAGTGACGAAGAAGTTCTGGATTTTCAAAGCATCCAATGCATTCTTACAACTCTAAAGTAAGATATTGTCTGTCCATTTTCCAGAGCCTTGCCAATCCATCGGTTTTACCACAAATTACCAACCGGTCAAACTGGAAGGCTTAAGGTAGCACTGCAGTGTCTGCAGTGGCCACTAGCATAATATGATGACTGAAATGATGATGTCACGCGTCTTTTACTTATGTAGAAACAAAATAATTACCTATCAGTAGAACGTAATGCTTTTTTGTTCAGATTATTTATTTTATCCGTTTTTGAGTGCTGTATGTACTTTAACCCTTCATTTGNTTCATGCCTGAAACTAAAAAATGTTACAAAATATATGCTGGGACAAAATTGACCCAGCGGCGCTTTTAGGGGGGTCGTAATCTTCGGCACTTCTAGTGTTAACTGTGCGAGTCTTTCGATAGATTTTGGTGATGCATAAATACAATCGAATTGCAAAATAAACTGTATGTATTATTAATTTTTATTCCAGAAAATAAATTAAATGTGGCCTTGTGTAGCCGATAGATTTTCACTGCCAGTCACTTCTGAAGATAATCAAAACTATCTTCTGGCGCAGTCGGGTAATAAAGCATAAATGCAATAGAGATTAATTACGAAAAGACTGATTTACAGGAATGATCCAAGAATGATCCCGTTGCTGTTGAGTTTAAGTTTATTCCTGCAATCAATAGTTTATTCATCCCGCACTATGACCATTTCATTTAATTTTACAGATAAAGATATTTTAAGAAACTAGGTATTACATACCTGAGTATAAATACTACATTTATCTTATTAATTAATTTCGTAATAAATACCTACTATAAAATTAATGATTGTTTCATTTGCTAAAAAATGATCCTCCAAACAGATTATTTTGAACATGAAATAGAAATATTTTTATAGATATGTAGAAACTACTTACAACATCTGATGATTTAATTTATTTATTATAAATAACTTGTTTAAATAAGTATTTAAAGTGCATCGAATACTTTTCTTTCAGTTTCAGTTAGCTTCTTAAATGAAAACGAAACGACTTACTACACAAAAAGATTGCCACTTATTTAACGCAGTAACAGAACGCAACGTACAAATGTCAACATTGTCAATGTCAAAATTATTGTTTTTGAGGTTATGTGTGGAAGGAATTCTTCCACTTCCAAAATAGCTTAGAAATTTAATTTATTTGCTGCTAAAGTCTAAATCATGGCATTAATTAAAGCTTTATTAAATAGACATCTGTGTAAGTAATTTGATTTGTATGTATCCTACCAGTAACGTTATAGTAAAATTGTTTTCTGACGATTTGTTGCCTTTCAGTTTATAATACACCCAGAGTTATAACACCAGCTGTACGATTGTCATCAACTGATGCAAAACCAGTGGAAAAAGACGACGCCCCAGTAGAAATCGAAAACCCCTACAAAAAAGAAACTAAACTATGTATTCTTTGTAAACTGAACATAACCCCCGACTACAAAAACGTCAGGTTACTATCACAATTTCAGAGTCCCTACACAGGGAGGATTTACGGAAGGCACATCACTGGCTTATGCAAAAAGAAACAAGAACTAGTGGAAAATGAAATAAAGAAAGCACAAAACTGCGCTTACATGCCTTACTACTACAAGGACAAAGCATTCTTGAAAGACCCCAAACTATTTGACCCAGCTAACCCAGTCCGGTCCCACAGATTTTAGATTAGTACCAGTTATAAATGTATATTAATAAAAAAATAGCTTAGAAAATTTGTTTTTCTTCTATTCCTATACAATGAAAGGTTATTTTGTAACAAGTAACATTTATTTCATTAAAAGTTATGTATTAAATTTAGATAGAATTATATTTTCATCTGTAGGAGTATTGAAACAATCATTATCTTCATCATAGCCCACCAATGAGGATGGTATCTTCAAAGTCTGGAGTATTTCTGCGTAATCCATGTTCTGTTTATCTGGAAACTTGTTTTTCATCAGTTCCATTAATTCCATCAAAGCATCCTGGCATCCTTTTTGCCATTTTTTGATCAAATCTCTTAATTCTTTTGAGTCTTCAGTTGCTTTAGCTAAAAGTAATTTTTTCTTTACTTCAATCCTATCTTTCAGGTCCTCAATATCTTTAAGTGTTATAGACCCTGTAGATTTTGCTTTAGAAGGTTTGGTCACTTTATCATAAGATTTCCGAATCAGAATTGTTCGTCTATTATCAGTAACAAAATCATCATCATCAAAAGAGCTCTGTGATGATGGTTTCGATTCTGTACATACTTTAGGTTCGATTTCTTTGCATTTTGATGATGTTGCTTTCTGTTTTTCTTTACATTTCTTTTTACTTGAATCAGCTCTAAGTCCTCCAATAGATGTGGTCTTATCAACTAGTTTTTTCACTTTAATTTTACATGTATTATCAAAGTCATCATCGTCATCTACAGGAATCACATTTTTACTTTTTTCTTCTTTTATTTCGTTTTTATTCAAAGCAACTAAAGGCACATCATCAGAGTCTGAATCAAATAATATCTGTGATATTGGGTTCACAGGATTAGACTTTGGTATTGCAGTTTCTTGTTTTGGTTTGTCTTTCTCAATAGATTTAATATCTTTCTTAAAAATCTTCTTCTGAATAACAACTATACATTCCTTAGTGAGGTTTTCAGGGCTTTTCTGTTTAGTATTTTTACTCAGTTCATTTGAAATATTTTCATTTACACAAACATTTTCTTTGGAATCAACAACTTTAACAGTTTCTTGAACAGTAGGTTTAATTCTGCTTATTTTACCTTTTGACTTGGAACGAACTGGAGTAACAACATCTGTTAGGTCTTTTTTAGTGTCTTCAATAATTTTCGTATTTGTACATTCTTCTATACTGGTAGTATCTGCATTATTCACAAATTCATTTGTTACTTTCAGCGATTCGACATCACTACTCTCTTTGTTAACTATTCTAGATGCAAGGAGTGTCTTGGATTTCTTTCTCTGGGGAGTGCTGACATTTCTTGAAGGTGTTGTCTCAATATCTTCGATATTTGACGAATGATCTTCATCTATGTGGACATCTTTTGAAACCGTTGTATCAGACGATCCACTTGCCAATTCTTCGTCATCGTGACGCTTTTTTCTCTTCCTGGGCTCGATTTTTTCAACCTTAACTTCAGCATTGCCGGCAAGAGGAGAAATAAACGGTGACGGTCCACTTTTTCTCCAATTTCGTGAAAGACCAACTCTGCGACAAGGCGTCAATAAGGACTTGCTAATGCCACCTGGGGTTTTGGGCGAGTCTACTTTGCTTAGTGATTTTAATGTAGGCGTGTTTTTCATTGTATTTCTATTAAAATTAATCTTATCACAACACACAACAACAACAAACGAAAATTAATTTGTCAGCTGTCTGTCAAAAACACAATTCCCGCCAAAAGTGTAGTGAAGTCCATTTCACACACCGCGTTGTTTAAATTATTTAATTTAATGTTAAATTACATTAATCGTTTGGTGCAGTATTAGAGAGCACAGAAAAAAGTCAATAAAAATAACACACTTGAAGCTTCATGACTACTCCAAAAAGCAAAGTAAAAAAACTTCATTAAAATTTTTATTAAATAAGTGACGAAGAAGTTCTGGATTTTCAAAGCATCCAATGCATTCTTACAACTCTAAAGTAAGATATTGTCTGTCCATTTTCCAGAGCCTTGCCAATCCATCGGTTTTACCACAAATTACCAACCGGTCAAACTGAAAGGCTTAAGGTAGCACTGCAGTGTCTGCAGTGGCCTGGCCACTAGCATAATATGATGACTGAAATGATGATGTCACGCGTCTTTTACTTATGTAGAAACAAAATAATTACCCATCAGTAGAACGTAATGCTTTTTTGTTTAGATTATTTATTTTATCCGTTTTTGAGTGCTGTACTTTAAGTACAAATTGAATATTTTTAAAAGTTTTTATGGACATCACTAGAAAATCACATTCGTTCATTCTCATTCATTCATTCGCTCATTTATTGTCTGGCTGTCACTTCACCTGTCAAACTCTCTAATCTGTGCTGTCAAAAGATATCATTTCGCCAAGTTGTGAAAGGGTGATAATTCGAAACTAATATTTATTTTCCGCGATAAACAGGACCACAGAAGCCTGTTGCAGTTTTAAAATCGCACTACGCGTAAATAGTTTTGAGCCCGACTCGTCCACCGCTTTTGTTTTGATACACAAAACATTACATAATGCCGTTGCTGAGGCTGACTTCGGGTACTTTTGGGCAGCTGCGTAGCTTCGCGACGTCACCAGCCCTCGGCAAGCGGGTGAAGACATTCGCCGTGTACAGGTGGAACCCCGACGAGCCTGATAAGAAGCCATACACCCAAAACTATGAGGTGGATTTAGATGACTGCGCTCCTATGGTGTTGGATGCTCTTCTGAAGATAAAGAACGAAATCGACCCTACCCTGACTTTCAGGAGGTCCTGTCGCGAGGGAGTATGTGGCTCGTGCGCGATGAACATCGACGGAGTAAACACTCTTGCTTGCATTAGCCATATTGACCAAAGCCTGTCCAAGCCATCGAAAATCTATCCACTACCGCATATGTACGTGGTCAAGGACCTCGTGCCAGATCTGACCAACTTCTACCGCCAGTACCAGTCCATTGAGCCATGGCTGCAGCGTGACAAGGAGCCCGTCAAAGGTAAGGAGACTCAGCTACTCCAAGACGTTGAGGACCGTGCCAAGCTCGATGGTCTATACGAGTGTGTGCTCTGCGCCTGCTGCTCCACCAGCTGTCCATCATACTGGTGGAACGGAGACAAGTATCTGGGCCCGGCCGTCCTCATGCAGGCTTACAGATGGATCATCGACTCCCGTGACGACGCCACCGCTAAACGTTTATCGAAACTGAAGGACACATACTCTGTGTACCGTTGCCATACCATCATGAACTGCACACGAACATGCCCGAAAGGACTGAACCCGGGACGTGCTATTGCCCAGATCAAAACCCTGCTATCTGGTATTGTAAAGAAACAGTCACCAATTTTAGACCCTGCAGGACTTGAGAAGCAAGCTGCACACAATTAAAATGAATAAAATGATTGTTTACAATGTTACCACATTTTTAGAGAAATTTAACGTAAGATCTTTTTTCTGTATTAGTATCATCAACTTTATAAGACAGGAGGCAGAATATAGGAATGTATGTACTTAACGTTTAAATAGCGTAAGGTTTGTGCTATAACCTCTCAAAGAACCTAAAGCTAATGTTCCAATTTTATCTTTGACTTAGCATTTTTAATTAATTTTTTTCAGTGGTTATATGCATTTGAATTTTAGTTTTGTAAGTTTAGTATTCCTTGGCTGTGCATAGCGCACTTTTCGATATATTATTATTGATGCTGTTATTAAATCTATAAAAACTGCAGTACAAAATAGCCTTTATAAATAATACTTTAAATTTTACTAAGTATTGAAATGGTGATAGCTTTTGTCAAAGATAAAACTGGTATTTCATTCTAAGTTAAGAAGTAAATGAATACTATTCCTGTTAGTTCCTCATTTCCATAGTTTTTTTTAATGTAAAAGTTATACAAAAGTAATTGAAAGTTAATTACCATGGAACATAACTTTTTATCTTTTACTGCATGAAGTTTTTAGTGAAAATTTTATTCATTATTGATATTTCAGATTCATTTTAGTATTTAGAATGAAGTATTATACATTTTACAGTAAATTCATTAAACTTGTCATCACCAAGTGGTCTTCTTGGTGTATTTATAATCATTAGTTTGCTTTCGTTGACATTAGTATTATAATGTAATTCTGACTACACCCTGTTTTGTAATTAAAGATTATTTATTTACTTATAGATGCTCTTTTATTTTTATGCACCCATGCTTTTTTTCAGCCAGTTCCTACTCTAACTATAGCGCGGAATTAAACCCAGACTCGTCAAGTTAACTGCGCACTGGCTGGAATGCGACTCCCTCCTCTCCCGGCGTACGCCCCATCCGTACCAGAGCGTCAATGTGACGTCACGGCAACCAGGTGCGCAGTTAACTTGACTGGGTCTGGGTTGTTTGTAACAAACAAAATAAGAAAAAAGTTGTACTGATGGAAAAAGCCTATTTACTTTAAATTATATTATTGCACAATATTCCGACCTAGAAGTTAGAACTAATGATAATAGTCAAGCTGACTCACGACCTTAATGGGCTCATTATAACTTCAGCAGGGTCATTATATTGAAAGCAAGTCAGTGATAATTTATTGATAACGAATATTTATTGTTATTGTAAACATACTCATGTTCTTTAGTAAACAGGTGTAAAGTACAATATGTTCAAGTTACAGTTACTTCAAGGGAGAATTTGGTTCAAAATGATGGTATAAAAATAATAAAAGCGAAATAAATATAATTTTATATTTTATTAAATAAATCACTAACAGTACATTACATTACATTGACGACATACACGAAAACGTAGGTAAATACAGACTCACAAAAATAATATCACTCAATGCTTACCGTAATGATCGCTAATGCGTTTTTATAGGATATTGCATAAATTGTGTGTTTTCTAGAAAAGTAAACAGATTTTTCCGTTACGCATGTGCGTACGCACCTTTAAGCGCGTCGCGCATTTTCACTGGGAAAAACTTGAAATTGTGTGCCCCAAATACATTCGAGACCATTTACACAAAAATTAATTGATTAATTATTTAGTCACAATTCAGTAAAATCTAAAATTAATTTTAATACTTACTCCTACAGGCAGCCAAATAAGTAGATCAATCTCACCATGACATTTCGGTACATTATCCTTAGATTTGCTTATTAATATACCTATTTATAATTTTCTACCTACTTTTTTGCGTTAATCACAGTAAAATCAATAGGATATAATAATATTGTAAATAATTACTAAGTTTAAATACGTAGAGGGCGAGCACGACTTCGCCGCACAAACTTAACACCCAATATTTAAGTCTTATTTTTAATAGATTAAAGTTTAAAATCATTTGGGAAGCAAGTAATTTAGAATTTACATAAATACAGAATGTACGGTCAACAACACAAGCTTTATAATATATGCTGTCGTCTGTACACATAATATTTAATTCGAGAAAACCAAAATAATAATAAATACACTTGAATCTTATGTAAATCAATTCCTACTTAGAATAGACATTTAACTTCTTTGTTGATATTTTTAAACGATATTTTATAAGTTTGTTTAAATAACTAAGGTCCGGTTTCTACCATGGGCGGAGAGGAGAAGTTTTTTGGATAACCAATCAGATTTCATTATTCAGGAAACCAGGAAATTGATTGATTATTCAAAAAACTTCTCCGCTCCGCTTTGCCTTAGCGGAAACGGAGCCTTACTGATATAGTGATCATTCGTTGTCAGTTTAATAAGACCTTACGTTAACATACTTCATAGATAATAGAACAATAACCCGGTATTTCTGAAGTAGCTTACCGCTAACCGCTTGTTGGCGACCACGAAGATAGGAAGCAAACCAGTTTATGACAGTAGGTGTCATAATTATTGAGATGTGCTAAGACAGAGAGAAGAACATCATGGCATGGAACAACTATGATGTTTCTTGATGTGTTTTATGATAAAGGTGAAAGCGCAGTGTGGCTGGCTTTACGCCCCTTTCTACACTCGCGAGCAAAAATATGAAATCACCCTATTTGATTTGTTTCGAGCGATCACAAAAACTAAATGACTAATAGGAGACAAATAAAAATGGTACCATTTTAAAGGTAATATTATAAACTTTGAATTGATACCAAATATACATACAGTCATTCAGTTCTTAAGATCGCTCGGTACAAAACACAAGGGGTGATTCCATACTTTTGCTCGTAAGTATAGTAGTTAGTCCCCTCTCACTGATCAATGATGAAAAAGAGATACGTCATAATTATTCAAGACCGTAACTCCAAACGTCGCGTACAAAAATACCGGGTTACAAATTACAAAAATACACTAGCTAAACACATATTAATTTGTACACATTTTATTGCTTATAAATTGAAAGCTAATATGCATATTTTATTAAATATTTGATAGTTTAACAATGAAATAAAATTATTTCTAACATTACAATAATGCGCCTAAATCTATGATATTATTATACTTTCACATCAAACAAGAAAATAATATTTACAACTTATACATGTCATGGTAATGACGAATAAATCAAAAACTTACTTCTAACAGAGTACAATACAATTACAATCCAGTTGTAATTAATTAATTAAGCATTTTTCTCATTTTATCAATATTTTAGTCCAAAAACAACCTAACTAAAGGAGAAAGTGATGTTCAAATACAACTTTTTATATGGCATTGCCATCGAAAACTGATTTTTTTTATTATTTTAGCTATGGATCTAGGGTTGCCAGGTCCAAAAACACAAAAGCCGGACTCTGTGGCTCGACTTTCGCCTGGTGCGGCAGCCAAGTAAAAAGCCGGACAGGCCGGACAAGACAATATTTGGCCAGACCAGACCGTAAAAAGCCAAAAAAATGGCGCAGTCGGGTAGTAGTTGTATTTAAACACCAGAACCATCCTTTATCAGATTGTACAGATTATTAAATGTTGTGTGATGGTTAAGGCAATTACCTCACAGTATGATTAATTTAATTATTTACTATCAGCAATGTGTATAAATATTATATTACTATTTGTATAAAAATAAACAACTGGCAGTGATATTTACTAGCGATCTATACTGAGATTTTGAATATAAGACCCATATTAAAGAACGAGACTCAAAACTCTATCCAAGATCAAGCACAAAATCGAGCCTCTTAAATTTATTATTGAACGTCGTTTTACAATACGAAGTCAGTGATTTGACTTTTTAATAAACTATTTCTCTATGTCGCAAATTAGCTCTGTTCGCTGTGAAGTTGTACACTTGCGAGCAAAAGTATGGAATCACTTACATGAAGTTGTTTCCACGCGATCTTGTGAACTAACGAATTTGTTAGTAACAAAAAAAGTGGCACCATTTTAAACATTAAACTTTTAACTTTAAATTGATACCAAATTCATTTAAATCACACCAGTATTTAAAAAGATATCCCGGCTGATGTAAAGAAGTAAGGAAAAAGACATGTATCAACTGTTTGAAACGTCGCGAGTTGCGGCCTATTTACCCCCTATAAAAGCACGTATTTTCGGATTTTTGCTTTCACACGTTGATCCTTACACATCTCCGCTTCTTTTGACACTTTACCTGGGCTTCTACACCTTCAGAAGCAGCACAAATCGTTGCAGCATTGCAAGAAGGGCTCAGCCAGCGGGCTGTCGCACGTCAGCTCCACATAAGCCAGTCTTGGGTTTCTAAAGTTTTAAGACGCTTTCAGGAGACTGGTGGCTTTATCCCGAGACCAAGTTCTGAACAGCGCCGGTGCACATCGCAGAGGGATGACCGTTTTTTCATGTCAAACTCTCTATGAAATCGTTATTTGACTGATATCGACGTCCAGCAAGAGCCCAGAAATGTTTGTAGGATAGCTGTTAGCGAGTGGACAGTTCGTCTAAGATATGAGCAATAGAATTTGACTCCAAAAAGGTCTGCCACAGGCTCGAAACTGACGGCAAGTCACCGACTAGCACGCTTTCAATTAGCTCGCACTTATTTTGATGGGAAGGCGAGTAATGGAGGCGAGTTTTGTTCTCCGATGAATGCAGACTGTGTTTGCAGTGCAGCAGTCGAAGAGGTCGGGTCTATAGGCGGCCTGGGGAGAGATTTGTGCAGTGCTGGTTCGCTGAAACAGTGGCTTATAGGGGTGGCTTGCTCGACTTCCCATCGAGATGTGTACGAGCAAATTGAAAGCGTGCTTATCGGTGACCTGCCGTCAGTTTCGAGCCCGTGGCAGGCCTTTTTGGAGTCAAATTCTATTGCTTATATCTTAGACGAACTGTCCACTTGCTAACAGCTATCCTACGAACATTTCTGAGCTCTTGCTGGACGTCGATACCAGTCAAATGACGATTTTATAGAGAGGTTGACATGAAAAAACTGTCATCCTTCTGCGATGTGCACCGGTGCTGTTCAGAACTTGGTCTCGGGATAAAGCCACCAGTCTCCCGAAAGCGTCTTAAAACTTTCGAAACCCAGGACTGGCTTATGTGGAGCTGACGTGCGACAGCCCGCTGGCTGAGCTCTTCTTGCAATTGTGCAACGATTTATGCTGCTTCTGAAGGTGTAGAATCCCAGGTAAAGTGTCAAAAGAAGCGGAGATGTGTAAGGATCAACGTGTAAAAGCAAAATCCGAAAACACGTGCTTTTATAGGGGGTAAATAGGCCGCAACTCGCGACGTATCAAAGAGTAGATACATATCTTTTTCCTTACTTCGTCACATTAACCGGGATATCTTTTTAAATACTGATGTGATTTAAATAAATTTGGTATCAATTTAAAGTTAAAAGTTTAATCTTTTAAATGGTGCCACTTTTTTTGTTACTAACAAATTCGTTAGTACACAAGATCGCGTGGAAACAACTTCATGTAAGTGATTCCATAGTTTTGCTCGCGAGTGTAGATAAGACAACTTCCAAATTAGATTTTAAGTCATTTATAAATAACACACGCGTGCATATTCAATGAAGCCAGCCAATGAAGTAGAGTAAGGCAGCGGAACGGTCGCTCCGCATATCTCCTTATCACTAAATTGCACAGGCAGTCTTTATTCAAGGAATTATTTATAATCTCCAGCCGTTATGCTAACCGGGCATAGTATAGTAAGTTCAAAAAAAATTGTTTTTGGATCTCAAGACAAGGAAATACGGTTAATCTATGGTGGGAAGTATATTCCCACCGGCAAAATGTGGTGGGAAGTATATTCCCACAACCAAAAATATGGTGGGAAGTATATTCCCACAATCTAGCTGATATTGTTCCGCCGCGACAAGTAATGCAGCTTCGGTTTATACAAGTCCGAGGTGTCGTACCTCTGAACTTTGCGAGGCTTCACCCGTCCGTTAGGCGTGGCTGTGTTCTGTTCGTAGTTCTCCACCGACTTGTCGCTAGACGGACTGTTGGGCAGGTCTGAGGACAAGAATGTAGGGTTATTACACAGATACAATATGCCGATAGTTTGGTCGGGCTGTAAATCAGTATGAACAAGTATGACCGATTTGGTATCGGCCGCTTCCTCATACAAATTAGAAACTGACCAAACTATTAACCGATAAAAGTGTGTAGTCGGGGGCTCTTACAGATGTTTGGCATTAAGTCCGAATCCATCAAAATGCGAACCCAGAAAACTAAATAGAGCAATGACGGAAATCGTAATATACTCAACATCAAATAAACCGCACCTTCCACGACGCGAACTTTAACGATTTTCTTCTGAAACAATCATGGTACCCCAACAATATTGGTGTTATTTGAAAGCCCAATAAATGTCCTTAAAGAAAAACACATTTAATTTCATAATAAATGATTAACATATACCATAAATGAGACTTGAAAAAATACCTCACTTTGGGCCCACCTATGGGATCAATTAGACCAAATTTTATGGTTATAAAACCAAATAATGATTTCACGTGTCCTCTTTAACAGATGGATAGCAATTAAACCCAACTTAACAGTTTTATAGCCATAAAAGTTGGCTCTAGCGTAACTACCTATTTTTTGAAGAAGTGACTCTGAATCCTTCTAAAGACACATTTTTGGGGTTAAATCCTTTCCTTTAATGAAATGAAGGTTAGAACTAGGCTTTTAAATGGTACCAATATTGGTAGGAAGTGAGGATGCATACGTTTGAAAATGCTTGTCGCGGGAGGTGTGATTTATTTGACGTCGAGTGTATAAATCAAAAGTTGACGAAAAGTGAAGTTCTACGACTATACCGGACCGAATTCCAAACCGCTCTCAAAAACCACTGGGGGAATAAAATTATCAAGAGGACCGACGAAATGAGCAGCGCAGGACCGATCGTTGTTAAGAGCGCTTTCACATTAGGGAGTTAGTAGCGCGACAGCGGCGTTTTTATAATGTGAAGGCATGCATTAGCTGTCATATATGTAGTATGAAATTTTCGGCAGCGCGTCTATCGCGCGTTTGTCGCGCGTTTGTCGCGCTGCTAAATCGCCTAAATCTGAAAGCGGTCTTAAATCCTTGAGGGAGGCCTTTGTCCAGCAGCGAACGTCCTTTGGTTGAAACTTATACTTACTTGATCTCCGAGGCCTGGGCAGCCCGACTCTCTTGGCACGTCCCAAGTACTTCGACCTCATAGTGTTTGAGACATTGTTGTTGCTTGTTTCTTCGCTCTCTGAAATAAACAATTCAATATTTTATGTTTAGCACATTGGTTTGACACCCAAAGTAGCCAAAAAGTCTTTGTTGCATTTGATATAAGGTTGTGTTGCGAACTTTTTGGTTACTTTGGGTGTCACGTACTATTTGACGCTCACTGCACTGTAGGTTATGTCTCTTTTTATCACAATATCACAGAATGTGATGAGCATAAAATTATTGGACTCAAGTACTGTTTAAAATTTAGATGGCGAAAGTTTATGTCAAGCATCATTGGATCAATTTGATAGAATTTAGGTTTAACTAGACTTAATGGACATGTACCAAAAAGTGCGAATATTTTCCTTACCTTCAGTAGTGGACGAAATCTGATCGGATCCGCTCAATTTCCTTATTTTATTCGGCGTCAGCACCTGTCTATTGTTATTCACACTGCTCTCCACCTCACAAAACTTCCTTTTCATTGTATTCTCCGTGTCACTCTCTATATTGGAGTCCATGCAGTAATCTATTGTAGGCAACTCCAAACTAGAATCACTGGCTGGATCATCTATCACGTTGCCAAGTATGATTTCCATTATTTCTTTCCGAGAAGTCTTGCTAACCATCTCCTCTAATTTTGCATCGTAATCGCTTGACAATTCGAAAGAGCACTCCGATTTTACTGGGCTGAACATCGGAGAAATATTTTTTCGGCCAACTTTGTCTATAGGCAGCGTTATTTCGGACGACACATTCACATTCCTCACAATATTCTTGGCAGTATTGAGCTTCAAATGGCCGTTCTTGTGGTAGTTCACAATTTCGAACTGTCCAAAGTTTTGTGACACCTCCTTTAGGATATTCTCCACATAACCTTCACAGTTGATCACATGTATTTTGTCTGTGCTCGATTTTTCAATGAAGGTTTTCAGGAATTTGCTAAATGTATCTCTTTCTAGTTCTGAGTTGTATTTCTCGTGTTCAGCAAAATATTTGAATTCGGGCTCATCAGGGCAAATTTTTTCTTCTGGTTCAGGTTTGAGATTTATTTTAGGTGTAACTGGTTCAGCATTGGTTTCTTCAGTTTCGGATAGTTCTTCAGCAATGATGGTGACTGTGAGGTACTCAGGGCCTACATCATCGTCAGGCATCAAGCTTTGTAGTTGTGCTTCGATGTCGTCACCGCCACTATCGATTTCAAGTTCTACTTTATTGGTATGATTAGATTCAGACTCTCTTATCTCTGATTTCGTGGACTCGTTATCAATAATTTCTATTTTATTGTCATCAATACTCACATCCACCTCCATTTCACACGCATTTATGTCGGTTTCTATTATATTTTCTATTTGGACCGTAGCGGTATCAGCATTTTGATTAGCTTCGTCATCAATTTCACCTTCAACGACAATTGATTCAGTTTCGGCAGGTGCATTTTCTGAATTTACTTGATCCTCAACATTACTAACTTCTATGTTCTCAACTTGTTCTGCCGCTGTCAATATGTCGCTGATAGTATCGCTCCTAGATTCACTGCTCTCAACAATATTTGAATTGGCTGTCTCAGAGTGTATTTGGCTGTCGGAAATTATCATTTCCCTCTGATTACTCGTGACGCAAGCAAACTCCAACTCAGGACCGGGAATACTTGAGTAAACTTGACTCAAACTCGGTCGAACATTGGCTTGGAATTCTAGAAGCAAAGCCGCCTCTTGGTTCATTCTTTTCTGTTCGTCATCCAAGAATTTACGCATTTTCATTAGTTTCCTAGCTTCTTGCATGTTAGCAGCGAATTTCGGCTTTTTTAGCGTAACATCTGGGACGAACGGAAGTCGCGGAGGCGACGATATAGGCGTTTCTAGATGATTCTCAATTCTCACAATCGGTTTCACTTGAGGTGCGTTTTTATTTTTGCCTTTTGATTCATTCTTACTTTTGTCAGTGACACTGTCTTTATCACTGGGGCTGGTTGATTCACCACTAGTCGAAGTGTTATCAGATTTAGAAGTAGAACTTTTGGTTTCTTTTTTGTTTTCTGTGGACTTTGAACCTGTGGGGTGATGTGACCCTTTAGACGATGAGCTGCCGTCATTTGAGTCTCTGTCCGTCGATCTGCGAGTGTGGTTTCCCCGACCTGACGCGCTATAATGATCGTCTGCGTCTTTTTTATCCTTCTTTTGTCTGTCTTTATCTTCGCTTTTGCTTTTGCTGCTGCTACCACTCTTTCTATCTTTATCACGAGTAGAATTGGAACTGGATCTAGATTCTTTAGAGGATTTGTCTTTGGAATATTTATCCGAACTTCTATCCGACTTATCTCTATGGCTGGAGGACGATGATCGCTTCTCATCGTGCTTGCTCGAGCTAGAATGTCTTTGACTGGAGCTGGAACTCCTATGGGATTTTGAATCTTTATGACTATTAGAACTGGAACTTTTATGTGAGCTTCTGTGTTTGGAGGAATCTCTGTCTTTTTTCTCATCTTTTTTGTCTCGCTCACTAGACTTTTCTTTTGTGTTAGACTTGCTCGAGGACCTGCGATCATCTTTTGAAGATTTCCTATCACTTCTGCTGTCTTTAGAGCTGGATTGCTTAGAATCTGATCGCCTATCTTTGCTGCTAGAATGTCTATGAGAATCGCGGTGTGAACTTTTATGACTACTTTTCCTTTCCTCTGTCTTTTTATCTTTTCTAGAATCCCCAGAATTGTGATCTGGTTCAGGTACTTTGTTTTCGACATTAGTTTTGCTGTTCGCGTCACTTTCGTAATCGATTTGCAAGTGGGTGCTATTTGAACTGTCGTCATACATCGGTGTGTTGAACGTGTTGATATTCATTTGATTAGTGAACTGGTATGATAGATTTGCTTGTTCCGTTTCGTTCTTTTCCATTTTCACAGCATCAGAACTGTTTTCTGTCTTCTCAATTGTGAATCTAAAGGTACTTGGCTCTAATGCATCTTTTTTATCGTCTTTGCTGTCTTCGTTTTCAAACGCTTGCTGCGCGTCACAAGAGTTTTCATTATTGAAATTTCTAATTGGAGTCAAAGGAGACATGTTTCTACGCAACGACGAATCAGAACTAGAATCATCATCGTCAGTGTTGACAGGCTTAAAATAAACTTCCTTCTCTGATTTAGGAGTCTCATTGGGTAATGGTATGTCTCTTGATAGATCAGGCTCTTCAGGCAACTCAATCTTCTCTAATTCCACCTCAATTTTTGTTATTTTCGGAGGACTGTTGTCCGGTGCAGGTATATTTTCTAATTTTATTTCTTCGCTGGGCAAAGGAATGGAACTCTTATCCATGCTAGCCATAGAATCATTTGAAGTTAACTCGCTTATACCAGATAATCGGGTGTCATCTGTTTTTCCAACGTCGACGTCATTTGAGTGGTCTTTTTCATCTTTTAGTTTGTCAAAATCGACATCCATTTTGTTGTCCTGATCAGCGTGTGAAGTTTCCATGGCTTCAGTTTTGTCGTCGTTACTTTTGACCGATGCTGGACTGACCGCCTCCAGGTCTGTGGGTAGAAGATCATTATCGGTGACTTTTCCGTTTGATGTTTCCGCAACAGGCGTGGTCTTCTTCCTGGTGATCCCAAGGTAATTGTAGACGAGGTCTTCTACTTGAGGGATGAAGACTGTCGCAACTTTGGGGTTCACCACCTGATCCACGATTCTTTCGACACCTTGCTCCAGATAGTTTCCGCTATAACATACAAGTGTTAAGTATAATCTAATGTTAAGAGCTATTTACTTAATTAGTTGATAAAATTTTGGTGAACCCACTTGTAACACAAGCATATCAAACTTAACACGAGGGGTTCAAGGGATGAATAATATTCCACAGGTTAAATAACGACTTAAAAAAGTTTTGTTGCACATTCTCTTTTTTTACGATCAACACCATTAAAATTTGACAATATTGTTGATAAGTGGTGTTTTCCATTTATCTACACCAGTGATGGCCAATGTGCCTTCAGTGGCGAAAAAACGCAAGTTCGTCGCTATAAACCAAAGAAGAAGAAGAAGTGATGGCCAAGAGGTCGACCACGGACGTCACAGGTCAAAAGTTTGGGCACCCCTGATCTACACAAACTTACTCTAAAATATGTTTTCTGAGTTTTTCACGAAGCTGATTCTTGTTCAAGTCCGGTTTCCAGCACTGTCGTGCCAGGAATGTTGAGACTGAATTCTCAACGCGCTGCCGGAGATTTTGATACGCTGGCCTTGTGTCCACATCAGCGATGCAGTCCTTACGGAACTATAATTCATATAAAAGTAAAATATTTTTAAGTAATGGTATGAAAATATTGCTATTTTGTTGAATTACAAATTATTATTTTCATATGACCTTAGAATGTCACTTTGAGACAAATAAGTACTAAACATGTCTTACAGCTTTTGGTATTGTTTTAATGATAAAAATGTTCATGTTTTATTGAAAAAAAATTGCTTAAATCAACATCAGACTTCAAATACTTGGATCTATCCAGGATTGTTTCTATTATTGCAATTCGTGACACAACTTTTGAAACTGAAACTGATTGAAACATGCAATCTTTATTTTAAGCTTGGAAACAACATGCTTTTCACCACTTACTGTCAATGGACCTCACAATATTAATTTTATTGGTCTACATTTAGGACTTGAGTTTAACAAAAGTAAGTATTCTTGTAGTTTCACATATATTTTTTTTATAAATAGTTACCTCTAAAATACTGATACAAGGGATGCTAACACATATTTAGAGTTTTTTTTTATTGGATTTATAAGGATTCAGGGTTTTCATTGTTATGTCAATGCTGATTTAAGAAATTGCTTTACTTGCAGTAGATAGAGGTACATAAGTGTAGAATGTACCCTCTGACCAATGTCCGAGATAATTATATGATCTTTTAGATTATTCTCACCTGATCGAAGATTCCTTTTGACTTCAGTTCATAAACCAGTTGATCCACCAAACGAGGATCGCCCGGAATGTATTGCAAATGAGCCATTTTAAACGTCCCTTTGCATAGGTACGGTTCGCCCACAATTTATAACAATATATCAATTTTATTTAGTCAATAATTGACCAGCAATTTAGGAATTGTAATTATCTTCGTCGTAAAAATCAAGAAGTACTTTTCTGAAAAATGTTTACGGCGTGTTCTATTTGTTGTAAATTCTTTTTTTTATGACAAATTAGTTCAAACGCTCGAGAAAAATAAATCAAATTTAAAAGAAAAAGAACACAGCACAGTGCTTAACATAATTCCGATTTCTCTGCGAAATAATTTTAGTTTTTAAGTTTTTCACAAATTCAAATTAATTTACTTGAAAAATTATGCGTTCATGTTTGTAATAAGAATGAATCAAGAATCTGAGTATCTCACATCCTGTAATATTAAGTATTTTCTGCTTACACGTAAAATTATTTAAAACCAAAGTAGATTTTTGTTTATTTCGGAACACAAGAAGAATGTCATTGACGTCAAGTAGTTCATTGTTTTGACGCTAGTTGTCGCTGTTTCGCTGTTGAAGAAAGTTCAAACTTGATTGAAAACTTACAAAAAGTGCACAATTTCGTATTTGTGATCATGAAAGTTGACCAAATTTTTAATGAAGAACACAATAATTTACTTGATGAAATTACTCAAAGGGACGAAAAGGAAAAAAATGCCTCAGGTAAGAATAAATCTATTACAATAAACGTTAGATATAACCCGGTTCATTTGCGAATAACTAGAATAGACTCTCTTTCAACTTCATGAACTAACTTCGTAATCTGGCAAACTTATATCCATATGTCAAGTTTGTTTATAACCTGTGTTTGAAAAATTATCAATAAAATAGTTGAAAATAAACGTAATTTAATAAAAAATGAACAAATTGACTTCGTACACTATAAAGGAAATCCACAGAGCGTACAGGGATAAAATATTAACACCGACAAGTTTCGTGGATTTGAGTTTGCAAAGAGCGAAGCAAACGAGCGAATTGAACGCTTTTGTGACTATAACTGCTGATGAAGCTGAAAACCATGGAATCGAGAGTGAAAAAAGGTTCTATATTGAGAAGAAAACGAGACCATTGGACGGGATTTCGTTGGGAATTAAAGATAATTTCTGTACCTACAACATACCTACAACTTGCGCTTCTAACATGCTGAAAAGCTTCGTGCCGACTTACGACGCCACAGTTTACTCTCGATTAAGAGCTGCCGGTGCTTGCTTAATCGGCAAGTGTAATTTGGACGAGTTTGCGATGGGTTCAGGCACTATTGATTCCATATTTGGACCTACAAGGAATCCATGGGGATTTGACGAGAATGCTGATGATTGGAGGATAGCGGGAGGCAGTTCTGGCGGTAGCGCTGTTGCGGTGAGCTCTGGGGCGTGTCTAGCCGCCATTGGGTCAGACACCGGTGGATCAACTAGGAATCCGGCAGCTCTATGTGGTATTGTAGGCCTGAAACCAACTTACGGACTTGTATCCAGATATGGCCTGATACCTTTAGTTAATTCAATGGATGTGCCTGGTATATTGACTAGAAATATTGAAGATGCTATAACTGTATTGAATTGTGTAGCTGGCCCAGATGATTTGGATTCAACAACAATAAAAAGAGCTTACAAGCCAGTTGATCTTGTAGATATAGATTTATCTAAAGTAAGGATAGGAATACCTAAGGAATATCATTGTGAAGGAATGAGTGAAGAAGTGCTAGACACATGGAGATATGTCGCTGATATTTTAGAAAAAGAAAAGGCAGATGTCAAAGCTGTATCATTACCACATACTTCAGTGTCGATTGCTGTATATTCTATTCTAAACCAATGTGAAGTTGCTAGTAATATGGCCAGATATGACGGCCTAGAATATGGACTACGAACTAACGAAGACTACTCAACTGAAGAACTTTATGCATCATCTAGATCTAAAGGCTTCAACAACGTAGTCAGATGGAGAATATTTGCTGGAAACTACTTTTTGTTAGCAAAAAATTATGATAAATATTTCATTAAAGCGTTAAAGTTACGTAGATTGATTTCAGATGATTTTAACAATGTTTTCAATGGTGAAAACTCTGTAGATTTATTGTTGACACCTACAACGTTGTGTGACGCACCACTTTATAGTGATTTTGTATCGAAGCATAATAGAGATCAGTGTGCATTTCAAGATTACTGCACTCAACCAGCAAACATGGCAGGAATACCAGCTATTTCAGTACCGATCCGTTTGTCAAAGAATAAGTTACCTTTATCCATACAACTTATGGGACCATGTTTGTCCGAAGAATTGTTGTTAAATGTAGCCAAAAAAATTGAGAGTATTGTTAATTTCCCAGAATTGAATTCTGAATAACTCAATTGATAACTTTGTTAAGATAGACAACGATAGTGCTAATAAAATTAGTGATAATCTGTTATTTTTTGTTTGAATTTCTAATGCCCTTTTGATATTGATACCTGACCTTTCCCTGTTCTAATAATACTGCCTAAACTTATGCTGTTAATTAAAATTAATGAAATAGGTACATTAACTTAAGTATAAGGCCTGGTTCAGACGAATTCTGCACTATAATCGCGCGGTTTCGGGCAGCATTTCCAACCGTAACCACCACTGCACTCCTTTTACGAGATCGAATCAGAAATGAGGAGATCCGTAAACGAAGTAAAGTCGCTGACATAGCCCGACGGACGGACGGACGTCCACCCACAAGGTGGACCGACGATATTATAAAGGTAGCAGGAAGGCGCTGGACGCAGGTTGCTACCCACCCGGCAACATGCAAAGCATTGGGGGAGGCCTATGTTCAGCAGTGGACGTCCTATGGCTGAGATGATGTTGATGAACCACCGCGTGGTTACCGCCTCAGTGCCTCGCCAATGAGAACCACCCAGAAACCGTGCCGTTATCGCGTGACATCTGAACAAGGCCTAATAATGTATTTCAGCTTTATTATGCACTTAATCGAAAATCACTCAGTAGTAGGTAGGTATAGATTTAAAATAATACTGCCGCCTAAAAGTGCCTTTGTTCCTATCTCTTTTGTAATTTATCTTATTTAATTTTCCAGCTGCAATCACTTCGGAGATCCTGAATAAACTGAATGTAAACATCCAGGCACTGCCGCAAAAATGTCAACAAATACTCATACAAACCGCCGAGAGTCAAAAATCTACAGGCATCGAACACCTAGACCCTATAGCCATATCTCTCCAACACTCCAAAATTCTATCAGAAAAACTAGAACAGGATTACGAAATTTTAAAATTGAAGCAGAATAACGCGGAGCTGCAAGCGAAAATAGACCGTAATAACAAGTTTTTGGCTGAACTAAGGAGGGATTTGGAGTCTTCGAAGAGTTCCCTATCGGCTCAGAATCCGAGTCCTGAGAATATACAGGAACACATCAGACAGTTGAGGCAGAAGGTTGCGTCGTATGAAGAGAGCTGTGAGAAAGCTAAGGTAAGAATTCGTTTATCCATAGATACTGTACAGTACTGTAAATTTTCGAATACTCTATTCTGGTTTCCCCATACAAACTTTAGACCCCCGTTTCACCCTCACAGGCTGGTTTTAGTGTCACGCGGACTGTCAGTGCGGATCGCTCCGCACAGCCGATCTGTATGAACTGCTAGGGAGCGGAGCGGTTCCTCCGGACCGCATTACTCTAAAACGCTCCCTAGAAGTACGTACAGATTGGCCGATTCGGAGCGGGTCCGCACCGGACAGTCCGCGTGACACTAAAACCAACCTTAGGGGGTGAATTTTGAGAAATCCTTTCTTCTTTCCCCTAGCCTGCATAAAACCTACTGGCCACATTCGGAGTCCTTAGAACAGGGATGCGCAAACCGCGGCCCGCCAATGACCTAATAAAAATAGATAAATTATAACAACCTGAACCTTTATTGACGCGTGGGCCATCCACCTACAAGGTGGACCGACGACATCGTAAAGGTAACCGGGAAGCGCTGGACGCAGACCGCTACCAATCGATCAACATGGAAAGCATTTGGGGAGGCCTATGTTCAGCAATGGACGTCCTATGACTGAAATGATGATGATGATGAACCTTTATTTATTTAGTTGTTTTTATATTCGGCGGCCCGCTTTTAGCTCATAAACTGCCTGAGTGGCCCCTGCCTGGTCCAAGTGAGTCCATGCATTCTAGACTCGGCGGTTTGGGCTGCAATGTGCATTGATACATCAGTCAGTTTTCTTTTTTATGTTTCCAGATGAAATACACAAAGCTGTCGGTGCCAGACGGCGTTCTGCCGATGTCTCTGATGACCCTGGTATCCACACTGGCGGCCTTGAACGAAGAAGCCGCCTCCTTGAAACAGCGAGCCGATGATATCGCACTGGCCAGACAGGCGAGGGACACCTTCAATAGATTGAGGAGGTGATGAACTTATTATTATTAAGGTGTATTTTGTATTTAAATATTATTTGCCTAAAAAATAATGAAAAGTGTTGGCCATGAATGGTAAGACACCCCACGGACTGCAAATTAGTCTGTTGTCTTCGGGGAGTCTAAGGGCCGGTTTTTACCAAGGCGGAGCGGAGCGGAGACCATCTTCTCCGCTCCGTCTTGGTGGAAACTGGCCTTAAAGTTAAGGGCGTTTTGGCAAATTACATTAATTACTTTAAAACGATGTGTTTAATTTAAACTAATAATAGGTGTCCAATCTAAAAATGTGTAGGTACACTTAGGCCCAGAACAGACGGTGAAACGCAACTGCAACGAAACTACAACTGTACCTCTAGTACGAAAAACTTTCGAGTTCGTTTCGTTGCGTATTCAAAGTGTCATCGAAAAATTTTGTATGAAAAATTAAACAGCGCCCCCTAATATTATAGCCGCCCTAGGGGGCGCTGTTTAATTTTTCATACAAAATTTTTCGATGACACTCCGTTTTAGTATTTTTTCCTGGATCTAAATGTACTCGTAATAAAAGATATCTAAAGTTAAAGTTCCAAGAAAAAATACGCTTTGGCTTGATAGATTTGGCCCCCTATATTATAGCCGCCCTAGGGGGCGCTGTTTAATTTTTCATACAAAATTTTTCGATGACACTTTGAATACGCAACGAAACGAACTCGAAAGTTTTTCCTACTAGAGGTACTGCTTGTTACTTTCGAGTTGCATCGCCATAGCGTCCGTTGAGAGACCACACATGACGCGACCAGTTTGAAACTTTCGAAAGTCTATAAGTTGCAGTTGCGTTTCACCGTGTGTTCTGGGTCTTACTATACTGAAACTGATCACTGGGGACTTAAAAATAATTCTTTGGAAAAAAAAAGTTTATAAAACTTAAAAACTTTAATAAATAGGTAAATTGTAATAAAATGATAGAAATTCTTGATTGTTCAATGCAGTAGGTCTTTATCGACCGCTGTGCACACATCGGAGCCGCCCGGCTCTATGCAAGGCCAGGAACACTTCTGGATCACTCGGGCTGCAAATAAAAAGTTCTTAATATAATAATACTAGCTGTAACCGCGACTTCGTACGCGTGAAAACCCGTTTTCGCATTTCATTATTGCTCTGCTCCTATTACTCGTAGCGTGATGTTGTATAGCCTATAGCCTTCCTCAATAAATGGGCTATCTAACACTGAAAGAATTTTTCAAATCGAACCGGTATCGCGGTAGTTCCCGAGATCAGCGCGTTCAAGTAAACAAACAAACTCTTCAGCATTATAATATTAGTATAGATATATTATGTCTTCAAGGCGAGAGTGAATAGGAGGCATCTACTAGGCAGTTATGTAGGTAGATAGCTAACAGCCTCCCTAGACTACCTACTGCCTAAGGAAGTTCTATAATTTTGCAATCATTTAATTTTGTTATGCGCCAATTTATAATCGACATATTTTGCTGAATAGTCACCGACTAGTAGCCGACTACAAACGACGCCGAATAGTCGGCTATCCCGACTGTCAGCCCATCCTGTAAATAGTAATAGTTGATTGACTTTCTACAGGTTCTCAAACTGACAGAGCGCCCACTTTTTGATTACCCACCTTTTTTCTTCTGCGCTCCGAGTTTATCCTTTAAATCCATAGAGTGCTGTCCGTCGCCCTTCTGCCCCGTCCCCACAAGAAAAAGTTATTGGCTGTGGTGTTGATTTACTTGTCTCGAGGCTCTACGGTCTAACAGTGAATCTCAGAGGTCCACTGTTGAGCTTTTGACTGTAGTGAATGACTTTCCACCGGTTCTCAAACTTACAGAGCGAGACTATTCCCACCTCTCGTTCCCACTGCCGCAACTCCTGTGTAGCCAGGTTCTACAGCTTGACCGCCAATAAAAGCCCAACCAGTGAAGGTCAAACTTAGAGAGCGCCCACTTTTTAATTACCCACCTTTTTTCTTCTCCGCCCCGAGTTTGTCCTTTAAATCCATAGAGTGTTGTCCGTCGCCCTTCTGCCCCCGTAGTCCCCATAAAAAGAAGTTGTTAGCCGCAGTGTTGACGCCCGCATCGCGCCTCGTCTGCATACACTTGTCCCGAGGTTCTACTGTCTGACAGTGGATCTCGGAACGGAGGTGACTGTAGTTGGTTTGCGTGGAATGCGTCTGGCAGTTCACTATTGAAGCCTGTATTAATAAAAAAAGATTTAGTAATCACATGTTTGAAATTGAAACTATTGAATATGTAGTATAAGCTGATAATATACTACAAGTCTAAACTGAGTATGGTATGGTAAGAATAAGGTATGGGAGCGGTCGCGTTTATTCATACATGATTTTTTTTTCTAATTTAATCTTTCTGTTGTAATTCGCTTATGCTTAGCTGATTTATAATGAAACTTCACTAACCCACTGGCAAGCCCGTCGTTTCCACTCCCACATATCCCACGTGTAGTTCTTCTCTATGTGTTCATCAATGGGATGGGCCTCAGTTTGAATGTCTCTGTCCATAACCTTGACTGAAAGTCAAATTAATCTCGTCAAATGTAAAAATATGATATCGCCAAAATAAACCTTAGATGTCTTACTGCAAGATATGAATTCAGCCTTACAATGTGAGGCCTTATTTCCGATTGTCAAATGGTTGATGCCGATGTTGTAGGTACTTTGTTTGGTCGATCATACTTTGTCAGAGGTATGCTATACAGGCAAAAGATGTTGACAAAACCCGTCTGAACAGCATGGAGAGTGTATGCAAAATCCGCTATTTGCTTCTGGCAAATCAGTGAGAGTTGGCCACCTGCAGTGGATACTTAATGACCTGATGATAAAAATATTTTATAAGCACTTACTCTTCGGCACGTACTTGGTAACCAATGTGTCTATATCTTTAACTTTGTACACTTCTTCCACTATATTCAAAAGATTGATCACACTGGGATTGTTCCTTGCATAGTCAAGGACTTCGTTGATGTATCTGAAAAAAATGTATGTATTTGTATCCTACGCGTCTATTAAGGTACGGTTTTACAACCCGATTACCTGATAGAGTTAACTGCGCACCAGGCAGCCGTGACGTCACATCGACGCTCTGGTACAGAAAGGGCGAACGCGGGGAGGTGCAAAGGAGAGTCGCATTCCAGCAGTTACCTCGACCGGGTAATGTGTTAGTAGGTAATGTGATAGCATAACAAATGGTCTAGCTAGTGAGTGGTCGTCCTCAGGACAACGTTTGCTTTTGGCGGTCAAGTTTTTTTGACTGTTGTGGTGGGTATTTTAATTGAATTACCTTTCAGGATCCTTGCTGAACCTAGCCGCCATCTTGACGCTGCAGAAACCATATCGGTTGCCCTTTGACTTAATCAGTCCAACTTTCATATTACTGGGCACTAGCGCTCCGACGCTTAGGCACAGAGCGCAGAAACCTAAAAACTAGGAATAAAGACATTCTGTTAATACTTAGCCATTGAAGCTTGCAAGGAAGACGTCAAAAAACGGGACTATCCCACCACTGCAACTCCTGTATATCCAGTAAAAGTGCTTTTTAAAAGTTTGTCCATCAAAGAAACCCAACCAGTGAAGGTTGAGTAGTCCCGTCGGAAGGTTAGCTGGAGCAACAACTGGAGTACCTACCTTCTTTTTTTTTAACCTATCCAGGAACATAGGGGCATTTTTCAGTGCTTTTAGACTGTCCTAACCTCTCTTTTTAATCGATCCAGGAAAATAGGAGCATTTTTCAGTGCTTTTAGGCTTTCTTAACTTATAAACCATAAATATAATGCCAGATTAATCTACGATAGTATGATAATTATACCTATACCTGTATGTGCCTGTCTTTCATGGATGTGAAGCTGTCGTTGTGTGCTACGTAGTTCTTGAGAGATCCGAGGGACAGTCGTTCTTCCATGCTTACTTTCGAGTTCATTCTGTCCTGATCCGTTATGATCTAGAAACGTAAACTTTCGATTTTGATTTGCCTCTACGAAATGAATTGCGAGTATTTATGAGTGAGAGAGAGAGAGAGAGACAGGAATATTCGAAATAGTGAAATACAACATACGTGCCGCCCTTTCAGCATCCTCTCCAGAATACCGTACGGTATCTTCATCTGATCCTGGATGGTGGCCAAGGTGGACATCAGCCGATTCACAGTTGACACCAAAAACATGACGTTTTGCATCGCGCGCCACACTTGCCACAGTTTGGAAAATAGCGGCTGAAAAAGCACAATGTTCCCTTTTGTCTATCCACCTTACGAGCTGGTAACCTCACAATATTAAATATGCTGTGGCACAAGTCAAGAATAAAGCATGTTAAGTGTAAGATTGTACTGCCTATTCATTGTCGATGCTTTTGATTAGCTTTAGAATTTGAAAGTGCGAGTAGAATAATTAGTAGGCAGAGCATTAAGAATGTTAGAACTAAAGATTCGATTTAACGTTGTAAAACTTACAAACACAGCCACAACCGGCACAGCGGCCTTGTATTTGACAGCAGCGTGCAACTCCTCGAGAACACTCCTGGCTTTATCCACATACATCAAACCGTTCTCTACCATCGTCTCTACGTCCGACAACAACTTCCGAATGAACACTTCATACTGTCGGTTGAACGCCAGAAGCTCGAATATTTGTGTGTAGTCATCCCTAAAATAAAAGATGGAGGTAATAGCAATAGAAGTGAAGGTTTGTAGCTGAGCAATGTAGGGATGTGGTCTCCTATGAACGCCGTAGGCCGCGTCATAATGCTTATTAGAGAAATGTTACTGTTGTGGTCACTTTCAGACGTTGATGTCGCGTTCGTTCGTTTTTTTTCAGCCGAAAGACATCCACTGTTGGAAAAAGGCCTCCCCCAAGGATTTCGATCATCGGTCCCCCTAGTGGGAGGCCTGCCCACGCTACGTCTTCCGGCTCGTGGTCGCCACTCAAGAACTTTCCTGATGTCGCGTATGGACGTCGATAGGAACATTTTGACGCTGACGTAGCACAGCACAGCGTTTAATAGGAGACCGCAACCTCAGTTGCTTACGTACAAAGTCAAGTCGGTGGTCGGGCATATATCAACAAACACATTCCCAGTCTCATCCTGTATGCTGACCGTATCTTCGATGGCTGTAGTGAGGGTGTTCACCCTTTGCATCACGGTTATCAGCGAGTTTGACAACGAAGCGAGGCATGCTTTGCCAGCGTCCACCAAATTGAAGGGTACTGGAAAATATTCATCTTATTATTTCCTCCACAATGGACAGCAGCTGTACAGCAATATTTATCTCCTGCCTAACCAATGTTGGCTGTTTGGCCTGCCATACACGAACAGCTTGAAGTAGCTAGTATCGACAGCACTCGACAGCTTCAAACTACAGTATTCTGCGACTCTGCGTACATACATACAAGGAACTTCTCGAGCAGTTGTGACTGCTTTGGGTGTTTGGCAGCAAGGAAGTCCTATTGATTGAAAATTAAATTGACTATGACTTCAAGAGCGGTCCGTGTATGTTGATCACTGGCAAATTAACTGCTCGAGCTGTTCGAGTATGGCGGGCCTAAAGTAAAGAAATATTTAGTACTCACGGTCTGGTATGCCATCACCTCCTTTCTTGCAGTCTCTGTTGAACAGCCGGACACCAGATACAATCTCTAGCAACTCGTTCAGCTGAGCCATCTTCTCCGCACGAGGAAGAGCCACAAACATCTTCAGATCATTCAAGGAAAACACGCTTTCAAGCGCCGCCATTCCTTCTTTCAATGTCTACGTAGCATGGTTGGTAAAAATACAAACGTTTACGTTAATAATCAGGCCAGAAGTTAGGCTTATTATAGCCAAGACACAAAATCTTCTAGAAACCTCGCAGACTACTGACTTGTCGGTCTATACATAGTTTGGTAGGCTTCCAATTTGTATGAGGAATCATCATCATCATCATCTCAGCCATAAGACGTCCACTGCTGAACATAGGCCTCCTCCAATGCTTTCCATGTTGCCCAGTTGGTAGCGGCCAACGTCCAGCGCCTTCCTGTTACCTTTTTTATGTCGTCGGTCCACCTTGTGGGTGGACGTCCCACGCTGCGTTTTCCGGTACGCGGCCTCCACTCCAGAACCTTGCTGCCCCATCGGCCGTCAATTCTACGTACTATGTGCCCTGCCCATTGCCACTTCAGCTTACGAAGAATGGATGGAGGATGAGGGATCAGCCGATACCAAATCGGTGTAACGGTGAGCAAGTTGTGCGGACTTCCATTCCATACGTCATGTACTGATTAATAGCCCGACCAAACTATTAGCATTCAGTGTGATTCAGTCGACAAAAAGTTTGTAGTTTGCGGGGTGTCTAAATGATTTAGTACGAGCTTCTTGATCTAGTAAAATAATTAGGCAGGTGCCTTAAGTATACTAACAACTAGAGATGTGCCGCTGAGAAAGTTCTCGTTCCCGGCAATATTCCCAGTGAGAATATTCTCGAGAACCAAGAACGCTCCCGAGAATATTCTCAGTGTTCTCGACAGAATACATTTAGTTTTAATTTTAATTTTGTTGTTTATATGTGATATTATTTGTAATGTTTTGATGTTTTATTAACTGGGCGTTAAGACTAGTCGTTATAAACAAGGCATAAAACGTGTGAGTGAGTTATTCCAGTCTTGCTCACTCTTTTCGTGGCGAACGCGTGCCGCGGCTTTAGGACTCGGCTACGGTATTTGAACATCAGTGTGCCTCTGAGTTTTAAGGCCCTTGCCACCCTGGCGGATTGCAAGCGGATTCAAAGTGGATTTAAAGCGGAGCGGCGACGCGACGGAGAAGCCGCGTGAAAATATCGTGAAGCTTCCCGAAGGCTGCCCAGCCGAGCTGGATTCGATGATTGACCTTTTTTTCGAAGTTGAACCTACCTAACTGGACTGTTTGCCCCAGGTATACATTATATTCAACAACTTCGAGTATAGAGTCTTCAACTTTCAGAGGAGTGGGTGCAACATGGTCTTTAGACATGATTTTTAAATCTTGTCCATGTTCATTTTGAGACCCACTTGTTGAGAGACTATTGAGACCATCGAGCATTGTGCCTAGATCTTCCACGATCTCAGCCATGACTACGATATTATCGTCTGCTGTCTGGGTTATGTACTCGCCGTTGATATTTATGCTGAATCCGCTCCAGCCCAGAAACTTGAATACATCTTCCAGGGCGGTGGTGATGACGTCTCCCTGTCTCACCCCTCTCTGCAACTGGATAGGTTTCGGGTCCTGATCTTAAAACGGACTGTCACTGTGGCGTGTTTGTACAAGCCTTTCAACACTTTAATGTATCAATAGTCAATTTGGCACAGTTGAAGAAACTGAAGCATTGCCCATGCATGTCTCAATCGAATCGAAGGCTTTCTCATAGTTCACAAACGCAAAGTAGCTGATTATACTCCTTGATCTTCCGTATAATCTGCCGTTGCGTATATTATTATGGTATATGGTACTAAAGCCTTTTCGAAAACCGGCTTGTTCGGAGGCCTGAAAGTCGTCGAGCGTGCTAGCGTGACAATTCGTAATGACTATCGAAAACAGCTCGTAGCGAGATGGGTCTATAATTCTTCAACAAGGTTTTGTCACCTTTTTTGAAGAGTAGTATCACCATTCTTCTTTGCCTTGCCGTATGCGTTATTCCCTCGAGGATGACGGAAATCAAATCAAATAGTTTCTGAAAAGCCTTTAGTACCAGCGTTCCATCTGCTTTCAGAAGCTCAGACGTGATTACGGTGCCTTGTTGTTTTTCAGCTGTTTAAGAACCATTCTAATCTCGTACAGACTATTTTTTTTATCCACAACGAGGAAGCTCTTGGCCTGTATCTCACCTGATAATGTACGGGATATATTCGTTAAGTGTCGGATCGTGCGTGAACGTGCTAGCTAGGCACGTATCCCAACTAATATTATAAATGCGAAAGTAACTAATGACTCTGTATATTATCTGTTATAACTCTGTCTGTCTGTCTGTCTGTCTGTTACGCTTTCCCGCTTAAACCTCGCAACCGATTTTGATGAAATTTGGCATAGAGATAGTTTGAGTCCCGGGAAAGAACATAGGATAGTTTTTATCCCGGTTTTTGAAACAGGGACGCGCGCGATAAAGTTTTTCTGTGACAGACAAAATTCCACGCGGGCGAAGCCGCGGACGGAAAGCTAGTTTTCTATAAAAATGTGTCAAATGATCAGTCAGACAGGCATCCACAACTTATCCAGAAGTGGCGAAACAGTCCCTTACTAAGCGATTGTAAAAAAAATATGCCCTTAATGTCAAATAAGATTAGTTTAAAAAACTAAAAACACGCTTTTAATTACAAACAGCACTAAAAATCCAAAAATCATCAGGACCTTGGACATCATCTAGCATTAAAGTGCTCGAAAAGACAAATCCAACGAACCCAAACTCGATGAGTTTCCGCCGTTTCGTTTAAGAGTTTTTATGGCTACCTCCTGACTCCCATTATTAGGACCCTGGACATTATCTAGCACTTAAAGATCTCGAAAAGACATCCAATGAACCCAAACTCGATGTGATTCCGCCGTTTCCTTTAGGAGTTTTTTTGGCCACCTTCCAGCCCCATCATCAGACCAGCTGGTATCACAATATTGTATTGTCATTTCTAATCTACATTATAATTGCCAAGTTTCATGATGATACAAAACTCAGAAGTGCGTTTAATTCAGATTCTAAGATTCCATTACATAGTTACATACACGACGACCTAATAAGAGCGTGTTAAAAACGAAAAAATTGACAGTTACATTATTTAATTATGTGTAAAAAGAAATTTCTGTCATCTTACATTATCATTAAAACGACATTTCACGACGAAAAAAATAAAATATAATAAAGGTGCAGTTGCCGGGAATATTGCCGAGAAAGTTCCCGAGAATATTCTCGGGAACACTGAGAATATAGCCTTTCACTGCAAATAGAGTGTATTGTTTAATATACACTTATCTGTTGACTTAATTTAATACTATTTTACTTAAGAAAGTTTGTTTATTTCCATTTTATAAACATGATTCTCAACCTTTCTCACTTAGGAGAACGCTCCCGGGAACGCTCCCGAGAATATTCTCAGCTGAGAGAGCGTTCTCGGGAACGGCACATCAATACTAACAACTATGACTCCAGGGTTACCCAACCCGCTCGCAAGTACAATATAGATGGAAATCTTGCGGAAAAGCTTCTTGAATTCTGCCTCGTCCTCAGGTGACGGGTCTTCGTCCAAGATCTCCGTAACCAGAGGTCGGAGGCAGCTGCCTATGGACTCCAGATGTCTGTCGATCAGGTTCTGAAGTTTATCGTAGTTTGTTTGGATAATGAACTGCATTTTCATAGTGTTCATGGAAGTATCTCCACCTGTTTTACACAAAGAAAAAGAAAACAATTATAGCCAGTTGAAAGGCTGTTTATAAAAGCCTATAAATTTATGTAGTAGGTAGTTAGGTAATCTGAAGTTGAACTCGCAAAACTAAGAGTAGGTTTTTATAAGATTCAGGAAGAATAATAAATAACGCATCTTCTTAATAATGTTGGAAAATTATAACACGTTGACGTTACAACAAAATTAATTCGAAATCTATTATTTTATTTTCAAATATTTTAGATTTCTTTTTACAAGCTTTTATTTACTTTTTTTAAATTCAATTTGTAACAGGGGAGCTGTGTAAGAAAAGTTTGAGAACCATTGACAAGTTCATTCAAAATGTAGGGAGAGGGGACGTTCCGTTAAAATTTATGATATTTATTTTCCTGTGGTTCTATTCTATACCAGAATTAGTTCCATGAGCAACAACAATTTGATATTATTAGGACTTAGTTTCATCTCTAGATCCTAGCAAATTAATGCTCTGGCCTCTGGGAATATAGGCATACCTACCTTACATAAAACTTACGTGTTAGCATGGCCACGCATTCCTCCACGAAATACTGGAGGTTATTCCTGCTAATGGTTTTGGAGAACAGCTTTCCATACTTCGGATTCAGTAGCAGAAGATCGATAAGGTAAATCACAAATTCTGGATCAACGGTTACGTTTTGTGCTTGACAGTTCCTCGTTATTTCGTTGGCCATGTTTTTAACGACGTTTTCGTTACAGGCCATTGTTACAAAATAATAAATAAAATGTGTTAAATCGAAAACGGTAAACTTGTTATCAATCAGTCACTCACTGTCGAAGTTTGATTGATAGATAAGACGATTCTTAGGTTACTATGGCAACGGGAAAGTAGGTCGCATATTATCGCATTAAAGTTGTAGTGAAAAGGGCCAAGTTCTCTACCTCATAACGTTTTGCCAGTGGGCCTTTGTTTCTAAATTGGAACATAATAGTATAAGATCCCGCTATACAAGGACCTTCACCGAGATGCTTATTTGATGAAACATATTTTATATTCAATTTAACATGTCAATAATTATATTGCTTAAGGGTTGCCTAATAAATTTCAGTCCAGGATATGATTAATTAATCATTAAAAANCTGTACACTAGGGCATGTAATATCGGAAGGTTTTCAATTCCGATATTGAATTCCGATATTAGATCTCAATATCGGAATTCCGATATTAATATCGGAATGGGTCATTCCATAAAAATCTGTATAATTTCGACGTCATTTTGTCCCAAACTTTATTAAGATGCTTTTGAATACTTTATTAGTGCAAATTATAGTTTATTTATTTATTATGTTGTGTCTAAAAGGGCCAGTCACTTTATGCTTTATTTTAGTAGAAATGATAATTTTCAATTTTTTCATACTACACCACTACTCCTATATGACTTTTAATAAAGTATAAAACTTATAACCTTAACATTTATAGATAAGTTAATATACTTAATGTAGTTGTTTTGTTATTCTCACTATATAAAAAACGTCATTCCCTAACTACTAACTTAGTCCCTAGTGCCATTGAAAGCTAGGGCCTGACGGTCTAGGGCCTGACGATTTGGAGTAAAATTTAACACAAATGCAGATTTACTTTATATTATTTGATGTTTAATACGATGTGCCGAAAATAGCCCAAAATCCACACGTAAATACTATTAAATTATATACAATTTCCTATTGTAATCAATAAAGCTACTCAACTAGGGACTGACGAAGTGACTGGAACAACACATGTTTCCACAACAACTGGCACGTTTGCACTTATTCAAAAAACGGCTGCCGCAAAACCAGTATGGTCTGAGGATAACTTCGTATCGTACTTTTAAACTCAACTAAATGTCATTCACTCTAAATACATATTAAAGCGCAAAATTATAAAATCAGTGCTTGGCGAGGGAATGACGCTAAAAGCTGTGGACACTTTTTCAACTTAAGAAAATCAAATGATTGTTTATGAAACCGCAAAATATTAATAGAATTTGGAGTAATGTACGTTTAAATAGATTATTCGTTAATTAAAACAAAGGATCAAGTTGATGTTTCTATAAATATGGGTTCCAAAACACAAACTTTTGGAGTACGGACCTGCCTAGGGAATGACGTTTTGGGTCATTTAAAAGGAATTTAAGATGTTTGAAAAATAGTTTTAAAAAATAGAAATGGGTGATGAATAAAACACATTGCGAGCTGTCATTTAAAAATTTTGGAAAAAAATATTAACAAATGTTCCATGTGAAATGTGGCGCGGACTAAGAGTTGACATATTTTTGTGGAATGACCCGAATTGAGTTCATGTGCTATAAAATTAATATTTGGTTATATTCGTAAGAATTCTGGATTGTTTACAATAAAATAATGATTGTAATCAAAATCTTTAATTTGGTACAAAACAGCACTTCATAAAATTGAAGTTTTAGAACCATTTTTACGTTATGGGTATCCATTTCATTTGGTTTTTTATGTGACAAGAGGCAAACGAGCAAACGGATCACCTGATAATGAATGGTTACTGATAATGAGCTTATAATATGGACTAGCAAACAATTAAAGTGTTTTTGTAAAATCACAGGTATCAAACAAACTTTTACTCCTTCATTATATTACCCTGTTGTATGTGGGCGGAACGAATTTTAGAGTCATTCAAATCACGTGCTACAAAAATTGTAGAGAGTGGTAAAAAACTTGAATATGCTTGTAATTTGTTCCTTTTTGATTATCGATGTACAACTCACAAAACCACGGGCCATCATCATCATCATGTCAGCCATAGGACTTCCACTGCTGAACACAGGCTCCGATAATGATTTTCACAATGGCCGGTTGGTGGCGGCCTGCATCCAGCGCCTTCCTGCTACCTTTATGAGGTCGTCGGTCCACCTTGTGGTTATGAGTCCTACGCTGCGCTTTCCGGTACGTGGCCTCCACTTCAGAACCTTGCTGCCTCATCGTCCGTCTGTTTTGCGTACTAAGGCAGAACCGTTGGAAGACCTTATCACAATGCTCGAAGACCTTAATCGAGTTTCCCAACAGGTAGGCCTTCGGAGTGAAACGTGGAAGGTCACAAAGGTTATCTCGCACCAGCTGCAGGTCTTCATCAACCGCTGCCTTCGCCGAATTCTCGGCATATACTGGCCCGAGAAAATCTCCAACGTCGAGCTATTGGAACGCTGCCACGAAATTCCGATCGACCAGCAGATCAAGCGCCGCAAGTGGAACTGGATTGGCCACACTCTCCGAAGGGACCCCGATCACATCCCTAAGCAGGCTCTGGATTGGAATCCCCAAGGAAAACGCAAACGTGGTCGACCCAGGCAAACTTGGCGGCGCACTGTAGCGGACGAGGCGAAGAAGATCGGCAAGACCTGGAGCGAGATCAAGCGAGAAACTCAAGACCGAACGAGATGGAGGACTGTTGTGGACGCCCTCTGCCCCATCTAGGGGACATAGGACCATAAGTCAAGTAAGTCAAGGTACATCCTTTTCTTATTATCTAAGTAGGTACCTACAAAAACAAAGAGGAGAGAAATAGAGTTAGGTAACTGGCTTACGGTTTCCACCAAGCCGAAGAGGAGAAATGTTTTGAATAACCAATTAATTTCATTTGGTTATTCAAAACATTTCTCAGCTCCGCTCCGTCTTGGTGTAAACCAGTCTTGGCTATTTTGAGGGATGAACAATAAAAAGTAGTTATTGATTAAAGGTAAATTTATTTCGTCAGTCTCCATTAGGAGATTATAATACAACCTTAGAAATTAGGTACAGCTAGTTCCGAAGTCTCGATCAGACCAGACACACAACTTGGCATATTTTCACAGAAGAGATTAAACATTTGCAAAAACCAAAAACTCAACATTAGCTCCTCATTTTATTGCACAAAAATATTTATGGACACTTGATTTCAATTTTAATTAGCAAAATATGCCAAGTTGTGTGTTAACAACCTCAAACGAAAAAGTATAAAAACAAAATATTGTCGTCGAACTTTTGATACAGTGATTAGTTTTTAGAAAACATAATTTGGCAATAGATTTAAATTTTTGAATTAAACGATTCACTTATGTCGAAGTTTGTACAACATTTCTGTACTATGCTTATCATTACAAGTAATATTTTATTCTTATTAAATAATTATTTTCTTCCAACTTGTAGCGACACATGGACGATATTACTAGAAGAAAGTACATAATGTAAATGCAAGTTGACCTGTCGGTTGAAATCTAAGTAGTTATGTAGTTTCTTTGAAATCCTTACTTAATAATTGCTGCCAATACCGGTTATCTATGAGATATCACAGCAATTTTTCTTAAAATCTCGTGTTGATGGATCTTGTACAAACTTTAAGTCGTGTTTAGACATAAAAATAACATAGGACAAAATCTATGAACACGAGATCAATACGTCTGCGTGGACTGTCCATAAATGTAGCTTCTATTCGACTTGGCCCATGCACTACCGTGCACGTCAAAAAGTACCTATGTATGTTTGACAAAAAAGTGATTTAATGACTAAAATAGTTTTAATACCGTATGGTACGTAAGCATCGTCGCATTTTTGTAAACGCTAGACGTTGCAGTCATCCATACAACACAACGCCAAGTTTCGTAATTTGTCCACGCAAACTGACTAAAGCGTAAACTTACTCGTCAAGGAAATGAGTTTTCAGATACTTCATCATACCGAAGGTGCGGAAGCGTTTGGTTCCTATGACTTTGTATAGAGCGTCGTCGCAGATTGCGAACTGCTTGTTGTTGGGGTCATAGAGTTCCTTCTCCTTGATTATGGCCCACATACGCTTGACTACTTCATGGCGAGGCATCTCATCGGCTCCCATGAGCTCTGCTAGAGCCGGCGACAGTTTGTAGGCGCGAGTGTAGCCGCTGCCTTTGCCTCGACCGCCGCCCTGGATTTAGAAAAATAAACTGTAAATGCATGGAGATACTCCTATAGTTCCAAAATACTGAACTGTCCTGTCCATGACATTGACAGCGGGGCGCCACCGTCAATACCGGATCGCTGGTTCCGATTTTTGCTATGTTGGAGACCATATAGTTGAACGATGGTAGCGCCCCCCTGTCATTGAGTTTGGTGGGACAGTTCAGCGTGGGTCATCTTTACTCCTAGCATGATCTGCCAGGCTATAATGCCTGCTCAATCAAGCGCCGTTGACGCGCGCCATTTCCACTCTCAATCTAATTTCGGATAAAATAGATATTTTTTCTTGTACTCTGAGTGAATTTACAAAGGCATCATTATTTGTTATATGTTATGTGTAGGTTTGTATGTAGGTGATTACTAGTTGTGTATTTGACGTTGTGTATGTTGATGTGTTGTCTTCGCTGTCGCAGTGGGATGTCCTGTAATGACAGTGAAGTGTTGTTGTTGTGAATAAATAAATAAATAAATAATGCGCGCCATGATAAAATCTTATCGAGGATTTTAGACAAATGTATGGGCTTATCGCGTAGAATCGATAAAACTGGTATGCGATTCAAATAAATAATTAATCTGCACGAGAAATCGAGTTACCGCCAGTTTCAGAATTAATTCGGTGAAATACGCATGAGACTTACAATTTGTCTGATGGGGATGGACGGATGGATCGTCTGTTTAAATTTGTGCTAAAGGCAAGTTGCATCTTTGAGCTATTTTAGTCAAATTCTCTGACGTTCTGCGTAAATATTTGTAAGTAAAAAATAATTAAGTACAACTCACTTTGGCGCCAGCTTTCTTCCCTTTAGCCGCTTGCCTCTTAGGTTTCTTTTCCTGAAACAAGCATTTCGTTGAAAATTAGGTATTGTATTCAAGGACTTACACCACTTGAATACCAGCACGTACGCTCATTACGGTACGGTAAGGCGCTTTTTGACTACATATTGGCGTTAACAGTATTTTTTAAGCCTTTCCAATCCATCTGTCTAAGCATGGGGAACATAGGCAAAGTCTTACATTTGCCCATTATAAACAAGAGTCATATTCCCAGCAGTTGAGTACCTTGTGTATTTGTGGAAATCAATAGAAAAGTAAGATAACAAATAAACAAACCTCATATTCGCTGTCATTGCTTTCATAATCCTCGTCCTCAGAGTCATCAGAATTCTTAGCGCGTTTCTTGCGCGGCTTTTTGGCACTCTTGTTGTTCGAAGCAGCCCTCTTGGCAGGCTTCTTCACTTCTTCTTCGTCTTCCTGCAAAAAAACAAGCCAAGTTAAGACTAAAATATAAATTATCCAACTAAAGCCTGGTCCGTGAGCACGTAGAATTTTGTCCAATGACCCCAAGCTACCCATCCTTATCGCTCGGCAGGCTTTATCACATCATATTTTTCACAGAAATTAATGCCACGGTAACAAACGGTCGCAAAGTACTCAGTTGTTACCAACCAGTTGTTACACAGGCGATAGACATGAATACTACAGCTCGTTGTTCGCGATTTTGCGATAATGCTCGCACGCGGTACAATTCGTTGTTTTCGACAAAGGCAACATACATAAATACCACGCCGCGCTATACAAACTCGTAATATGCGTTATTCGCAGTGCGCAATCTTCACAAATATGCATGCGGAAAGGTGGAAGATGGAGATGCTTAAAGACCTGTAACAACATTGTATGTAAACCTATTCGTAAATAAAAATGATTTGATCATCATACCTCATCGTCGTCATCGTCATCATCCTTGTCGTCGTCGTCGGACTCTTGGCTGTTGACGTAGTCCAGCACCATCTGATCTATGGTCTTTTTGCGGTCAGCCAACTTGACGTCGAAAACTTTCTCGAGCTTCTGGATGACCTTGTTGGTCGACGTTTTCCCCAAATCGGCATTTTTTAAGATCTCTGTCAACAAGAAAAACTTATTTTAGTGCCTACATTGAGGTGCATTACTGTAGGCAAAATGCGGCACAAGCCTACTTTTAATATGTAATTTCTTAAAACTATTCCTATTTTAAACACGCTTTTATTAGGTCGACTTGTAACGAACTATGTAAATTTTTATTACATACATTAATCCATGATGATACAAGGGAAAAAAGGGCAATGTAATAATAATATTATATTTCCCAGCACTTATCTGGGTAAAAAACAGGACTGGGAATATAGTCGTTATGAAATAATTATTTCAGTAATAAAATATCTATTAATTTATAAAATATTACATGTCAAATTATGAGCTTGGCCCATTTTTTCCCTTGAATTTGAAATTGAACCTACCTATTTGCAAAAAATGCAACCAAACTTGGCGTGAAACAATAATTAATACATTTAGTTTTATTTTGAAACACAGGTCCAAAAATAATGTTTGAAACACATTAAAATTAACTATTTACGAAGAAAAATAACATCGAAAGTATTCGAAAGCCTACGGATGCGTAAATTGGAACGCAACAATGGCGGCCTACAGAAATTGACAAAACATTGAATAAAATCGAAAAATAATACGATAATACTAAATTAAATGAGTTTCAAGGAAATGTTTTCCAGAGAAACCGACACGTTAACCTGATGCGCTTTGATCTGCATTACCAAATCTTTACCAAAGTCGGCCATTTCATTGGTTCATACGTGGAGATGGCCCCAGCGTTGCATAAAAATAAACCATCAGTGAGCAAGCTTAGCCGAGCTATTACAAATCATGCCCTGTATACAGAACGATCCGCATAATTTTACCCAACAACTTTCACTTGAAACATTTCAGTAATAACATCATACTATCAGAGATATTTCAATTTCAAGGTAAGAAAAATCGAAGTTGTATTGGACATTTGCATTGGAAGCCATTACGCGGCCTACGTACTTTCATAGAAATTTATACATTTACAAACGTGAAATTTAAGTATATTTGATAAAACAAATGTTATTCTTACTCTCGATCTCCTTGCGAAGTTCTTCATCAGTGACGTCTGGCATTTTTCTTGGAGCAAAGTAGATTTCGTACGTCTGCTAACACAAGGAGGAACAGCCACACAATAATATACCTACGCGCTATGTGCTACACGGCGTCACTACGAAGTTTGCCGAATGCCGCTTCGGGGTCGCTCGGTAAAAACATGTTCCAAACATAAAGTNTGAATAGGCAACAAAACATAGAAATTGCACCGCAACTGCAATCGTAAGCTTCAGGTATTCGTTCGATTATGGTACTTATTGCGAGTGAATAAGGAGTATTATTTGTTTATGAATTAGTGTAAATGAATGTTGACTTCGCGCCATACATGTTCAACGCATTTGTAAAGTTAGTTAAATTTAAATTTTCTTTGTGATTTTATCGGAGCATTTTAAAGAGCATTGTAATGTATGTCCATGGTTAAAGTGTGAAGTGAATTAATGTTGTGACTTGTGGTGGTCCGGTCATAGCAGTTTTTATGTTAAAAATATTATTTACTAGCTTTCCGCCCGCGGCTTCGCCCGCGTGGAATTTTGTCTGTCACAGAAAAACTTTATCGCGCGCGTCCCTGTTTCAAAAACCGGGATAAAAACTATCCTATGTTCTTTCCCGGGACTCAAACTATCTCTATGCCAAATTTCATCAAAATCGGTTGGGAGGTTTAAGCGGGAAAGCGTAACAGACAGACAGACAGACAGACAGACAGACAGACAGACAGACAGAGTTACTTTCGCATTTATAATATTATAGTTGGGATTTGTGTTATTTATTTATAATAGCTCATTTAATTTTCAATTTAACTACTTTTGCAATAAAAGCGTTAAACAATTTATTCAAAAATAAATTCTGTTCTTGAGAATAAAAAATGTTCATTTTTATGGCGTGGTTGATTTATGTTTCGTGATGTTAAGCATAAATCTAGAACAAACTTTAAAACGTACATCTAATGTCAAAAACACGCGCGGCGCGTGTCAGTGTCAAAAAAATAACCTCTCTAGTGCGACGATTCGTGTTATTTTTATTTATTTTAGCTAAATAAAAGTGTCCAATAATTAAAGTATGGCGAAGGCAAAAAATAAAAGAAATTCTGGGCTAGCTGATAAAGTTAACAATAAAAGAAAGGGAGATGGGATAAAGAAAAAGCTGAATCCTTTCGAGGTGCACATCAACAGAGAAAAAATTAAAGTTTTAGGTAAAAAATCTAAACATGATCGAGGATTACCTGGAGTGTCGAGAGCTAAAGCTATTCAGAAGGTAATAATCTATGTTTCAACACATGTTATGTATCGTGTTATTTAAAATCTCTTTTAATAATTATCTATTTTCATGGCATAAACGAAATCGTATATAAATCATTTACTTAATTACAGAGAAAAGAAACTCTAGGAACCGAAATGAAACTCATGAATAAGACGAACACATTCATTGACAAGCGTATCGGAGAGAAAAACAATCAGTTGTCATCGGAAGACCGTATGATTGCGCGGTTCGCCGCCGAAAGGGCTCGGCAGCATAGCAAAAAAGATATCTACAATTTGGCAGATGATGAAATATTGACTCACAGGTAAGTTCATTCGGTTTTCTGTTCCAATAGTAGGTAATTTGATTGAAAGAAAAAATATTTATTAAATAGCATTACACATAACAGACAGATCTTTAAAAATGAATGTACACAATGATACTGAAAAGGTATCCACTCAGAATGGTGTCGTAGCATCTCAATAGGTAGATGAATGCCACAACCCTAGTCTTCTAATTGAGGACTATCACTTGCTTTTGCTGTGCAAGAAGAAGGTTTAGATATAGATAAAATGGCAATAAAATTGTGAGTTTGTTTATTGCTAGTGTAGTTATAACTTAAACATTAAGGCTGAGTTGCACCATGTTACTTTAATTTTGACAAATGTCAAAAATCTGTCGAATACCATACAAAAAGCACCGGTTGTTAATGTTACGGTTAAAATAAGGTGGTGCAACTCAACCTAAATTATACAATCTTCTTCTTCTGCCTTGTTTTTATTAATACACTGGGTAGGCTTTCTAACACTTATAAATGGAAAGGAGAAATAAAATTAAATAAATATAAATTATGTTTGTTTTAGAGGTCAAACTCTGGAGCAGATAGAAAAATTTGATGATCCAAGATCAGATGATGAGGATGATGACGCAAAGAAGTTTGGAGGATTAGATGGTAAGTTTGGATTAACAATTTACTACTTTTATCTAGGCATTAAGTTTTATTAGTAAGGGGGTAAGAGACTTTAATAGAGACATTGTAACATAAAAATATTGTAAGTAATTTTATTTACCTAGTTAATAACGTTCTGAAACTGTTAGTAATTGTCTGATCTGAAAGTTCCCAGACCACATAGTAAAGATTCTTTTATGTGTAACAAGTATTAAAGGTTACTGCGACACAAGCTTTGCTTAGTGCGGTATCCGCTAGACATAAGGACTTTATGTATTTGGTTTTACTGGCAATAAACTTTTTTTTTTTTTAAATCTTATGTTCACTCACCAATCGCTGTTATTGTTAGCTAGTCTCGCTAACATTTGAATGATTTTCACAGATGACTTTGTATCAGAGGGCCACTTCGGTGGTGGTATTCTAACAAGGACTGAAGCGAAGGACGGTGCTAAATCTCACAAAGACCTCATCGAGCAACTCATAGCGGAATCGAAAAAGCGCAAAGCAGAAAAACAGAAAGAGAAAGAACAAACTTTGGACTTGACTGAGAAGTTGGACAGCGAATGGAAGGACTTACAGCCTGTTGTGTTCAAACGACCGCGGGTAGAAGAAAAGGAGTCGGCTATTGAGAAGCTTCTCAGTCAGGCAGAGAAGAAAAGCGAAGATTACGACAAGATGATGAGGGAGTTGCGGTTCGAGAAAAGAGGCACGGTATGTTTAACTGTCCTTTAAGTTGTCTGGATGAGATTGCTTTAAGTGTGCCATGTATTTCTTTCTCTTTCTTGTCTTGTTTTATGTGGTGTAAAATGATGTGTATTTATTCTATTTGTTACAGTTAAAAACTTAAAACCCATTTTTAGTCAAAACTAGTTTTCACTACCTTTGGTTTCATTACTTGTCACAATACCTTTAATTGGAACAACTAAACCCGGTCTGTGAGCACGTAGAATTTTGTCCAATGACCCCAAGTTACCCATCCTTATCGCGTGCTGTCGCGACTGTGCGACGGGCGCCCGCAGTGAGTGTGCGAGCGCGATAGCAACATAATTACGCGCGAGCGATAAGGATGGGTAGCTTGAGGTCATTGGACAAAATTCTACGTGCTCGCAGACCAGACTATAGAAGTAACTGCTGCTCAAAGTTTAAATCAGTGAAAACTTGTTTTCGCTAGGGGAAACGTGTTGTTTCAAAATTATTCAGCTAAAATCGTTTCAACTAAGCCTAGGCGCAGCCCACCGACTTTTTATCGGCCGATAGTTGGGCCCGATTCTAATTTGTATGAAATCTAAACCGGTGTAATTTGCGCACTTCCATACATGTCTGTCTATACTTATTAATGTTTGTCTCGAAGCGCTGGTAGGGCAAAAAAAGAATGAGACATGTATAGGCTCCTTAAGAGCATTTGACGATTTGCAAGAACTAATTTAATTAGTCTAAACAAATAAAGATAATTTTGATTTTGATTTTTTAAGAACTCATGGCGCGATTTTCACCCGCGTCCGCTGCGGTTGCGGGCCCGCAGCTTCTGTAAAATGCAGATATGTAGGTACTTGTGTAATAACTAATGCACAACTCACGACGTGGTTTTCGCACGCAGCGGGCGCGGAAGAATCGAGCGGCCGCGGTAACCGCAGCCTCGGCGGTTTTCGTCCGCTCGAAAACCGCCCGATCGGCGGGCGACCATTTTGTACCAGTGCCTTAGCGCGCGGTGCGATTTTCACCGATTGCGAAAATTGCGCCGTGAGTTATTAGCCTAACTGTCCAACTAAACTATCGGCCAACTAAAAGTCGGTGGTCTGCGCCTAGGCTTATACTTCAGCTACACTACTCGCTAAATTGGCCGACGTTTATCGAAGTAAATACACTCGCGAGCAAAAATATGGAATCACTCTATTTATTCCGAGCGATCATAAGAACTAATTAATGACTAATAGAAGATCAATAAAAATGGCACCATTTTAAAGGTGATATTATAAACTTTAAATTGATACCATAGTAGGGAATTTAGTGCAAGAACCCCTCCACTTTGGTATAGAAGGCTCATTTTTGCACCAGTTGTTCTTTGGGTGCTTCTGAGTAGATTTCCGTCGGTAGACATCGGGAGCCCCCCCTGTGGTAGCAGGGGGAGGGGGGGCAAGTTTTCTTCTGCCGCGCTTCACTTTAAGGCCCATATCTTCAAAACTATAGGTATTAGGGCAAGTGTGGTGTCATTTTCGGATAACTAAAGGATGGCGAATTCATTTCTAGAACAAACTTTTTGCCTTTTCATACAAAAAAATAGAAATATTGAGGAAAATTCACAAAAACCAAAAAGTATTTTTTTAAATAAACGTCGTTAACTTTTAAACCATTGGATTTAATCTAATAAAAAAAAATATGTACTGAAAGCTACATTTACCAGGATTATAAATATATACCATTTTATGGTACTTTTTTCGAAAAAAGTAGGTGAAAAAAAATTTTTCTTCAGAACACAGCGGGCGAATTTTACTGCGCGTCGGAAAAAAATATTTATTTTATCCATGAATTCATACTATTTGGTTCATAAGCAAGTAAGGATTATTATTTTAGAATTTATTTAAAGTTCCTGGCACATCAAGCTAACATGATTTGTAATTTTTCTTCAATTAATTTTGAACTCTATGTGTAAGACATAAGGTTGAAAATAGCTTAAATACATTTTAATATTGAAAATATCATAAGAAGAAAGCACTAAATAAAGAACTTGAATGTGTCTAACTAAATGTCTAATGATTATTATTTTAATTAACACTTATTTCTACATACTATTGTACCAGTGATTTAACGGAAAGGTAAGTGTGAGGAAAGTGAGGATTAATAATCATAGTACGGGAGATTATTTTTAGCACAAAGGCTACGGCTGTGACCATTATAGTTGTTTGTTCAGACAGCACCAGCTTCTGCACTTATATCTCACCATTTCCAGGCAAGCTTCGGCAGCTACGGGCAAATCAGTCCATGTACGCTCCATGTTGCTATCGACTCTGGTCCACCCCCAACCAGTCGGGTAAAGGGAAGACTGAGTCGGTTGCTTGCAACTGACCCTATACGCGAAACCCCTTGATATACCTACTAAATTTTAAATAACTTGATTCATCATAAGGACATGATTACTGCCCTTGATATACTGCCCGTAGCCGATTCTGATACAAGACTGCCTAGGTTGGTGGGCACTTACAGCACTCGTTCATAGTCAAGCATGTAGTAATAGTAGGAGGTACCTACTTGATCTAAAACAATACCAGTGGATTAATATGATAAGTGAGAAAAAAAACAGTGGATTGAGCTAATAAGTGGATAGATCTTGAACAAGGGACGACTAGAAAAGAGGACCAAAATCCCAACAGGACAGCCTCATCTGGTTTACTGACAGCTCTAAGCCAAGATGGCCTTGGGAACGGGAGCGGGCGTCTACTGTAAACACGAACACAGTGAACGTTTAAGAAGGTTTGCTACAGTATTTCAAGCTGAATTATACTCTATAATTATGTGTGCACCCTGTTTTTTAAACAGGGGTGTAAAAAACGCAATATTTACATCCTGAGCCACAGCCAGGCAGCACTCAAACAAAGCCATCGCCTCAGTGAAGGTTGAGTCTAGAATTATTCTAGATGCAATCTTAAAGATGAACAAACTCGGAAGGCATGACAAAGTGTACCTGATGTGGGATACCTGGACATACAAGGATCGAATGCAATGAGAGAGCCGACAGTCTAGCGAGACAAGGGTCAGAGACGATACCTATTGCGTCAGAACTGATAGTATCTTTATCTAAAAGCATACCTCATGGCCATAATATGGCCATATCCAAGAAGCACATGGCTGAATGGGAAAGCTCCAACGATATAAGCCTCTCCAAATCATTCCTGAAGGGAAATACAGGGTCATGGAGAAAACTCATCAAAGGTAAGCCCAAGCAATTACAGGTACGCAAACTGGGGAATGAACCACATGTCCCACAAAATGGGCCTAACAACAGAAGCTCTCGAGCATTTGGAATAAATGTGGGGTCCATGAAACACTTATACTGTAAGGATGGGTCTGCTTGGGTCAGCATATCCGGCATCAGAAGACTTTAGCTGGCTTTCACTCATACGCTTAATTCACCTAACTAATGGATAGGATTTTTTGGATGATAGGGAATAAAAAAGGGAGAATAAAGATCCTAATGGGTCGCTGTGGACTACGCTTAGGTGTGGCCCTATATAAGATACCTAACCCAGACAGCTTTGTATCAGCATTGGCTACTGGCAGTATATCAAGGGGTTTCGCGTATAGGGTCAGTTGCAAGCAACCGACTCAGTCTTCTCTTTACCCGACTGGTTGGGGGTGGACCAGAGTCGATAGCAACATGGAGCTTACATGGACTGATTTGCCTGTAGCTGCCGAAGCTTGCCTGGAAATGGTGAGATGCAAGTGCAGAAGCTGGTGCTGTCTGAACAAACAACTATAATGGTCACAGCCGTAGCCTTTGTGCTAAAAATAATCTCCCGTACTATGATTATTAATCCTCACTTTCCTCACACTTACCTTTCCGTTAAATCACTGGTACAATAGTATGTAGAAATAAGTGTTAATTAAAAGAATAATCTTTGGACATATAGTTAGACACATTCAAGTTCTTTATTTAGAGCTTTCTTCTTATGATATTTTCAATATTAAAATGTATTTAAGCTATTTTCAGCCTTATGTCTTACACATAGAGTTCAAAATTAATTGAAGAAAAATTACAAATCATGTTAGCTTGATGTGCCAGGAACTTTAAATAAATTCTAAAATAATAATCCTTACTTGCTTATGAACCAAATAGTATGAATTCATGGATAAAATAAATATTTTTTTCCGACGCGCAGTAAAATTCGCCCGCTGTGTTCTGAAGAAAAATTTTTTATCACCTACTTTTTTCGAAAAAAATACCATACAATGGTATATATTTATAATTCTGGTAAATGTAGCTTTCAGTACATATTTTTTTTATTAGATTAAATCCAATGGTTCAAAAGTTAACGACGTTTATTTAAAAAAATACTTTTTGGTTTTTGTGAATTTTCCTCAATATTTCTATTTTTTTGTATGAAAAGGCAAAAAGTTTGTTCTAGAAATGAATTCGCCATCCTTTAATTATCCGAAAATGACACCACACTTGCCCTAATACCTATAGTTTTGAAGATATGGGCCTTAAAGTGAAGCGCGGCAGAAGAAAACTTGCCCCCCCTCCCCCTGCTACCACAGGGGGGGCTCCCGATGTCTACCGACGGAAATCTACTCAGGAGCACCCAAAGAACAACTGGTGCAAAAATGAGCCTTCTATCCAAAAGTGGAGGGGTCTCCATACAAATCATTGCACTAAATTCCCTACTACCATAGATACATACAATACATAGTCATTCAGTTCTTAAGACCGCTCGGAACACAAAGGGGTGATTCCATACTTTTGCTCGTAAGTATAGTATTGGCTCGAGTTTTAATACTCTTAAATTTTTTCACAGCCCTCAGACGGTCTGAAGAATGATGAGAAGCAAGCGAAGGAAGAACAGGCGAGGCTGGAGAAGCTAGAGCGTGAGAGATTACAGCGGATGGAGGAGGATGACGATATGTTCAGGCCAAGAGTGCAGAAAACTGTGCCGAAACATAGGTACGACGACATTTCGTTTCAGGTCTCTCCCCACGGCGACTTTTTATAGCAATAGACAGTTTGACACCATTCCCGAATAATTCGAAATAACAACTTTTCTAAAAAAAAGACATTTCATTCTGGTCTTAAAAACTTAATTAATTTTAAATTACCTGTAAATTACGATTTTTGTTCGCATTGTAATTGAAAAAAGTAGTTTATTGAGTTGCATAAAGTTAATATTCCGAAGGAATATTAACTTTATGGTTCCAAATGAATACGCAACAAAACATAGAAATTGCACCGCAACTGCAATCGTAAGCTTCAGGTATTCGTTCGATTATGGTACTTATTGCGAGTGAATAAGGAGTATTATTTGTTTATGAATTAGTGTAAATGAATGTTGACTTCGCGCCATACATGTTCAACGCATTTGTAAAGTTAGTTAAATTTAAATTTTCTTTGTGATTTTATCGGAGCATTTTAAAGAGCATTGTAATGTATGTCCATGGTTAAAGTGTGAAGTGAATTAATGTTGTGACTAAAAAATAAAAAAATTGTTGTAAAAAATCTAAACATGATCGAGGATTACCTGGAGTATCGAGAGCTAAAGCTATTCAGAAGGTAACAATCTAAGTTTCAACACTTGTTATTATGATGTGACTTGTGGTGGTCCGGTCATAGCAGTTTTTATGATAAAAATATTATTTATTTGTGTTATTTATTTATAATAGCTCATTTAATTTTCAATTTAACTACTTTTGCAATAAAAGCGTTAAACAATTTATTCAAAAATAAATTCTGTTTTTGAGAATAAAAAATGTTCATTTTTATGGCGTGGTTGATTTATGTTTCGTGATGTTAAGCATAAATCTAGAACAAACTTTAAAACGTACATCTAATGTCAAAACCACGCGCGGCGCGTGTCAGTGTCAAAAAAATAACCTCTCTAGTGCGACGATTCGTGTTATTTTTATTTAATTTAGCTAAATAAAAGTGTCCAATAATTAAAGTATGGCGAAGGCGAAAAATAAAAGAAATTCTGGGCTAGCTGATAAAGTTAACAACAAAAGAAAGGGAGATGGGATAAAGAAAAAGCTGAATCCGTTCGAGGTGCACATCAACAGAGAAAAAATTAAAGTTTTAGGTAAAAAATCTAAACATGATCGAGGATTACCTGGAGTATCGAGAGCTAAAGCTATTCAGAAGGTAACAATCTAAGTTTCAACACTTGTTATGTATCGTGTTATTTAAAATTTCATAACACCATTCACTTTTAATAATTATCTATCTTCATGGCATAAATGAATTTGTATTTAAATAATGTAATTTTTTACAGAGAAAAGAAACTCTAGGAACCGAAATGAAACTTATGAATAAGACGAACACATTCATTGACAAGCGTATCGGAGAGAAAAACAATCAGTTGTCATCGGAAGACCGTATGATTGCGCGGTTCGCCGCCGAAAGGGCTCGGCAGCATAGCAAAAAAGATATCTACAATTTGGCAGATGATGAAATATTGACTCACAGGTAAGTTCATTCAGTTTTCTGTTCCAATAGTAGGTAATTTGATTGAAAGAAAAAGTATTTGTTCAATATCATTCATTACACATAACATAGACAGATCTTTAAAAATGAATGTACACAACAGTCCTGGATCTGTCAATAGGCCGTACAGGCCCCGGCCTAGGGGTGGCAGATTACAGATGACGCTTACTTGATTTCAAAAGATAAAAGTTAAATAAAGATCCAACCCCACCCTAGCCTATGGGCGGCAAAACTGTAAATCCGCCACTGGTACACAATGATACTAAAAAGGTATCCACTCACATGGTGTTGTAGCATCTCAATAGGTAAACGAATGCCACAACCCTGGTCTTCCGATTGAGGACTATCATATTCGCGCTAACAAGTTGGCACTGTTGAGCAAGGTTCTGTCACTCTCTTCTGTTGTGCAAGAAAAAGGTTTAGATGTAGATAAAGTGGCAATAAAATTGTGAGTTTGTTTATTGCCATCTTACTTTAATTTTGACAAATGTCAAAAATCTGTCAAATACCATACAAAAAGCACAGTTATTGTTATTGTTACGGTTAAAATAAAGTGGTGCAACTCAGCCTAAATGATACATTAACAACCGTATTCACAAACGATGCTTTCTTAAGTGAAGCAGCAAATCGAACGCACAGCGATGAATAGAGCTCTGTGATTGGTTCGTGTGTGACCCTGTGTATAAATCTTCTGCCTTGTTTTTATCAATACACTGGGTTGGCTTTCTAACATTTATAAATGGAAAGGCAAAATAAATAAATATAAATTATATTTGTTTTAGAGGTCAAACTCTGGAGCAGATAGAAAAATTTGATGATCCAAGATCAGATGATGAGGATGATGACGCAAAGAAGTTTGGAGGATTAGATGGTAAGTTTGGATTAATAATTTACTACTTTCATCTAGGCAGTTAAGTTAATCTTGTGTTGTGTAAGCTCTGTGAGACCCATTAATCTCTGTTGTTATTAGCTAAAGCCCGGTCTGTGAGCACATAGAATTTTGTCCAATGACCCCAAGCTACCCATCCTTATCGCTCGCGCGTAATTATTTTGCTATCGCGACTGTGCGACGGGCGCCCGCAGTGCGTGTGTGAGCGCGACAGCAACATAATCACCCGCGAGCGACAAGGATGGGTAGCTTGGGGTCATTGGACAAAATTTTACGTGCTCGCAGATCAGACTATAGTCTCGCTAACATTTGAACGATTTTCACAGATGACTTCGTATCAGAGGGCCACTTCGGTGGTGGTATTCTAACAAGGACTGAAGCGAAGGACGGTGCTAAATCTCACAAAGACCTCATCGAGCAACTCATAGCGGAATCGAAAAAGCGCAAAGCAGAAAAACAGAAAGAGAAAGAACAAACTTTGGACTTGACTGAGAAGTTGGACAGCGAATGGAAGGACTTACAGCCTGTTGTTTTCAAACGACCACGGGTAGAAGAAAAGGAATCGGCTATTGAGAAACTTCTCAGTCAAGCGGAGAAGAAAAGCGAAGATTACGACAAGATGATGAGGGAGTTGCGGTTCGAGAAAAGAGGAACGGTATGTTTTTGACTAATTCGCGGATATCGTCCTCCCATCTTTTTCATCATCAGGCAAGCAAAAACATGGGAGGACGATATCCGCGAATTAGCAGGGCCATTATGGCCACAAATGGCTAGAAACAGAGAAGCATGGAGATCATTGGAGGAGGCCTATGTCCAAGGACAAACTGGAGATGAGTGCGGCTAAATTGTAAAATGAAATGTTAATGTTGTAAAAAAAAATACCTTGTAATCCAGTAATAAAGGCATATTAGATTATTATTATGTTTTTGACATGTTACAACTGTCTTTTGAGTTGTCTGGATGAGATCGCTTTATAGTGATAAGACCGCCTAAATTGTGCCATAAATATTTTGCATATTTCTTTCTTTTTCTTGCTTTGTCTTATGTGGTGTAAAATAAAGTGTGTTCTATCTGTTACAAAAAAAGAACACGGTTTTAGTTAAAACGCGTTTTTCCTAATTAAAACTGGTTTTCACAAAATACCTTTGAAATAACTAGAAGTAACTGCTGCTCAGTTTAAATCAGTGAAAACTAGTTTTAACTAGGAAAAACGTGTTATTTCAAAATGATTCAGCTAAAAATGTATCAACTAATGGCCGAAGTTAATCGAAGTAAATAGTGTGGGCTCAAGTTTCATCATCATCATCATCATCTCAGCCATAGGACATCCACTGCTGAACATAGGCCTCCCCCAATGCATTCCATGTTGCCCGGTTGGTATCGGCCTGCGTCCAGCGCCTTTCTGCTACCTTTATGATGTCGTCGGGTTCAAGTTTACTTTTATTATTATCTCACATTTTTCACAGCCTTCAGACGGTCTGAAGAATGATGAGAAGCAAGCGAAGGAAGAACAGGCGAGGCTGGAGAAGCTAGAGCGAGAGAGATTACAGCGGATGGAGGAAGATGAAGATATGTTCACGCCAAGAGTGCAGAAAACTGTGCCGAAGCATAGGTACAACGAAATTTCATTTGAGGCCTCTCCCCACGGCGTCTTTTTATAGCAATAGACAGTTTGACACCATACCCCAATAATTCGAAATCACAACTTTTCTAAAAAAAAGATTTCATTCTGGTCTTAAAAACTTAATTAATTTTAAATTACCTGTGAATTACGATTTTTGTTCGCATTGTAATTGAAAAAAGTAGTTTAATTGAGTTGAAAAAATAGTGACGTCACTTGCTTGTAGTGCCATACAAATTCTATGGGAGAGTTTCGTTTTGACAGTTTTAAAAAGTACGCCAATGAGGGCTATCGTTTTTATACTTAACAGTTGGCACCCCTGGCGATTGACAGGACCTTACTCTACAGTGGCGCCATCTTGATGAGTGCAAATGCGATAGTCCTCCTACCACTTTAGCGCTCACCAGTTGGTGCCACTGTCTTCGCTACTAGCAAGTGACAGGACCTTACTCTACAGTGGCGCTAACTGGTGAGCGCTAAAACGGTAGCCCTCATTGATTGGTGGTGTCAACACGTCTATTCTGTCGCGTATTCGCATCGATACAGTCGCAATGCGGTCGCTAGTTAGCCCTCGCCCACATAAACACGATTCAGTCGTGATGCAAACGTGATACTGTTGCGCTTCTGTCGCAATGCAAACGCGATTTAATAACGGCTAGTGTTGCCGAACTATCTATAGTAAAACTATCGATAGTTTTCATCTGAAAAAGCATTATCTATCGATTGGCCTATCGATAGTATCTATATCTATCGATAGTCCCAAATATTGTAAACGATACTATTGTAAATTGCCAAACTATCGATAGTTTAGAACACTCGATAGTATCGATAGTATCGATAGCTTTTTATTCAAAAGCGACAATACTATCGATAGTAGGTATCGATACTATCAATAGTTTATTCTTCACGAGCAACAATACTATCGATAGTATTGCACATATTCAATAGTATTGCCTCGTTTTGAGCTATCGATAGTATCGATACTGTCGATACTATCGATAGGCCAATCGATAGTCTTGCGATAGTTTGGCTATCGATATCGATCGGCAACACTAGTAACGGCACAAAATCACCTGCGATTGCTACGGTTGCCGCGCCACCTTGCCTCCGTTTTCTCTACGATGTCGTCCGACACGGTCGCGCGTTTGCATCGACACAGTCGCGATGCTACGTTAGTAGTGGCATAAATAGATATAAGTACTTACTAACATTAAATGTTATTATATTCAAACTAGCGGCCGCCCGCGACTTCGTACGCGTATATCCCGTTTTACCCCCTTTTCCCGAATTTTCTTTGCTATAAACCTCACGGAGCCCGAGACCTTTCCAACGAATGCAAAACCGTGGAAATCGGTTCGTGCGTTCTGGAGTTATAGCGTCAGGGAGGAAAACCCGACTTATTTTTATATAGTAGAGTTGCCAATTTGAGCGCTTTGGATCTATCTGTAAACTAACTTTCATTTTAATTAAATAAATAAATAAGTTACTTCTGTAGTGCGTTGCAAATGCGATTAACTCGCGTTGGTAGCAATGTCACTCCTTTACGAAACGCCCATTATTACAAAAAGTCGCCGCGAGCGAGCGTTCCAAACGGTTCTATGACAAACCAATACTCAAGCGAGCGAAGCCGCTGGCTAAATGACACGTTTATTATGGTGTGGTATAAAAATGTATTTAGTACAGTATAAATCTTTTTTTTACAGATCTGCCGATGATTTAGAAGACAATTTTGATTTGGAAGATGAGAAGCAGTTCATGTTAGCATACGACAAGGATGGAAAACCGCTGGTACCAGAAAATGTACTCAAAGACTACTCAGGTAGAGATAGAATATTTAAATGTTTGATAATATTAAAAACTTGAGGAATTTTTATACTTTGACTACCTAAAAATCATTTTAAAGCGACAATAGCCCAATAGCCAAGGTGACGGACTGGCCGACTCGAGATCAAAGGAACGCTGGTTCGATCCCAGCTGCCACTAGTCTAGTGGTGTCTACTCTTTTGGTAAAACACCCAGAGTAATAATCTTACTATCTTACTAATATTATAAATGCGAAAGTTTGGATGTCTGGATGTTTGTTACTCTTTCACGCAAAAACTAATGAACGGATTTTGATGAAACTTTACAGTATTATCGTGTGTAACCCAGAATAACATATAGGCTATAATTTATGACAATCTGTGACAGACTAAATTTCACGCGGGTGAAGCCGCGGGCAAAAGCTATAGTTATGATTCAAAATTTCAACATTTCCACGTCTACTGCTGAATATTAGTTATTTCCAGATTAGCTAATTATAACGTCAGTTCTTTCGAGATTATTCGAGCAATCGTTCTGTAAACTATTTTAAATCTTATTTCAATTAACTTTCAGTTCCAAACGCCAAACCCAAGTTCAATGATGGAATATCGGACACCTCATCAGAAGAAGGCGATGATGATGATGATGAGAGCGGAGAAGATGAAGATGATGACTCCAATGATGAACAAAATATGAAACCAACAAAAATGATGAAACTGCAGAAAAAAGTGACAAAGAAGACAGTGTAGAATCTGAGAATGAAGAAAGTAGCGAGGATTCTGATGATGACAAAGAAGTAGAAACAAAAAAGAATCAGAAAGGTCAATCAAAAAAAGAAAACAAAATTGAAAAAGACAATGTAACAGATACAAAAGAAGCTAACATCTTAAAAGAAAAACTAAATAACGCTAAAAAGAATGACACAAATAGTATTTTAATAAGTGATAACAAGGATGACAGTGAAGATGAATCTGGTGATGAAAGTGATGAAGGTTCAGAGGATGATGATGATGAAGAAGAATCTGCAAAAGATGTTGATGACTTAAAGGATTTAAGAGAGTCTGAAGAGGAAAGTGAGGATGAAATGGATGTTGAAGAAGATAAACAGAAAATTAGCTCGTTCTTCGATTTGAAGTTGGCTGAAGGAGATAATTTGAAGGTAAGAAGAACTCATATGTAATATATCCAACCCTTTATTAAACAACCGAATTTTTTTTAGAGTATAATAAACAAACTGAAATAACTTGTATTTAAAAGCGTTATTTAATAATTCAATTAATATTTTAGGAATTGTTAACGGGCAAAACACCAGCACAGCAGTCCGCAGCGCTTCAGAAACTGATCAAAAGCTACGACCCTGGGTTAGCTCAGAACAACAAAGACTTATTAAGCAGACTCTTTGCCCACATGCTACAGTATATTAACGATATATTCACCAACTTAACCGACGAAGGCGAAGTCATCAAAGCCTTCCTGATATTCGACAAACTCGCACCACACTTCTACGATCTCGCCCAAACGAACAAAGTGTCAACGAAAAAATTCGTAGTCGAATTACTAAAAGAAAAACACGATCAATTTAAAAAGAAACCGAAAAGGATACCGGATCTAGATACGCTGATATTTTTCAAATTAATCGCGTTGATATATCCCACGTCGGACTTCCGGCATTCCGTTACGACGCCATCTTTAATATTCATGTCCGAAATTCTGACCAAATCGAAGTTTAGCGACGCATACTCGATATCTCGGGGTCTATTTGTTACCACTCTAGTTTTAGAATACACAACTCTATCCAAAAGATTAGTACCTTCAGCTATAAATTTCCTAAGAGGCATTTTGTATTTGTCATCGAATACCAGTATTTTGAATCCTATACAAGTAGTGCCACCTTTCAAACTGCACAGAGACGTTAAGATTTTGAATTTGGAAGACGATTGCTCCAAAATGGCGGTCGATAACAAAATGGCGGCGAAGGATTTCGTGTTGGAAGACATAGACGATGATTTTAAAATTCGTTGTTTGAATGCGAGCATGGGTATTTTGAAGGAATTTTTCGATTACTTCAGCGAGTACGAAGCGCAGGCTTGTTTATTCGCCCCACATATAGCGCTAGTCGGCCGGATCGACTTGGATTTTTACCCGAAGAAAGTGCGAACGCGGGTTTCTGAGATAATGAGCTATATGAAGGGCGTGTTGGAGGTTAAAACGTACACACCACTTACGAAGGAGCAGAAGAAAATAAAGATGTTGCGGCTGTATGAACCGGACGTCCAAGAAGTGTAAGTTGAATTTAATTCACTTAATTTTTATTATTTACTTTCCCAACAAACTTTACTTTCACTGGTTGAGTTTTTATTGGCGGTCAAGCTGCAGATCTTGACTACACACACAGGAATTGCAACAGCGGGAACGAGATGTGGAAACAGTCCCGTTATTTAACTTGACTGGCTGATATTGTGTTAGTTGACTCATATTATGTCACTCATGTAGAAATTTCCACAATGACCGGTCCTGCGCAAGCCACATCCAGGTTCTCCCGCGACCTTCACTAGATCGTCGGTATATCTAGTGGGTGGCCTGCTTTCACTACGTGGTCGCCACTTGAGGACCTTTCTACCATCAGCGTTATGACAGCTCATTAAAATGTGTCGATTGACTATGGTATCAAGTACTTACCGTACATCATACGAGCCATAATATGACGTCCACTGCTGAACATAGGCCTCCCATATTGCCCGGTTGGTAGCGGCCTGTATCCAACGCCTTTATGAGGATTTCGGGCCACCTTGTGGGTGGACGTCCCACGCTGCGTTTTCCGGTACTTGGCCTCCAGAACCTTGCTGTCCCATCGGCCGCAAGTTCTGTTTACTATCAGGCCTGTTCATCTCCGCGAGTTTACATCGAAAACAAAACAAGCACGATGACACCCTACAGGATTACTATTCGACAAGGCCATAGTACGAGCGAGCATTGACTCACGCACGCGTATTCTTGTGTATGATGGAAAAAAATAAAGAAAATGGTGTACTTACTACTGTGCAGTATTTAACTGCCTAAATAATAATAAAAACACATAATGTACTTTTTTAAGACACTGAGAGGTAAATAGGTAAGTGGTTAATATTATTCATGATAATTCATGCTTAATCATGTATTTCCTCCGCCATTTTCTGCAGTTTGGCACCTCACGTCACACATCATTTTACCGAAGTCAGCCCTATAGCTTCGGCGCAGTACCGATCACTGACGTTTGTCAACAAAATGGTGCTTGACTCTTGAGACAAGCTAAATTACACCTTTAACGACATTGAGCATACATTTTTTTAAATACCTTCGCGAAGTAAAACTTCTGTACGTAGTACTTATTATTATTCTGTGGTGAAAGCGAGACAGACAGACAGACAGAGTTACTGTCGCATTTATAATATTAGTATAGATGGCCGGACCTGCAATACCAGCTGCCTCCATCGACCTTCATCAGAACGTCGGTCCATCGAGTGGCTAGGTAGGCTGTTTTAACGACGTTCTTGCCACTTGCATCCAGTTTATTCCAGCTTATTGCCGGATGTCAGCTGTCAATCTCTTAGGCTGTCTTCCTCCGGCCGCGTCGACATGGTGAAAGAGATTTAGAGCCGTAAATAGTCCATAGCATTAAATGTTTCTTTCTAAATAGAGATGGGCAGGACATGACCATGGCCTTGTAGTGGAGACCCCGCAATGACTATTACTTGATGTTGCCTTAAATATGTTTTTGCTTTAAGAATATTATTGATGTTCCAGGTTCACCGGCAGCAAGAGTTCGAAGATGTCCCGCGAGACCGCAGAGCGGGCGCGGCTCCAGACCAAATACAAGAAAGAGATGAAGGGAGCGCTGCGCGAGATACGACGGGACAAGGCATACGTCGCCTCCGTCAAGATCCGCCAGAAGATTCACAGGTCAGTACGGACACTGTTTGAAGTTCAAATTATTGGATATTTTTTTAATAAGAACTAGCTGTACTTGGGTCGTTGGGGCTTGGGAAGCAAAATCCTTCCCAAGTCCTCTTATTTATGTTTGCTAAATTCACATTCATCAAACGCGCCTATTCTGAACTAGCGGCCGCCCGCGACTTCGTACGCGTGGATCCCGTTTTACCCTAAGGGGGTGGAGTTTCGGAAAATCTTTTCTTAGCAGATGTCTACGTCATAACATCTACCTGCATGCCAAATTTCAGCCCGATCCGTCCAGTAGTTTGGGTTGTGCGTTGATAGATCACTATGTCAGTCAGTCATTTCCCTTTGAGTTATATACATTTAGATTTTTGTTAACAAGAACTAGCTGTACCTGGAATGTCGTTTGTCAAAATCCTTCTCAAGTCCTCTTATTTATGATTGCTAGAACATTAATAATCAAACGCGCAAAATAGGCCCGGTTTTAATAAAGTGGTTCCCAAGTGGTAATGTGTCTAAATACTCTTCTTTTCTTATTAAATTAAATAAGTTGGCAGAAACTAATTGCACTTATAAAATAATACAATCTTTAAGAATTTTCAGCCAGAGATTAAAAACATATTACCTATTATTTTTACACAATAACTACTTTCACTGGTTTATTGTTTCTGCACCTAGTTTTCACTGTTAGTAGCGCCCCCTACTCTGCGTTTTTGTAATGTTTCTTGTTAAATATGTTATGAGCCAACACACTCTTACAACACACAAATACACGCACCACACACATACACACACCACACACATACACACATCACACACATACATACAGCACGCCTAAAGTAGTATTTTTATGGAATATTTTTACGGAAGTGGGCGTCTGAAACTATTGCGGCTATTATCGTACACGCTTTTTCATGTACAAATTTTCTTGTTTCCAATAAATAAATTTTGAATTTTTGAACTTGTTTAATAATATAACATTTATTGTTTACAGCGACAATGTGAGGAGAGACAAGGTGAAACAGATCTACAAGGAAGCTTCGATACAACAGGGCGAGCTGAACAAACTAAAACGAATGAAGTGACAATAGTGCAACCTTGTAAATATACAATTTTATGTAAGGCAGTCTTTTTTTACTACCTTATAGGGCGCTCAACGAAAGTTGAGGCGAATATTTACTTACAGAATACACTACACGTTTAAGTTCAAATATCAAATACACTAATGCCCAGTCTGTGAGCACGTAGAATTTTGTCCAATGACCCCAAGTTACTGACGGGCGCCTGCAGTGAGTGTGCGAGCGCGACAGCAACATAATTACGCGCAAGCGATAAGGATGGGTAGCTTGGGGTCATTGGACAAAATTCTACATGCTCGCAGTCCAGACTATAGTTACCTCCCTCGTCTTAAATGTCTGCAAGCGAGACAGATAGCACTTGATCCGATACGTAAAACGTATGAAAGCGCATACAGATACAAATCATTGCTTGTATTGACGGCCTCAACTTTTGTTGTGCGACCAAATCTTATGTTTTATTTCATTATTAAGTTATTAAGTTACTGTACAATAATATTTTGGTAGGTGAAATTATGATGATGATGAATATTTTGGTATCCATCCATACGCGATACGCCTGTAAAAAGTTCTAAAAGTTCTTTCTTGTAATCTGGGGGCACGGCAGTGCCCCCACCAAGTCGAGCACGGCCGTACCATCCTTTTCTCGAAGCAATTCAGGCCATTTTCGACCGCCTGTAACTTCGTTCTGGATAAAACTAGAAGGCTGAATTTTCATTAGCTATGCAGGCATTGTAAAGACACGGTATATTTCAAATTTCATTCAATTTGAACCAGTAGTTTAAGAATTATAACGGGTCAAAGTTACTTAATTTTGTCACTCACTGACTCAATGCTCATATTCACTGCCCCGAGAGCTTTCAGCTCGAGTTGTCAAATCGCTTTGCATGCCTGGAAAAAATTGCGAGTCAGTGGACGAGATAAATAACAGGTTCGTAGAAACTGTCCAAGCGGTCGGGTCGAAATTTTTTAGACCACAACGTAAAAATAAACCGCAAAAGCTAACCGACCGTACCCTCAAACTCATGGCTGAAAGACGTTCAATGACACTGCAGACCTCCGTTGACGCTAAGGCATATCGGCAGCTCAATAGACAGATATGGAAGTCCTTGCGACATGATGTTCGCAACTTTAATACTAATAGTATTAAAGAGGCGATAGAGCGGAACCAAGGCTCCAAAGTGTTTGCAAGAGACAATTCTATTGGGCAAAGCCAGCTGACGAAGCTGAAGACGGCAGACGGTAGTGTAACGTCAACAAAAGCCGAGGTTCTGGGTGAGATCGAAAGGTTTTATGGACAGTTATATACCTCGGTCACCAAACCTGTTGATAGCTCAGCCACAGATCCAAGAGCTAAGCTAACCCGACACTATACCGAAGATATCCCGGATATCAGCCTATACGAGATTAGGATGGCTCTCAAACAACTTAAGAACAACAAGGCACCGGGTGATGACGGAATAACCTCGGAGCTTCTGAACGCGGGTGGTACACCTATACTGAAGGTCCTCCAGAGGCTCTTTAACTCCGTTTTACTCGAGGGAATAACGCCAGAGGCATGGAACAGAAGCGTGGTGGTGCTTTTCTTCAAGAAAGGAGATAACACCTTACTGAAGAATTACAGACCCATCTCGCTTCTGAGCCATGTTTACAAGCTGTTTTCGAGAGTCATCACGAATATCCCATCAAAAACAATACTTGTCAAAAAAACCAAGTCTCGCAACTCAGTTGTTCTACGGTAAAAAGTTGTGAGATCCATGTAATACCAAGTCCAGGCCAGGAAATCTTTAACGTTTTACATAAATATATTGACTTGGCCATCGCATGAAAACACGTGTAAATTAAATTATTTAGTGCGATGGCCAAGTCAATAATTTATGTAAAACGTTAAAGATTTCCTGGCCTGGACTTGGTATTACATGGATCTCACAACTTTTTACCGTAGAACAACTGAGTTGCGAGACTTGGTTTTTTTGACAAGTATTGTTATTGATGGGATTACGTTTTACACTTCCCAATATAATTTTAGTCCTACTGATTGTATTGCATATGTTGAACTCACTAGTAACTTAAATTATGCTTCTTTTACGTACTAAATGTTATTCAGATGTAGGCATTGCTATAAAATTGATGAGATCAAAATCCGTCCAATATTGGTCCGGAAATGTTCACAAACTATGAACTGTAAAACATTGCTATAGCCTAAAAATCAGGCGCGTATTTTTTTAAACTGGATAAACATTGCCGTTTAGCAGATTTAAGGCGCTTTGCCTATCTTAAGGTAAGCTGTCTCAACTCCAAAAGTCCCTGGTTCGATTCCAAGCGGGGATACTGCTTGGTTTGTACTTAGTTGGTCTGGCTAGCAGCCATCTTACCTATAACGCTATTTCGTGCTAGCCGTACAGAGCGTCTATGTGATGTCACGGCCACCAGGTGTGCGGTTAACTCGATTGGAATTGTACCACCCGTATTCACATACGATGCTTGCTTAAGAGAAGCAGAAACGCTGTGCGAAGTCGAACGCACAGCGTTGAATAGATTCTGTGATTGGTTTGTGTGTCACTCCGTCTGTGAATAGGTTTTTGGGACCCTGTGCGTCCACGTGCACAGTAATGTTTGTAAATACGGGTGTAATGCCCGTTTTTACCATCAATCCCTAATTTTATAATTCTATGAAAACAAAATTCCTGTTATGTGTTACCATAGGGGTCACTTAAAAAATAGTGATTGATGGTGAAAACAGGCATAAGTCTGCCGCCATAACAACAATGTTAAGATCGTTGTGTTTTGGCAGTTGGAGGGCAAGAGTGCCAGTTCCGTGGTTGAGGATTCGTGAAGTCGCTTCCACCTTCAGCTTGGTCATCAAGTTGGTGAGATGCAAGCCAAGAACTTCTCCATAGTAGGTATAAAATTATGCAATTTGTTTTTATTATCTAGAAAGCAGCCTTGGGGAATATTAACGTCAATTAGGCTGATATTGCCTAAAATGATGATGATTTTGAAATAAATGGAGGACACATACATATGTGGTTGCCTGTACTCAAATGTCACAAGTCTAGTCCACTTGTGATTTTTTTGCGTCTACATTTAGTGCATCATTAACTTTTTGCGCTGTATTTACGTTATTTATGGTATTACTTGGGGACCAGTTTTTTGATCCGTAAAGAACTAATAGTCAAATTGTATTAATGGTTAAATATTAACAAAATACTTATAAACTAATGGTTGAAATTGACTAAAAGTAATTGTATAGTACTGTTTAAAAGTTTTTCTGATATTCAACCATTAGTCGCTTAACTACGAATCAAAAAACTGGCAATCTAAAGCTGGTCTGACGAAGGAGGCGGAAAAAAATTGTTTAAAATACATACTAATAATGTTTTTATTCTCAATGACGAACTGGAGGTTTGTATAGAGACGTCATACAGTGTTAATTACACATTATGCTCCTGCGAAGCTAAACACGTGTTTACTTTACATGTATAGGGTTTTGTCTGTATTAGGGATGTTATGGATATGTATGTAGTTCCGGTTACGGATATTTTTTTATTTTACGGTTACGGATATCCATCATAACATCCTAGTTCTGTATAAAAATCATTTCATTTTGATGTTGCGTAAACATTTGACTCTACAGTCATCTTTGGGTTCTGTATATTAAAACAACATTTCGTTGCGTAAAGATTATTATTATATGGTCCGTCTTCTATTTGCCCAATCGTCGGAAGAAACCATTCGGAATTTGAACGGAAAATTCCAAACGGAAAAAAATTATAAGTGAGTGGTCAGCCTTAATTGACTTACAATTATCATCTTTTCTATTGATTTAATATGCGTTGTACCAAAATCGCTAAAAACGGACAGTATCGGGCTTGAAAAAAAGTTTATTAGTTGAAAAAACGACATTAACCTGTTATTATTTTTCATGAAAATAAATATTTCGTTTTTAATTTGCACTGTAAACCTGTATGCAAAATCGCGAAGACTATAGGACGTTCTCAATGGCGCAGTAATAACTAATAATTATGTTGACACTAACTAAACCTAACAGCCTCACTGGACGCAACTTATTTACCTATTGCGAAAACGGACAAACAACCATTAGTATATTGCAGCATGTAGTAATACGCTAGCTATAACGCGGCCATTTTGGAACGGCCGCGCGTGCATGCGGAAATGCAAGCGGTGCACAGCATTTTCCAATGATCGGTTGATCAACTCGAGGCTTCTGGTAAACAACATGGAATCGCCACAGCCGGCGTAGCCACCAACCGCGACGAACGTGGCGAACCGCACTCCGTCGTATTCGGGATTCCAAACTCGAATTTGAGTGTTTTGGCGCGAATATACCCGTTGTGACAGTGACATATTCTTTTTTTTATAATTATTGAAACAGTGTGTTGTTAATAGAGTGACATTAAAAACTTTTTGGTATTTGCGTATTGGATTTATTGAAATCGCTGGTGAGTTTTTATTTGATTTAATATAAATAAGTTTGGTATGTTATGCAAATGTTTTCTCCTAATTTTTATGTAATGTATCGATTGTAATGACGTAGGGCGTTTCGTTCGTAAATGAAAAAGTAAAAGTTTGACGGTGTATTGTCAAATTGTCGGCGAGTTAACGTACGGTAAGAAATCAAGGTGAGGAGAAAGTGGCTCGGGCGTGCCGCCGCAACCTGTGCGAAGATGACGCTTCTCTATAGGTACTTTATAGTGTACACATTACCCATTCAGTTCCGGGTTTGGGTGGGTGTTTTACATTTAAAAGTACCCACATATCATATTTCACTAAAAAAGAAAACTCACGCAAAGGCAACAACTGATTCTGCTTTCGGGAAACTTTAAGTTTTGTCTTTAAACAAAAAACTTCAGTTTTAATACTTAGTTTTGTAGAGAATGGCAGCAAAAAACTGCGTTATTAAGAATAAATCATAAGGAGTACCTACTTAGTCAATATCATCATAAGTAAATAAATTAAGTACAGTCTCACAAAGCTACAATTACTACGGCACGGGCTATAAATAAGTTATTTAAGTTTAAACGAGCAGCAGGTGAAAACTTAGAATCGAGGGACATGATGACCCTATAATAGAAACCAGTATATTTACATTTATCCGACAGTACCGTTGACCAACCGACTTTGGAAGTGACGTAATGGGCCTCTTCGAAGCTAAATGTAAACAAATAAGAGGTCACGAAGTTGAGAACTACGACGCACGCTAACACTGGCATCTTATAAAGGTTTTAAAAGAAAAACTTTTTGGTAATAAAACAAAAAAGAAAGGTATTCTAAACTTACAATTTAGGGCACCAAAAAGGCATTAGTTTACTGTTGAAGCACTAGTATGTGCAAGCCCGTATCACGAAATGAAAAAACAAGACACAATACAGACACAGACAACAAAAAAGGACAATGACCAAAAGTGGTCCAAATGTCCACCACCAATGAGACCTATATTGGCTTATAGTCCATTAAATAGAGATTAACTTTCAGTATGGGACGAAAAAAAAAATAAGCTGTCAGTAAAAAGTTATGACTGTTTGAAAAAATGTAGTAGTTTACGTGCTAATCTCTGGAATTACTGGTCCGATTTGAAAAAATATTTTTGTTATGGATAGCCCATTTATCAAGGATGGTTTTAAGATAAATAACATCACCCAACAACCAATAGGAGCGGAGCAGTAAAGACAAATGTCGTAAAAATGGGAAACATTATTCTAACAATTCTCACGCGTACAAAGTCGAAGGCACAGCTAGTATAATATTTAATAAAGTTCATCTATAACCCCGCGCCACATGCGACATGACATAACATGCGTAGATTAGTCCAAAATGTGCAATGGATAGAATGATATCAAGAACATTTTTAGGATGAAAAGGTAAAAAACAGACTTTTCATTCAGTCATAACTTTTTACTGACAGCATATTTTTGATTGCGGTTTGGTTCAGTCAGTATTTAGTACACTATTTTACTACATAGGTCTCGTTAGTGGTGGACATTTGGACCACACTCCATACATTTTTGGTCATTGTCCTTTAGGTCGAGTTGCACCACTTTAATTTTAACCATAACTCTAACCATGATTGTGTTTTTACCCGACTGCGCCAGAGAAAGGTTATGCTTTTTGTTAGGAGTTGTTTGACAGACTTTTAACGTTTGACAAAATAAAATAAGATGGTGCAACTCAGTTTTATTCTGCTAGATTATTGGCTGCGATTCATGTCATTAAATTAATACGCGGAAATATGTCTTGATAGGTACTTGATGCCAGTCCTATAAAGCAGTTTATGGGTCATAACCATAACCATCAAATATGACCTTGAGGAGGATACCTGACGTACCTACACTTTGAGCGGTGGTAATTAAAGTTGACTAACAAAACTATATATCATTATCTGCACCATCATCATTATCATCAGCTCGTTTAGTCTCAACTGCATAACACGATACTTTAATTTGTCAGAGGCAAATGGAGCATACGGCCTACACTTCTCACGCTGTCCAGTATTTGAGACTTCCTATGAGGGGCATGAACACAATGAGTGTGCCCACACTCATGCCCGAATGAGTGTGCACACACCGAATGGTTGCCCAACCATTCGGTGGACCGACGATCTAGTAAAGATTGTAGAAAGCTCCTGGATGGGCAGCGCAAAACCGTCTTGGAAATCCTTAGGGGAGGATTTTGTCCAGCAGTGTTATTTGGCTGAAATTAGGCAATGGGCAGGGCACATAGTACGCAGAACTGACGGCAGATGGGGCAAGGTTCTGGAGTGGAGGCGTATGACGTACGGGAAAACGCAGAGTAGGACGTCCACCCACAACAACCTCATGGAGGTAGTAGATAGGCGCTGGATGAAGGCCGCTACCAACTCAGCAATGTGGAAATCATGGGGTAGGCCTATGTTCAGCAGTGGACGTCATGTGGCTCAATTGATTATGAACGAACGAAGTCGTGGGCAATGTAATCGAATAATAATCGTAATCGAACGCTTGTCGCATCGCATACAATCATCTCATCATAGCATCGTGATTATGACAATAAAGTCACCTTGTCAACTGGGCCAGTAATTGGCTATTACCCATACCTCATTTGCCTCATTAGCTATTCCATTGTTAGGTGTTGCATCGTCGGAACACNCGTCACACTAGGGAGGGGGGGGTCTCAGAAATGTGACCACCTGTGACAAGGACGGAGGGGGGGGGGGTCAAAAAATCATGAAATTCGTGTGACGTACTTTATGGATGGCCCCTTTGCTAAATTCACATTCATCAAACGCGCGTATTCTGAACTAGCGGCCGCCCGCGACTTTGTACGCGTTGATCCCGTTTTACCCTAAGGGGGTGGAGTTTCGGAAAATCTTTTCTTAGCAGATGTCTACGTCATAACATCTATCTGCATGCCAAATTTCAGCCCGATCCGTCCAGTAGTTTTGGCTGTGCGTTGATAGATCACTATGTCAGTCAGTCAGTTCCCTTTGAGATATACATTTAGATTTTTACAAGAACTATCTGTACCTGGAATGTCGTTTGTCAAAATCCTTCTCAAGTCTTCTTATTTATGTTTGCTAAATTCACATTCATCAAACGCGCGTATTCAGATTTTTAGATTGGAATGCTCATCCTCCTCCACTCAAGCATGAACTTGATAAGAATAGCTCACATTTAAATAACAAATCAGAACGCTCAAGCTATAAATTTCAGTTCAGAAACCGGGCCATAGTCGCTAAGCTGTCTGTAAATAGTGAGAAATTTAATAATACTTCGTTTATTTTTCGAAATACATTAACAAAAACTTTCTGCCAGAACATATTTATTTATGTTATTTATTTAGTAATTTTAAATAGATGTATTTTCACACAATAAACATGTTTTCACTGATTCATTGTCTCAGAATAAATACGACATTGCATCATTAGTATTTTTTATACTAGTAGCGCTATCTTAGCTGCTTTTTTGTAATGTTTCTTGTTAAATATATTATGAACTTGTTTAATATTTAACATTTTTGTTTACAGCGACAATGTGAGGAGAGACAAGGTGAAACAGATCTACAAGGAAGCTTCGATACAACAGGGCGAGCTGAACAAACTAAAACGAATGAAGTGAAAATAGTGCAACCTTGTAAATATACAATTTTATGTAAGCCAGTCTTTTTTTACTACCTTATCAGCGAAAGTTGAGGCGAATATTTACTTACAGAATACACTACACGTTTAAGTTCAAATATCAAATACACTAATGCCCAGTCTGTGAGCACGTAGAATTTTGTCCAATGACCCCAAGCTACTGACGGGCGCCTGCAGTGAGTGTGCGAGCGCGACAGCAACATTACGCGCAAGCGATAAGGATGGGTAGCTTGGGTTCATTGGACAAAATTCTACATGCTCGCAGTCCAGACTATAGCTACCTCCCTCGTCTTAAATGTCTGCAAGTGAGACAGAAAGCACTTGATCCGATACGTAAAACGTATGACAGCGTATACATACAAATCATTGCTTACGGCCTCAACTTTTGTTGTGTGACCAAATCTTTATGTTTTATTTCTGTACAATATATTTTGGTATCCATCAATACGCGATACGCCTGTAAAAAGTTCTAAAAGTTTTTTTCGTAATTACGTTTTTACACTTCTCAATATAATTTTAGTCCTACTGATTGTATTATGTTGAACTCACTAGTAACTTATATTATGCTTCTTTCGCGTACTAAATGTAATTCAGATGTACTAAATGTAATTGCTATAAAATTGATGAGATCAAAATCCGTCCAATATTGGTCCGGAAATGTTCACAAACTATGAACTGTAAAACATTGCTATAGCCTAAAAGTCAGGCGCGTCGTGTTTTAGACTTTGGATAGACATTGCCGTTGAGCAGATTTAAGGCGCTTTGCCTATCTTAAGGTAAGCTGTCTCAAACCCAGAAGTCCCGGGTTCGATTCCAAGCGGGGATACTGCTTGGTTTGTTCTTAGTTCGTCTGGCTAGCAACCATCTTACCTACAACGCGGTCGAGGCGTACCTGATGGCCGTGACATCACATCGACGCTCTGTACGGCTAACACGAAAAACTTGCGAGTTCGAATCGTTTGCGTATTCGAATCGCCATCAAAAGATTTAGTACGAAAACTACAACAGCACCCTTGTGAACGTGTCGTAAAGTGAACTTAGTATGAGAAATGGTTGCACGAAACTTATTTGGAGAATCTAAATTGTCACGTTATCGTTTCATTCGAAGCTTGAGTATCGAATTTTGTCGAATACACAAACGATTCGAAGACGAAAGTTGTTCATGCTAAAGCCCGGCTTGTGAGCACGTAGAATTTTGTCCAATGACCCCAAGCTACCCATTCTTATCGCTCGCGCGTAATTATATTGCTGTCGCGACTGTGCTACGGGCGCGCGTAGTGAGCGTGCGAGCGCGACAGCAACAATTACGCGCGAGCGATAAGGATGGGTAGCTTGGGGTCATTGGACAATATTCTACGTGCTCGCAGACCAGACTATAGAGGTACTGGTACGTATGCATGGGGCGAATGCGGGGTGGTGTACGGGTAAGTGGGAGAGAGACTGGCATTCCAGCAAGTTAACTCGATTTGGATTGTACCACCCGTATTCATAAATGATTCGAACGAATTCGAAGACGAACGCACAGCGTTGAATAGAGCTCTGTGATTGATTTGTGTGTTACTCAGCCATGTTTTGTCTGTGAATAGCTTTTTGGGACCCTGTGCGTCCACGCGCACTGTGAGACCTCATAGTAATGTTTGTGAATACGGGTGTAAGTCTGTCGCCATAACAACAATGTTAAGATCGTTGTGTTTTGGCAGTTGGAGGGCAAGAGTGCCAGTTCCGTGGTTGAGGATTCGTGAAGTCGCTTCCACCTTCAGCTTGGTCATCAAGTTGGTGAGATGCAAGCCAAGAACTTTTCCATAGTAGGTAAAAAATTATGCAATTTGTTTTTATTATCTAAAAAGCAGCCTTGGGGAATATTAACGTCAATTAGGCTGCTATTGCCTAAAATGATGATGATTTTGAAATAACCTTCAAATTAATGGAATATTAACCGGCTGAAGACACATGTGGTTCTCTGTACTCAAATGTCACAAGTCTGGTCCACTTGTGATTTTTTTGCGTCTACCTTTAGTGCACTATTAATTTTTTGCGCTGTATTTAGGTTTATTTATGGTATTACTTGGGGACCAGTTTTTTGATCCGTGAAGAACTAATAGTCAAATTGTATTAATGGTTAAATATTAACAAAATACTTATAAACTAATGGTTGAAATTGACTAAAAGTAATTGTATGTAAAGTACTGTTTATAAACGTTTTTCTGATATTCAACCATTAGTCGCTTAACACGGATCAAAAAACTGGCAATCTAAAGCTGGTCTGACGAAGGAGGCGGAAAAAAAATGTTTAAAATACATACTAATAATGTTTTTATTCTCAATGACGAACTGGAGGTTTGTATAGAGACGTCATACAGTGTTAATTACACATTATGCTCCTGCGAAGCTAAACACGTGTTTACTTTGCATGTACCTATAGGGTTCTGTATTAGGGATGTTTTGGATATGTGTATGTAGTTCCGGTTACGGATATTTTTTAATTTCATATTTAGATATCCGAAAGTTTCGGTTACGGATATCTATAACATCCTAGTTCTGTATAAAAATCATTTTGATGTTGCGTAAACATTTAACTCGACAGTCATCTTTGGGTTCTGTATATTAAAACAACATTTCGTTGCGTAAAGATTATTATTATATGGTCCGTCTTCTATTTGCCCAATCGTCGGAAGAAACCGTTCGGAATTTGAACGGAAAATTCCAAACGGAAAAAATTGAATAAGTGAGTGGTCAGCCTTAATTGACTTACAATTTATCATCTTTTCTATTGATTTAATATGCGGTGTACCAAAATCTGTAAAAAACCGAAAATATCGGGCTTAAAAGTTTATTAGTTGAAAAAATGGGTTAACGACATTAACCTGTTATTATTTTTCATGAAAATAAATATTTTGTTTTTAATTTGCACTGTAAACCTGTATGCAAAATCGCGAAGACTATAGGACGCTCTCGATGGCGCAGTAATAACTAATAATTATGTTGACATTAACTAAACCTAACAGCCTCACTGGACGCAACTTATTTACCTATTGTGAAAACGGACAAACAACCATTAGTATATTGCAGCATGTAGTAATACACTAGCTATAACGCGGCCATTTTGAAACGGCCGCGCGTGCATGCGGAAATGCAAGCGGTGCACAGCATTTTTCAATGATCGGTTGATCAACTCGAGGCTCGGGCTTCTCGTAAACAAGGAATCGCCACAGCCGGCGTAGCCACCAACCGCGACGAACGTGGCGAAACGCACTCCATCGTATTCGGGATTCCAAACTCGAATTTGAGTGTTTTGGCGCGAATACACCCGTTGTGACAGTGACATATTCTTTTTTTTATAAATAATAAACAGTGTGTTGTTAATTGAGTGACATTAAAAACTTTTTGGTATTTGCGTATTGGATTTATTGAAATCGCTGGTGAGTTATTTGATTAAAAATATTAATAAGTTTGTTAAGTTATGCAAGTGTTTTCTCCTAATTTTTATGTAATGTATCGATTGTAATGACGTAGGGCGTTTCGTTCGTAAATGAAAAAGTAAAAGTTTGACGGCGTATTGTCAAATTGTCGGCGAGTTAGCGTACGGTAAGAAATCAAGGTGAGGAGAAAGTGGCTCGGTCGTGCCGGCGCAACCTGTGCGAAGATGATGCTTTTCTATAGGTACTTTATAGTGTACACATTACCCATTCAGTTCCGGGTTTGGGTGGGTGTTTTACATTTAAAAGTACCCACATATTTCACTAATAAAGAAAACTCACGCAAAGGCAACTACTGATTCTGCTTTCGGGAAACTTTAACTTTTGTCTTTAAACAAAAAACTACAGTTTTATTACTTAGTTTTGTAGAGAATGGCAGCAAAAAACTGCGTTATTAAGAATAAATCATAAGGTGTACCTACTTAGTCAAGATCATCATAAGTAAATAAATTAACTACAGTCTCACAAAGCTACAATTACTACGTTACGGGCTATAAATAAGGTATTTAAGTTTAAACGAGCAGCAGGTGAAAACTTAGAATCGAGGGACATGACCCTATAATAGAAACCAGTATATTTACATTTATCCGACAGTACCGTTGACCAACCGACTTTGGAAGTGACGTAATGGGCCTCTTCGAAGCTAAATGTAAACAAATAAGAGGTCACGAAGTTGAGAACGACGACGCACGCTAACACTGGCATGTTATAAAGGTTTTAAAAGAAAAACTTTTTGGTAATAAAACAAAAAGAAAAGCATTCTAAACTTACAATTTAGGGCACCAAAAAGGCATTAGTTTAATGTTGAAGCACATACTAGGCAAGCCCGTATCACAAAATGAAATAGAAAAGTTTTTTTACACAAAAAGCAAGCCACAATATAGACAACAAATTAAGGCCGAGATGCACCACCTTACTTTTAACCATAACTCTAAGCATAATCGGTGTTTTTACCCGACTGCGCCAGAAGAAGGTTATGCTTTTTGTTTGGAGTTTGACAGACTTTTGGCGTTTGCTGAGTTGAAATAAGATGGTGCAACCCAGTCTTATTCTGCTAGATTATTGGCTGTGATTCATGTCATTAATTTAATACTCGGAAATATGTCTTGATAGGTACTTGATGCCAGTTCTATAAAACAGTTTATGGGTCATAACCATAACCATCAAATATGACCTTGAGAGGATACCTGACGTACCTACACTCTGAGCGGTGGTAATTAAAGTTGTTGACAAACAAAACTATATATCATTGCATTATCTGCACCATCATAATTATCATCAGGTCTTTTAGTCTCAAGCTCAACTACAGAAACGATCCTCTAATTTGTCAGAGGCAAATGGAGCATACGGCCTACACTCCCCACATTGGCCAGTATCTATGTACTTCCTATGAGTAGCATGAATACAATGACGTAGTGTGGGCAAGCCATTCGGTGGACGGACGATCTAGTAAAGATTACAGGTAGCTCCTGGATGGGCAGCGCAAAACCGCCCTGGAAATCCTTAGAGGAGGCCTTTGTCTAGCATTGAATGAAACGAACGAAGCTGAAGTAGCAATGAGCAGGGCACATAGTACGCAGAACTGACGGCAGATGGGGCAAGGTTCTGGAGTGGAGGCGTATGACGTACCGGAAAACGCAGAGTAGGACGTCCACCCACAACAACCTCATGGAGGTAGTAGATAGGCGCTGGATGAAGGCCGCTACCAACTCAGCAATGTGGAACTCATGGGGTAGGCCTATGTTCAGCAGTGGACGTCCTGTGGCTCAATTGATTATGAACGAACGAAGTCGTGGGCAATGTAATCGAATAATAATCGTAATCGAACGCTTGTCGCATCGCATACAATCATCTCATCATAGCATCGTGATTATGACAATAAAGTCACCTTGTCAACTGGGCCAGTAATTGGCTATTACCCATATCTCATTTGCCTCATTAGCTATTCCATTGTTAGGTGTTGCATCGTCGGAACACGACCCTGCGTTGCTCGATAATAACAATAATAACCACCACGCTTAATGACCATCCGATAATGAAATCGGTAAATTAATTTAATGACATTATCTAATATGATTCATGCTATTCATTATCCTAGTATGTTATAGCGAAACCTGACAGTTTTATAATCGTTGATCGGAAATCAAGACCTTCAGTTGGTTCTTTGAAGACAGTATTGCCGGATGGGGCAATAAGTTCTAATAAATATTACAACTTCCTTCGACAAACTTCTACCAAAATGGGGAGAAAATGCTATTTTCGTCTTAAGATAAAACGAAAATTCTCATTTTCTCCCATTCAGGAGAAGCCGATCGAGAAAAGATGGGAATGTCCCTAGAATTTTGAAGCATGAAGAAAATTTGGAAGCACGCAAGAAAGAAGCGTTACTTTTTCCCGTTATGTTCATATTGGGGCTCATAAACTCACTAATAACTAGTCAAGTATTTACGTTAATTAATCAAGAAACAAATTAGTAATTAGTGACATATTATTTTTAAGTAATGTTCCGTTATTTCATTTTCAATGTCTACTTAATTGTATTACCTTTATTTGCGTCAGTTACTTATTTCATTTCACTCGTTAGGTTGACATGGTAGGCGGTAGTTGGTAGATTTGTGACACTGGAGAATCCCAATGGCAGATAAGGTTGCTGGATTGAATCTTGCCGGCGACAATGTTAATGTTTGAGCTCGAGAATTGATTGCCAGAGTTAATAGGTGTTTTCGTATTGGACGTAGGTCTGAGAGTACCAATTCATATGAACCTATTTAATCTTGATGTAGCAAAACATGTGGACTTATTTTATAGCTGTAACAACTGTATACCATGTTTTATGCAAATAAACAATTATTCTATTCTATTCTATTCTATTCTATGATTATCAGTTATCCAACTCTATGAGTTACTTAGGTATACTTTTGAAGTTTTGGTTCTATCTGTCAAACGCTCATAATGGCTGGATTTTGGATAGGATCTAGGAATCTTGTGATGCGTGTGTGAAATATGGGCAGACAACGTCACGCAGAATGTTCATAAGTGCCAAATCTTAATATAAATTGAACAAAAAATATCCCTGAAAAAGAAAACGATCGCATAGATGTCAGTATTGTCAGTTTCAGCTGTAAAAACGCAGCTATTCAGTCCAAACGGGCGCAAAATCCGGCCTGTTGCAATCCAGCTGAAATGGAAGTGATTCGGTTCAGTAACACAGCCGAAAGCATACATTACGAAAACGGCGAGTTTCCTCGATTAACCACGTTATTACAAGTTCTTACTAATCAACGACTGCACGTGAACGAGCGGACGGCATATACGCTCCACATACAGAACGAAACGGATCTGTGGACTAGTAAAGAATTGCATTTCGTTCGTTGTTTGTTGTGTGCGTAAGCGCAGCGTGTCGACGGCCTGCCTGATTGGCAGACGACCGTTAACAGCACTTGCAGGCTGACTTGAGTCTATTTATTTCATATCATTCTGGCAAAACATTACATTCAGCATATGTTACGTTAGGTACCCGTATTCTTCTTCTTCTTTGAGTGTCACAAGTGTCTGAAGACTTTTAGTGGTTTTATCAAACCAGCGAGCGATCACTGGATCTACTGTTTGCTTTGTATAATTTTTATCAGTTCATTCATTCTCAATGAATGGACTGAAAATATAAATCTGTGCATGTTAACGCGTTTACAGTTCATGAACATGACGTTACTGTCAGTCTGATTGACCATGCATTCTTTCTCTTTTGAATTGAATTATCCTAATACAACTACATAACATGACACTGTACAGCTTGATGTGACGTTGTTTGTACACTGCATTCAGAATTCACTGTAGATTCAACGAGTATAAATGCCATATACATATGTATTTCTAGTAGCAGGAAATGCTGCCAATTTCACTTGCGACCTGTTTTTAGGGATAGTTCAGTAGTTTTTGCTATGCGTTCAATGTCATTAAAATTAATGACGCCGTTGTCGTCGCTAATTGACTTTATTCATTAGCTTGTGACGTGTTAAAGATTATTATCATCAGAAATAAACAGTGTAAGGACATGTTAGCAACACTTAACCTTGCATATGAGTTGACGAAGCTGGTCGTAGCTTTTACTTAATAATTTTGTATTAACCTTCTTTAGCTAGGTACGCCCAAAGTAGCCAAAAGGTTTGCAACGCGTCTTTGTGACAATAATGTGTGTGATAAGGTTGTGCTATCAATTTTTTGGTCACTTTGAGTGTCATGGACTATTTGACGCTGACTGTATAATTCATTCCTACTACTGCGACTCCTGTGTACCTAGGATCTACTGCTTGACCGCTAGTAAAATCCCAACCAGTATAAGTAACAGAAACCAGAACAGAAGTTTCACTAAGTGATGTCTAATCATTCGGCAGATTTTCCATCGCGTCCCTCATAAGACCCATCTGTTAATCCCAACCACTAAGGCCCAGAACAGACGGTGTAACGCAACTGCAACGAAACTGCAACTGCTAGTTACTTTTGAGTTGCATCTAAGTTTCTGCCATAGCGTCCGTTGAGAGACCACACATGACGCGACCAGTTTGAAACTTTCAGTTTCAGTTTCATTCATAAGAATCATCAGAAAGTTGCAGTTTCGTTGCAGTTGCGTTTCACCGTCTGTTCTGGGTCTAAAGTAACAGCAACCATAGAAGTTTCACCAAGTGACCAAAGCGTACTTAGACTGCACCAAGCTCCTGTAGTAATTAGGACTAAAATAAGTTCCTCAAAACTGGCTGGAATGTCGAAAATGTCTAATCATTCGGCACAGCCGTTTTCCACCGCGTCCCACATAAGACCCGTCTGTTATGTAACGTTATGACTATCAGCCGACACCTTTCACTTGCCTGGTCCTTTTAATCGACGGACGTTGCCACATTTCTTTGCAGTATTGCTGCGAATGCTAAAACGGTATGTTAGGAGCTAATGGCAATTATAATAACCAACTAGCTTTTGCCTGCGGCTTCACCCACGTGAAAAGTTAGTCACAGATCGTCATAAATTATAGCCTATATGTTATTCCGGGTTATAAACAATAATGCTGTAAAGATTCATCAAAATCCGTTTCGTAGTTTTTGCGTGAAAGAGTAATAAACATCCAGACATCCACACACAAACTTTCGCGTTCATAATATTACTAGCTTTTGCCCGCGGCTTCACCCGCGTAAAAAGTTAGTCACAGATCGTCATAAATTATAGCCTATATGTTATTCCGAGTTATAAACAATAATACTGTAAAGTTTCAACAAAATCCGTTCAGTAGTTTTTGCGTGAAAGAGTAACAAACATCCACACAAACTTTCGCATTTATAATATTAGTAGGATAGTAGGATTATCTAATGCCTTAATGGCAACTGGACAAGGAGCAAGTAAACTTTAGTGGGCGGGATACATAGCCGTTGGGGCAGAATAGTGCTCGAGTGGCGGCCACGGATTGGGATTTTTGCAATGTGGTCAGTCCTCGCACTCGGTGGAACGACGTACAATCCAATCCGCACCTCGCTGGAATGCGACTCCCTCCCATTGACTCGATCGTCGATGTGATGTCGCGCGAAGCACCTAGATGCGGGCAGCGCAAGACTGATGGTTGTGAAATTCCTTGGGTCTTTGTCCAGCAATAGACGCCCCTATGGCTGAAATGATTATGAATATCTGACGGCAAGCAAGACACGGCTTCAAATGGTTTCGTCATTTTCAGTATACGGAGGATTCCTAATCCTAACACCCGTATTCACAAACGATGCTTGCTTAAGTGAAGCAGCAACGCTAAGCGAAGTCGAACACGTTGAATAGAGCTATGTGTTTGGTTCGTGTGTGTCACTCCGCCACTCAAGTATTGTCTATGTTACAATGTGTAGGTTTTTGGGACCCTGTGCATCCATGCGCACTGTGAGACCTCATAGTAATGTTAATGTCCTTTGTCTTGAAGACATACGACGAACAGATCATCGTCACTGATAGAACGGAAGTTTAACATTAAATAACAATTTTTCTGACCTTTTTTGGCATGTTACTGACTTTAAAACGAAGGAAATGTTCATGTTGACAAGCATTTGTCTACATGCTTGCGTATTGATTCTTGCAAATTGTAAATGAGTCATGCAATGTTGAGTTATCTTGATGATTTTGCATAGCGATGAGCATACCTTGTGGACTTTGAAGCTATTTTTTATTAATCTTCAGGTAAATGAATCATTTTCATAGATTTTGACGTCTACACGTCTTTTTTCTGACGCAACTTTGTGTAAAACTCCTTCAAATGTCTTCAGCAAGAATTTGAAAAGACTTTCTCTAATGTAAACAGAGTCCTATCCTCGTTTATGCTGCTTATTGTCTATTGGTCAAAAAGTAGGTCATCATCACACTTTTGTGTGTTTCATACATGAAAAGTAAATTCGTCATAATGCAATTACGTGTCAAAGTTTTTTATGATTTTCCCTGTGACGCGTCTGTCGACTCTGACAAAATTGACAATAACAGTTCTTCAACGACCTGATCTTGCCATGATAGTATTGACGTTGGAAGTTAAATTCTATTTTATTAATTAACTCCCCTTTTCTACTGTACCTACCTAACATATCGTGAATTAGTGGACAACACAAGTGAGGCTATCATTTGACTGTCCATTTAATTTTTATTTATTATTTCCGATAACTCGTAAATATAAATTAAACTTATTGTTTAACAATTTGTGTGTAGCCGGATTACCGGGTCCGGTGTTGCGAACCGGAAACCGGATTGTAACTATTATCTTGGGTTTGGCAACATTAATAGGCTGTACATCTGTTTCCGGCTACAAATTTTAAATGGGGAAGAGGAAGGACATAAGTAGTTGGAAATGGTACATACAACGTGCAGTAATCGGTTATTTTAGTAATAGAAAAAAAAATACTGAAGAGCTACGGACAAATTGGGTAAAGCCCGGTAAACGAAAAGTAGTGAGTTCTCACTTGAGGCATTAGATTTTTCAAGTTTTAGTTGACGTAATATAGACAGTCTTACTGTGGTAAGAGTATCTTATGTAGTTATGTGCTAAGATGTTAAATAAAGATACTCTGCCTTAGGGCTATACAAATACAACGATTTTAAAATTTTGAATAAGTAAACCTAGCAATTGAAGATTACTTCAGCATTTACAATAGAATACCCCATAATTATGTACCCCGTTGTACAACGGTGACCATGAAAAAGGTGTACGTAAAGGAAGCCGCCTCCGATAAGCAACCATGTCAAAGTTCAAGTGAGACGTAAATGGTTCTTGGGAAAGAACTTCCGTATTCCGTACCGTCTTGTATGAAGGATGGAGGATAACTGGTGACTTTTCGGTATAAATTTCTTCCGCTCCATCAAAACTGAGGGTTAACTGGTCGATCAATGTCGGTAACCTATAGGGCAGGTCTTCCCAAACTATTTTTATTGTGACGCTATTGGGTATTTGCATTTTTTTGCGAACTCTCCTCCCCTCCCTGATCAAGACTAAGTACCGTGTTTCGTAATAATGTTTTATCAGAAAATAACAAAAACAAAACAAAAATATTTATTTTACTTTGATGAATGGCTTCTAATTAGAAGGATGTGTCAAAAACTTACTGATGGATAAAAATGTACAAAGAAATTATCTTTTAATATGAACTTAATACATTTATTAACATTAACTGAATACATCAGGAAATATTATGTAAAACTATACTTGATAGAGGAGAATACAAAGCTAAAAAAAAATAACATGGTCCAACATTTTTATAATTACTTGCCTTGGTTTCTTTGCAACGGTATTTTTTATTCACTATTTTGTAATAGAAGAGATCACGTGTCCGATCTTAGATGCATTCCTTAACCGGTTCCACCCGGTTTAGTTCGAGTCGATGACCTAGTGGTCACTTCGAATTTTGACCTTGCAACACCGACCTTGAGATGCACCCGAAATTAGACCTAGTATTATGAGGATTAAAGGTCAAATTTAAGCTTTAGATACCTATGTGTGTTACGTAATGATTTTATAAAAGCCAGGTCAAGGTTTTCGAAGAGGTAACTCAAAATACTGTAATGAATGAAGTAAACATAAGAAGGTTAAGTTTCTGGTATTGGAAGATTGTTTCCTATATTTTGATGGGTTTATTCAATGACGTATATTATATTGACTGAGACACACTGAGATTCTAGCGCTTCTTCTTCTCAGCACTGGCCCATTGATTGTCCCGAAGCAGTGGTAGGGTTAATACTGGGACGTGTTAAAGTGCTTTTTAAAAGCAGACTTGCAAAAATAAAATGAGTCTTAAAAACAAATTAAAAAGCAAAGTAGAGCCGACAAGTATGTATTTCTTAATATACTGAAACTAAAGAAAACATAAATCATAACTTTCCTAGATGATCTAGAAGCAGGTTGGTGCAACAAAGGCAGCAGTTATAAAACATAATACTATTGTAACCCATTGTACTTTACCTACATAGTTGGCTCATTGCAAACTGATCAGTCGTACAGACAAACAGTCTCTTTCTTTTACTTAAATATAAGTAAATTAAATGATTTGATTGAAGTGTCAAAGTAGCACCTTTCAGGTCAATTAAAGTGTTCTTTACCATGATGTGCTAACCACTTGCCTTGAATTTTCTGTTGGTAAGTAGTTTGGTATAATAATATGATAATGTCGAAAAGCTTTATGAATGTCTTATAACATTATACAAACATAATTTTAAACTTATTTTATTATGTGATCCGGTGTAAAACTTTCGTTAAAAACCGTTTTTCTCAACTTTTCCGTTCTGTTTGTTTAGGCTGTCTTTACTTGGACTTTTTTAATTGAAACTGCTTTTCGACACATACAGGGTATCCCAAAATTAGCACGCCACACTGACACCGGAGGTAGCTGTCCCTAGAAAAGTTTAATGAGTTTCGAAATATGATCAATTTTAGTTATTAATCATAATCATAATCATAATCATTTATTTATTGCTTCATAAGTGTACATAGGTGGTGATCTTAAACTTAGTCTCAACTTATGACCCTGTAAGGGTGTTGCAAATCTTGTATCGTAGTAGGTACATTACTAAATATTCTACAATAGTTAGTAATAATTATTAATATTGATAATTTATTACTTGATATACTTATTCGATGCGTCTTAAGTTTACCTCCGTTGTTAGTGTGACGTACTAATTTTGGGTCACCCTGTATGTAATGTTGAAATAATGACATAGATTACGTATGAACCTCCAAGCTTAGATTTACCTGCATTTGACCACTGGGTCAGTGTCACCATGGTTGTTAGTTCCGTGGGACGCACACCAACAGACTTCAAACTATAAATTTTTATTGCAAAAACAACTCTTATAACGACTGAATAAGATGCAGCAGTGTCCAACTTGACGTGCTGTCCGTACAATATTGTCCATTGTTCTTGCTCGCGCTTTCAGTGTGAATTATTCTAATGTGTTTACATTACTTTGTTATTTTAATCTTTCAACAAATAACCCTGTATTTTCTTTGTCTGTGTGTTTACTTAGGTAACAATGTCCGTGTGCTGTGAATAGAAATGTATTCTAAATCAATATAATATGTTGTTTTACGCAATGGAAAATTACACTTGGGAAAAATCTATATTTTATAGAAATAATCATTCAGAAGATCCATGGTATAATCGTTGATGTACAGGTGATTTATGTATACAGAAAGATTAAATCGTTAATTTCTCGTCAAGTATTTCACAATGTTTATATTTCCACCTTATTTTGTTAAGATAAATGTAGAGATAAGTGTAAACAGATTTTACTTATTTATTTCTTTCTTTTTTGCCATATAAATTGATAATTACGCCAAACTTAGGTTGAGTTGCATCACCTTACCTTGAATAAGGTGATACAAAAAGGAGGCGCAGTAAATTGTATACTTTTGACAGTAAACTAGACTTTTCACCCACATTTTTAAGTGTGGAAATCGTGTGAATTTGTGGACCCATTAGCACCTTCCGACCACCATCCCACGAGTGCTGTCACTGCTTGTCTGACGAAACGTCAACAAAGTGTCAAGGTGACGCGTGACGCTTGGGAAATTCGTTTACTATGCTCACGATGCGGCAAGTGATTGTAGTGATGGGGCACGAAGGTCTGAATCGAGAGGTTAATCGATTCATTTGATGATTCACTTAAATTTTTGTTTTGGTCGATTGGTTGTGACTTTTTATCTTACTTTTTTAATAATAATTGGTAACACTCATCTTAAAGTTATAATGAAAAGAAAATATTAATTTTAAGTTTTCTGAATTGACTTTCAAACATTCTTATACCACCACTTCTACCAAGTAAATAATGATCTGTCAATTATTTTTTACTTTTTGATAGTAAATCTGATTTGACTTAAAATAGGCCACCTAATTCGTAGATTCTTTAGGCAATATAGAAATTTCATCCCATATTTAAGGTACTTTCCGCTATCGCACCACCATGATAATTCATTGCCTACAATCAATTTAAAGTAAATAAATAAGATGGATAACAGTGCTTAATTTGGAGATAAGCTAGTACACAACCATCAATCTTATATATATAAAAGAAAGTCGTGTTAGTTACTTCGCTTATAACTCAAGAACGGCTGAACCGATTTAGCTGAAAATTGTCCGGGAGGTAGTTTAGAGCCAGGAGAAGGACATAGGATACTTTTTATCCCGTTCGAAATTAAAAAAGTCTGCTTATTTATTGCCATTAAGGCGGAACAAAGTTCGCCGGGTCAGCTAGTCAATTATAAAGACTACTTACATTGAGGAATTTGAGTCTTTTAAGTTCAATTTTCAGTCTTATCTTCTTAGGTTATTTATTTATCACCAAACATTAATCGATGTCGATCACCAATCGAATAAGAATCGGGTCGCCATCGTAATCGATGCCACTGCACATCACTAGCGTGTATCCTTGATTCGAGATCAGTATGCAGGCTGTGTCCGAGCGGTCGTGTTTACACGCGTGCAGACGAAATCGCGGCTAATAGAGGTGCCTTTTGTCTTAATGCATTGCACTTGGACACGGTAATACCTATGATAGTACTAGCTTTCCGCCCGCGGCTTCGCCCGCGTGGAATTTTGTCTGTCACAGAAAAACTTTATCGCGCGCGTCCCTGTCTCCAAAACCGGGATAAAAACTATCCTATGTCCTTTTCCGAGACTCAAACGTGCTCAAACTATCTCTGTGCCAAATTTTATCAAAATCAGTTCTGTGGTTTAGGCGTGAAAGCAAGACATACAGACAGACAGAGTTACTTTCGCATTTATAATATTAGTAAGACATAGATTACCGTAACTTGGAGCAGTCAGCCTGGCTCTATCTATCGGCATAATGTCTATCTCTGTGTAATCATTAGTAGAAATAATATACTACCCGTTTCGCGCTAAGTTTGCCGGTCCGTGGAATGCGTGTCCTCTCCCCCAACCGCGATTAAACGCAATTAGTTAGTGATTAAACGCAATTAATGCAATGTGTCTTATTTTACGCAAATACCTACACAATTTTTATCAATACTAATAAATAAAAAATATTTTAAATATCTATATATATANAATACGCATCATTTATAAAACATAATACTATTGTAACCCATTGTACTTTACCTACATAGTTGGCTCATTGCAAACTGATCAGTCGTACGGACAAACAGTCTTTTTCTTTAACTTAAATATAAGTATTATGGAGTTTTTTAGCCCGTTAAATGAAATGATTTGATTGAAGTGTCAAAGTAGCACCTTTCAGGTCAATTAAAGTGTTCTTTACCATGATGTGCTAACCACTTGCCTTGAATTTTCTGTTGGTAAGTAGTTTGGTATAATAATATGATAATGTCAAAAAGCTTCATGAATGTCTAATTGCATTATACAGACATAATTTGAAACTTCTTTTATATCAGATTCGGTGTAAAACGTTCGTTAAAAAACTATTTTTTCCCAACTTTTCCGTTTATTTTGTTTCTGTTTTTTTCTTCGTTATTTTTATTTGAACTTTTTTCACATAAACTGCTTCTCAATACAGGTGTATCCTTAACACGCCACTGACACCGGAGGTAGCCGTGCTTAAGATGTATCAAAAAAGTATAATAAATATTTAGAAAAGTTTTGTGAATTTTGAGATATGACCAATATCAACCATCAAACTTTTTCATGGACATAAAGTCCATGAAAAAGTTTGATGAGTTTCGAAGTATGATAAAGGACAATGTTCGTTCTCCATACATTGTTCGCCTAAAGAACCAACAATTTTGACATATTACTACCCGAAAGCGAAATAATACGATTCTGTGTGTAAGAACAATGATTCCTGATGGACACTTGCCATAAAATTAATGATTAAGAATATTAAATCACAGCGATTTTATAATATGTCGTTTATGACAACATGGCGTCTAATGTNCCACTATTAAAAAATTACAGCTATTTTATTTTTTTTAGTTTCTGAATGCGGATGGATTCATTTATTTACCAAATCTACCGATGTACAGGACCTATGAGTATAAAAGTGATTCGTTCGACAGCTGAAAAAGTAAGCAATACGTTGTCATCAAAAGCTTCCATTTAAATTTCTTAGAAACACTTGGTAAAAAAAATGATGCTTCTTTTTAGATTTTTCAATGTTACAAAAAACTAGAAAGTTTTACATTTTTAGATGCACTAATTCAAATCAAATCAAATCAAAATTATCTTTATTTGTTTAGACTAATTAAATTAGTTCTTGCAAATCGTCAAATGCTCTTAAGGAGCCTATACATGTCTCATTCTTTTTTTGCCCTACCAGCGCTTCGAGACAAACATTTGGCAAGTGCTGAGAAGAAGCGCCGCAACAAACTCAGTCACCACTGTCTGCCGGTTTCATTTCATTTTTTAATGATGCCGGTTTCAATTCATTACCTAAAAACTGATATACCTACCTTGGCTTTAAATCAACTAGTCTAGGTGCTAGCTACACAGGAGATGCAGCGGTGAAAAGGAGAGGTGGGAATAGTCCCGTAACTTCTACCTCACAGCTATTATACGTGTACTCAACCACTGAGATAGTTAACAATAGAGACAATAAAATAACGTTTCTAGCAAAAATTTTGTATCTTGCATCAAAGATAGGAAGTTGATTATTTTTTTCAAAAATCTGCAATTAATAGGGAATCTGTCAAAAAAAAGAAATCTGAGAAAAGTCGACCCAAAAAAAAGATAAAAAAATTTAAAGCCTACTAGGTCATAAAATTTGAAAAAATCACAAAATTAACGATAACTTCTAAACTATGAAAAATCGTAAAACATACATGGGGGTGAAATCGATAGGTCTAGTCCTCACCTATCACCTGCCTTCGGCTTGACACCTTACAAGAAACACCCTGTAGAATAAACGTTAAAAGACTTATTTATTTAATTTTTCAATGCTTAAGTGTCCATTAGAATGAAAGGGTGCTTAATGTATTAAAAAAAATAGAAAATAATTATGATGGGTTAATGTTTTTGGGCGGTTTTTTAGGCGGTTTCTGACAATGTCCTTTTCATCATCATCATTTCAGCCATAGGACGTCCAGTGCTGAACATAGGCCTCCCCCAATGCTTTTCATGTTGATCGATTGGTAGCGGCCTACGTCAATCAACAAGAGCTTCCTCGTTGTGGATAAAAAAAGATTAATCATTACTTATTATACTTATTCGAAGCCTACCTCCGTTGTCAGTGTGCCGTACTAATTTTGGGTCACCCTGTATGTAATGTTGAAATAATGACATAGATTATGTATGAACCTCCAAGCTTTGATTTACCTGCGTTTGACCACTGGGTCAGTGTCACCATGGTTGTTAGTTCCGTGGGACGCACACCAACAGACTTCAAACTATACATTTTTATTGCAAAAACAACTCTTATAACGACTGAATAAGATGCAGCAGTGTCCGACTTGACGTGCTGTCCGTACAATATTGTCCATTGTTCTTACTCGCGCTTTCAGTGTGAATTATTCTAATGTGTTTACATTACTTTGTTATTTTAATCTTTCAACAAATAACCCTGTATTTTCTTTGTCTGTATGTTTACTTAGGTAACAATGTCCGTGTGATGTGAATAGAAATGTATTCTAAATCAATATAATATGTTGTTTTACGCAATGGAAAATTACACTTGGGAAAAATCTATATTTTATGGAAATAATCATTCAGAAGATCCATGGTATAATGGTCGAAGTAGAGGTGATTTATGTATACAGAAAGATTAAACCGTTAATTTATCGTCAAGTATTTCACAATGTTTATATGTACATATTTCCACCTTATTTTGTTACGATAAATGTAGAGCTAATGTGTAAACAGATTTTACTTATTTATTTATTTCTTTTTTGCCATATAAATTGATAATTACGCCAAACTTAGGTTGGGTTGCGTCATCTAACTTTAACTTTGACAAATGTTAAAAATCTGTCAAACTCCATACAAAAAGCACCGGTTATTGTCATTGTTACGGTTAAAATAAAGTGGTGCAACTCAGCCTTAATGTTATAAGGATTATCTGCCAGTCAAGATTTTGAAGTAAAGATATCGTGATTAACTTTATTTGAATAAGGTGATACAAAAGGGAGGCGCAGTAAATTGTATGCTTTTGACAGTAAACTAGACTTTTCACCCACATTTTTAAGTGTGGAAATCGTGTGAAGTTTGTGGACCCATTAACACCTTCCGACCACCATCCCACGAGTGCTGTCACTGCTTGTCTGACGAAACGTCAACAAAGTGTCAAGGTGACGCGTGACGCTTGGGAAATTCGTTTACTATGCTCACGATGCGGCAAGTGATTGTAGTGATGGGGCACGGAGGTCTGAATCGAGAGGTTAATCGATTCATTTGATGATTCACTTACATTTTCGTTTTGGTCGATTGGTTGTGACTTTTTATCTAACTAGTTTTATAATAATTGGTAACACTCATCTTAAAATTATAATGAAAAGAAAATCTTAATTTAAAGTTTTCTGAATTGACTTTCAAACGTTCTAATACCACCACTTCTACCAAGTAAATAATGATCTGTCAATTATTTTTTACTTTTTGATAGTAAATCTGATCTGACTTAAAATAGGCCACGTAATTCTAAGATTCTTTAGGCAAAATAGAAATCGTATTCAATATTTTTAAATATTTTCTGCTATCACACCAACCAACATGATTGCCCACAATCAATTAAAAGTCAATAAATAAGATGGATAACATTGCTTAATTTGGAGATAAGCTAATACGCAACCATCAATCTATTATAAAGACTACTTACATTGAGGAATTTGAGTCTTAAGTTCAATTTTCAGTCTTTAAGGTTATTTATTTATCACCAAACGTTAATCGATGTCGACCACCAATCGATTAAGAATCGGGTCGCCATCGTAATCGATGCCACTGCACATCACTAGCGTGTATCCTTGATTCGAGATCAGTATGCAGGCTGTGTCCGAGCGGTCGTGTTTACACGCGTGCAGACGAAATCGCGGCTAATAGAGGTGCCTTTTGTCTTAATGCATTGCACTTGGACACGGTAATACCTATGATAGTACTAGCTTTCCGCCCGCGGCTTCGCCCGCGTGGAATTTTGTCTGTCACAGAAAAACTTTATCGCGCGCGTCCCTGTCTCCAAAACCGGGATAAAAACTATCCTACGTCCTTTCCCGGGACTCAAACTATCTCTATGCCAAATTTTATCAAAATCGGTTCTGTGGTTTAGGCGTGAAAGCAAGACATACAGACAGACAGAGTTACTTTCGCATTTATAATATTAGTAAGATATAGATTACCGTGACTTGGAGCAGTCAGCCTGGCTCTATCTATCGGCATAATGTCTATCTATAAAATATAAGTAAACTGTAGTTGCTGGGATTGCTTCATCATCATCATTTCAGCCATATGACGTCCACTGCAGAACGACGTTGTTTAAATTACCACAAATATAAAAAACTTGGGTAGTCTAAATTTCGCTGACGTTTTTAATGCTTTCTACGAATGCGCTTTATTTAAGTAGTCTGCCTGGCTCTATGTGCTAATCATTGTAGGAAAATTACTTAAGTTGCTGGTAATTTAAGCTAAGTTATTTACCACAAAATTAGCCTAGGCGCAGACTAAAGACTTAGTCAAAATGTTTTTGTGTACGAGCAATAGGTAGGTACTTATTTTTTTTAGATTATTACAATAATTAACTAAATATTACTATAATAAGATAATTAGTTTATTAATTGCCATCGTTTATTGTCTTTTATACGACCTGTTACGATTTAACCCCTACTATGAGACCATAAGTTTCATGCTGAAAAGAAAGTTCCTAAATTAGCCTTTTTTATAGAATAACAGCTAATAAATCATGTAAAGTAATAGACTATTCAAAATAAATAAACAACTTTGTCAATTTTTATTAAAAATGCTATTGTAAAGCAGAATTTTGGTGTCCGAAATTATTCCGTGCAAAAGACATCAACGCGTTACCAAACTAGATCACTTTTTGTTACATTTGGGTATACAATCAAAAAAGTGCTTTATTAATGTTCCTTTAAAATTTATTTTAGCTTAAATTTAAAAATAAACACATAATTATTTATTATTCGAAATATAAACATAATCAGTATTACAAACGTTGCGACTGGATATACGAGTATTATTAGCTAAGGTTTTCAACCGACTTCAAAAAAGGAGGAGGTTCTCAATTCGACCCGTATGTTTTTTTTTTCTATGTTTGTTACGCGATAACTCCGCCAATTATGAACCGATTTGAACAAATCTTTTTTCGGCGTATAGGTAATACCTCAAGGGTGGTCCCATTTAAAGAAGAACGGTCACGTCCCATACAAAAAAAACCCAGACCCGACAGAAACGAGACATACCTCAGTTTTTTTGTCATGTCTTAATTAGTAAAATTATATATTTTTTATATTCGAAATCTATGTATAACACCAAAATATTACCCTTTGTTTTTGTTCTGGCGTTATACAAAAACTAATACAAAATGCCTATTTATCACCAAAATTGGTAAATGTATGTACCTAAATGTCTATTACAGCTGCTATGGAATGTATCTAGGTGACCTGGAGATATAGCCGGATTATACAGGGTGGAAACGATAAATGATCTCACTCGATTATTTCTAAACTATACAAGATATCGAAAAACTAGTTACTGATTCTGAAAGTGCTTCACGAGCTCTTTCAAATGGTACCAATAATAGGTTACAGATTATGGAAGCTGGTAACATTGAATTTTTGGATTTTGTAACTTCTCGTTTCCACCCTGTATAATCCGGCTGTATCTCCAGGTCACGTAGATACATTCCATAGCAGCTGTAATAGACATTTAGGTACATACATTTACCAATTTTGGTGATAAAAAAAATATATAATTTAACTAATTAAGACATGACAAAAAAACTGAGGTATGTCTCGTTTCTGTCGGGCCTGGGTCACAGATGACCGTTCTTCTTTAATAATAGAAAAAACAACCCCCAAGGGTGGAAAATTGGGGATGAACTTTTTTATACGCAATATCTCCGCCGATTATAAATCAATTTGAACGATTGTTTTTTTGTTGAATAGGTATTATCAAAAGGGTGGTTTCATGCGAATTTGAAGAAAATATTTCACCCCCAAGGGTGGAAAATTGGGGATGAACTTTTTTATACGCAATATTTTTAATTTTCAGTTTTTTTTTGTGTTCACGCATTTGAAGTCGGTTTTATTTTTTTTTAAAGTTATTATTTAGAAATATTTATTGAACTCTTCAAACTTTCACACAACTTAGTAAATCGTACAGTCTTCAGGCAAATATGTATGTTTGTTAATAAATCTGCGAAGAAGATAAGATACAAGGTTTTTTCACAAAAATATTATAACATATTTAATATAAATTATATCACGTACAAAAAAGATTCATCACGATTGTTTAAAACTAATCAAAATGTTAAGCAGTATTTTCATTCGGTTATAAACATCTCAAGAAGAAATTGATTTCGTTAGACGCATGTGTTTTAATAATAACAATATAATAATAATAATAATAAATATCCTTGGACATTTTACACTGCGCTTCTAGTCCCAAACTAAGCAAAGCTTGTACTATGGGTACTAGAGAACGGATATAAACATACTTAAATACTTTTTTTTTTTCTGTAAATACATACTTATTATTCATAGAAAACACCCAGTCCAATACAAACAAATATGTTCATGCACACAAATGTTTGTACTGTGCGGGAATCGAACCCGCAACCTCCGGAATAGTAGTCCGTTTCGAACCACTACACCAAACGGCCGACGATATATTACTTATTGTTTAAACTGATGAATAGATTTCTACTGTTTTCTATACAAAAATGTACAGTTATTAAACTTGAAAAAAGCCAAATAACTGAGATGAGATTTGAACCCATAACCTTTCTCTAATAAGCTACTGAAACAATCATATGAGTACACCATTCGTTCGTTCGTTAGTTTCAGCCAAATGTCGTCCACTGCTGGACAAAGGCCTCCCCCAAGGCTTTCCATAATGAATGGTCCTGCGCTGCTCGCATCCAGGTTCTTCCCGTGACCTTTACCAGATCGTCGGTCCACTTAGTAGGAGGCCTGCCTAGTGCCTACGCCGTGGTCGCCACTCGAGAACTTTTCTGCCCCAACGGCCAACACCATTAGACTGCGTCAAAATACGCAAGGATATCTACTTATTATTTACATTATTAAGGTATTATTTTTACTGTAAACTAGCTTTCCGCCCGCAGCTTCGCCCGCGTGTAATTTTGTCTGTCACAGGAAAACTTTATTGCGCGCGTCCCTGTTTCAAAAACCGGAATAAAAACTATCCTTTCCCGGGACTCAAACTATCTCTATGCCTTTCATCAAATCGGTTCAGTGGTTTAGGCTTGAAAGCAAGACAGACGGACAGACAGAGTTACTTTCGCATTTATAATACAATTAGTAAGTTTAGATTGTCAGCAAAATCACCCTTATTTCTTTCACTATGACACTAACAATAGCAAACATCGCAGCCTGTTTCCACGATTGTATGCCTTGTTATTGTTAACATTACTATAATTATATTACTTTGAACGTTATAGTGGGAAAGTTGTAGAATTAAAACAGTCAATTAAGTATAAACCCAAGGGAAATACAGATGAACTAGTTTCAACGATAATAAACCACTGTATTGTTTTAGAAACAATGCGAAAGTTGAGGATAGGTCAAGTATAGGAGTCAAGTGGGCATGAAATCTTTTATAACTTGCTGCCATTGACTCTATTTAGTTCCTTCTCACACTTTTATCAGCATCAGTTTTGCTCGTGACTTCGCCCACACGAATTTCAGTTTGTCAGAGTTTAGTAGTTTATTGTTCTCCTTTAAAAACCGAGATTACGAACTATTAATCGACATTTCCACAAAACTCCACTGTTTAAACTCTTAAAATCGTTCTGCCTCCCTCCAAAAGTTGCTGTGACCTAACTGGGTCCACATTGTATATCTGTTTAAATCAGTGGTTCTTAACCTTCAAGTCATGAGGGACCATTTTACCAAATTTCTGTCTTGTCAGGGACCACGGAAGGTTAGACAAACTTCGTGGGTGTATAGGTAAGGTCATTTTGAGAATGATTGATTTGAAATGTTTTTTTTCAAATCCTATGAAAGCGGAGGTCGATTTCTCGTCCACTGTGCGCCGTTTGCGTTGTGTTGACTCATCACGTCACATCACTTGTTTCTTACGATGTCTTCGCGGACCACTTGGAATGCCTCCAGGGACCACCAGTGGTCCGCGGACCACCGGTTAAGAACCACTGGTTTAAATTATAAGACCTACCTAAAACCACAGAATAATAATAAGTACTACCTAATACGCTACTGTTGTAAATATAGTATTGAGTATTGAACAAATGATCGTCTATACCTTACGTAAGGTGGAAGAGGTATTGAAACAGTTTTCCTGACGATAAATAGGTTAACAATAGTAATTATTGCAGCAATCACGTCAATTAGCCGGTGTCAGGACGGAGCGAGGCGGCGGCCATCTTGGATGGCTATTATGAGTATTATGACAGATTATCCGGTCAAATAGGCTTCATTTATGCATATACTAACGCATGTATTTACAAACGATGCTTGCTTAAGTAAAGCAGCAAATCGGACGCACAGCATTAAATAGAGCTCTGTGATTGGTTAGTGTAATCACCCTGTGCGTCCACGCGCACTGTGAGACCTTATATAATATTTGTGAATACGGGCGTAATACCTCTAATGATGTACAAATGGCAGCACAGCAAGTTAAACACTGTGTCATCTTGTGTAGTTGTATTAGACACTATTTTGCAATAACAAAAAATTGGCCAAGTGCGTGTTGTGCCACGTGTAGTGTAGGGTTCCGTAGTTGTCCGTCGTTACCACAATATATTTCAGAAGCAAGCAATTACTTCATCTAAAGTCACTTTTCATATTTTCTTCTAAGGATTTTTACTGGTTAAGAAATTTAATAATACATTAGTCAAATGACTATTACTCTTGAACTAAGTGATCTATCTTAACCGCTATAATTTTCCTTTAAAGTTCATGAAAAGCAGTATTATTACGAATTTTTCCAGATTTTTCAAGCCAACAGTTTAGTTTTTAGAGGGGGGGGGGGGACGTTTCTTGTCAGGACTACGGAACCCTAAATATTAGTGTCCGACCGAAACTAGTTTTACGACCGAAACCGAAACCGAAAACGAATTTCGGCAACGGTGTCTATTTCGGCCGAAACCGAAACCGAAACCGAAACTTCCTTATAAGGCTCATATTTTGAGGGAAAAATAAAGAAAACGTTATTATAATCAGTCAGTCTTTATTGTTTTCTCTTTAAATTGCATTAAAATTGAACTTATAAAGTGCCTTTGACTCTAAAAGGTATCAAATTATGTATTAAAAAAGTGAAAGAAGGATTTATATAGTCTAGATTTTTTTTAATTACTCGCAATATTCAGGACATCTACATAACCCGGCCCATGGTCGGGTCTTTTACCTTAATAATTTCTCAAAACAAAATTGGTAGTATGTAAGTTAGTAGGTATCTAATGTACTTGCCACTTTGATACCTTGGTGATAAATTCTAAAATGAACTTTGAAACTCTGAATCCATATAATATTATCACCATGAAATGCACTATAGTCAATACTAACTACTTAACTAATATTTGTTTACGTATAGCATTTGCGAACCAAAAAAAATATTTATAGGTTAGATTAAACTTGATTATACTTTTATCAGTCATATTGAATATTTTTTTTTTATGTTTACACCTGCTCTTATGTTATAACGACATAAAACGAGATAAAACTTACCAAATTCAAAATAAATCACTAAAACTCGTCACCACAACAAAACAAAACAAACAAGCGAGCGAATCACGACATTGGCTCTGATCGGATTCATCCACTCATTCAACGCGCCGAACATGACCGATAACAGCGCGGAAACTCCCGAATGCACATTCGGTTTCGGTCGTAGTTTCGGCAAGTTTGACGCCGAAAACGAAACTAAACCGAAACTCGTGTTTTTACCGAAACTCAACCGAAAACGAAACCGAAACCGAACATTCGGTCGGACACTACTAAATATGTATATTCTGAGGCGCTGTCGACTGTACAATGTACATATACAACGCTAAATGGTAGATAAATGTAAGTAGTTAATAATAAATCATAGTAATACCACAGAATGAGTACTAGCTTTTGCCCCCGGCTTCGCCCAAGTGAATTTCGATTTGTCACAGCCTTGACAGGTACTTAAACTTAACTTTATCACGCGAATGTTCCCTTTTGAAAAAAAATTAAATCCCAAATTATTTCAAATTTTCTGTTTAACTTGTAGAAAACGCCACATACGGCATTAACTTTGCTTTTAGTACCTCCATTTTTATGTGCGTTAAATAACTATAAATTGTTTCGGTGGTTTATACGTGAAAAGGTAGCAGACAGACAGACAGAGTTACTCTTGCATATTAATACGGGTTGGACTTTAACACTCAAACACTCTTTTGCCAAATGTTTGCAGTTAGCTGACGATATTACGACAAGGTCTTAAAGTACTCAATTCAAAGTCCGCACTGTGACCTTACTATGGTCTCGAAGCTACTAATATTATGGTACTAATGAGGCGTCTGAACTGTCTTGGAATTTGGAACTCATAACTTTTTAATCAGAAATTTTCAGAAGAATCTAAACAGTTAAATCTGCGTCCTCTTCATCTGTATTTTTTACTGACACCGTGGCCTGACCATATCATCCAATACTTTATATAGACTAGCTTTCCGCCCGCGGCTTCGCCCGCGTGGAATTTTGTCTGTCGCAGAAAAACTTTATCGCGCGCGTCCCTCTTTCAAAAATGTATGTCCTTTCCCGGGACTCAAACTATCTCTATGCCAAATTTCATCAAAATCGGTTCAATGGTTTAGGCGTGAAAGAGAGACAGACAGACAGCCAGTGTTACTTTCGCATTTATAATATTAGTATAGACTAGTATAGATTATTTTGAAGATCCTGATATACCGTGTGGAATACCACTAAAGACTGAATTGGAGGCGAAATATAATTTCGGCTTTCTTCCATAGCTGGGAGACATCTGATGTTCTCATTTCCAATTTTTATGTGGTAATCAGTTAAGTTGTGTAGCCAAAGGCTTAGTAGTTTCGATTAAAAAATATAGCTGTATTTAAAAACTATTCAAGTATGTTTTTATCCGTTGTCTGGTACCCATAGTACTAGCACAGAATACATAAGTACTAGTTTGGGACTAGATGGAGCAGTGTGAAACGTCTAAAGGATATTTATGTGACGTATGCAAATGTTTTTTTTAAATAGTCTCTTTAACGTGTATTTTTCTTACAGAAATGATGGCAGCGCCGACAGACTTGCGACCGGAGCGTGTGAGGCAAATGTTCAGCTGGACAACGGGGTAAGTTAATATATTATTTTAATTAAATGCGGTAAACAGTACCACTTACTGAAGAAGTCCCTGATAACTTATTAGGAATTTATCTGTCAAATAACCTTGCCCGATTCGTCCACACTCATGCACCTTTATTCAAGTAAATTTGTAATACCAATTGTTTTGAAAAATTAATGCTCTATGACCATTATGGTCATACAGTCTACGTATATTTTCGACACAAAGTAGGTAGTAATTAACAATTTAAGTATGTATTAACCTTACACTTTGGCTAAAAGTACAAAGCTCTACGATGGAAAGTACATACCGTAATCCGTAATTGTTTTGTACTTAATTTAACGCAACCTATGGTTTTAATTATTTTGATGTTAAATAAATAGTAAAGTGTGTAGGATAAGAATTATAAATCTGATACGTTGAAATATATTTTTAATTTAATATTGTCTTATGTCGTTAAGAAGATCCTTCACGGAGGCCTTAGTCCAGGAATAGACGTCATTTGGCTGAACCGATTCCCTAATACTTCATGACATTTCCAATGGAATATTCTAGAAAATGTTTAAGTAAAATAAGCTTTACACATAAACAGACACTAGCGGAGACAAATCAAGCCTCACATAACTTCCTTCCAATGATGCAACTGTTATGAGATGTCGACTGACCTGTTCAGTGACGTAAGACTCACTTTCGCGTGCAGCGGGGAGGTCGGGAGGCGAGCCTAATAACCTACATGCTACTGATTGTTTACTCGAAAATCACCCTTATTAATTTAAAAAAAAATATTTAGTCCGCTATTAAAACACTTCATTCACTCCACGTCCGCCATTCAAACATGGCCGTGTGGTGACGGTAGAGTAGAATACATTTGTCACCAACGCAACCCCTACTCTTCCCGCGGGTGTCGTAAGACGCGACTTAGACCACCGATTTTTAGTTGGCCGATAGTTGTGCCCGATTTTAAATTGTATGAAGAATCGGCCAAATCAAATCGGCGTAGTGTGTGCACTTCCATACATGCCCATACTGATCAACTGCCCGACTAAAAATCGATGGTCTGCGCCTAAGCTTAGGGACTACTACACATTCAACAGAGAACGAGCAGTAACGGTCTCTAATAAACATTAATCTTTTAAACTGCGATCTCCAACCCGCCTGCCAAGCGTGGCAAAACCCTCCAATGAGGGCTATCGGTTTTATACTTAACAGTTGGCACCCCTGGCGATTGACAGCAGGACCTTACTCTACAGTGGCGCCATCTTGATGAGTGCAAATGCGATAGTCCTCCTACCACTTTCGCGCTCACCAGTTGGTGCCACTGTCTTCGCTACTAGCAAGTGACAGGACCTTACTCTACAGTGGCGCTAACTGGTGAGCACTAAAACGATAGCCCTCATTAAGTGGAGGAGGCTCATAGTCCAGCAGTGGACTGTAAAGGTCTGTTGATACGAATTAAAACACTGCCATCTATTGTTTTACGATGTTAATGTTACATTGAATGAACCATCTGTCGGAACCAGTGTTACAATGCTTTCAATTAGCACGTGTTGTGGTATAACTCCAATAGGTGGCGTTAGTAGTTTCCAAGTTGGATGAACAATGCTTTTGTTAACTATAATTAAATTTTAATTGCACTTTAACTAAGTATATGTTTTCTTAACTTTTAACCTTGGGTTTAATATTATCGTAGGAAAAACCATAATTTGTAAATCAATGGTTAACCACGGAAGGAAAATCCATTCATGCACGTGAATTAGGCATCTTCTGGAGAAGTCACCTCTGTGGGTTAGTAGAAAGCTTTTAGCTTAGTATAAAAAAGCTCGCTCTATCTTAATTTGCATCTGACTTCGGTTATGATGAAGAGCAGTTTATTAAAGAAGTTTATTTATAGGTAGGTACATTTGCTTGGCAACATAGTAACTAAAGCCTTACAAAATAACACGACATGACCCACGACAAAGTATATTTTACCTACTTTTAATACAATATTCCTTTAGTAAAATATTCAAAATAAAAAGAAAACTTTTCCGTTATGTACATTCAGCGTCATATATATGACGCGAAGAAATATTTCTTCGTGACACCGAAAGTAGCCAATAAGTTCGCAAAACGTCTTTACAATGAGGGTTTTCGCGAATGAAAAATCCGCCAGATGGCAATACGTAGATGCGAAGTCCAAATGCTGCATGATTGGTTATTTTTGACATGACATTGACAGATATGTCAAAATCCACCAATCACGCAGCAGTCAGACCCCACATCCACGTCCCGCCATCTAGCGGATCTTTCATTCGCGAAAACCCTCATTGAAATAAGGGTGTGTTGTCAGCATTTTGGCCACTTTAGGTGTCACGAACTACGCTGACGCTGACTGTATAAACAACACGGTGTGTTTTGGTAAAGTTTTACATACACAATAAATATAGGTACCCATGTCAATACTATTGAAACTCTAACTCAATAGTATTGTATGTTAGTATATTTTAGTACATACGGGAAATAAATTACATTCTTTGGCAGTTTATAATGTAAATATACAAAGGTTTTCAATTAAATTACGAGATAAACTTCAGTTTTCTTCATGGCTACTTACTTGATAATGGCTCTACAGAGTCCGGCACATCAAGCTAAAGACTATGGTATCTTATACAGTTGTCGCAAGTGTCGTATTTTGCAATAAAATTATACACTTTGATGTGGCAAGCTCTATGTGCTTTTCATTAATCTGAATAGACTTAAAAAGCTAGAGTTATGTCACTCCATGGCTAAAATACCTCGAAATACAAAGTATTTATCTTTGTAGACTTCGTTTATTTATAGTAAACTAGTTTTCCGCCCGCGGCTTCGCCCACGTGAAATTTTGTCTGTCACAGAAAAACTTTATCGCACGCGTCCCTATTTCAAGAACTGGGATTAAAATCTATCCTATGTCTATTTCCCGGGACTCAAACTATCTCTATGCCAAATTTCATTAAAATCGGTTCAGTGATTAAGGCGTGAAAGCGACACAGACAGAGTTACTTTCGCATATATAATATTAAGTATAGATTTATTATTAAAACGTTTTCTTCGTTATTAGTTTAATCAATATAATTAGATTTCACATAAAACACGTGATCGATTTTATTATTAATATGCTAATTGCAGAAAAAGGACAGACAGCGACCGCCACGGAAGGCCAACCACAATCTAATTACTTTTGCTTGATTTTGTTTGTTTTGAACACCGAAATAACTGTTATCTTAAACATTATTTTAACCGGATCACCGGCGATTATTCCTAGTAGTCCCATCTGTACTTCTAGCATGAACAACTTTCGTCTTCGAATCGTTTGCGTATTCGATAAAATTCGATATTCAATCTTCGAATTAAACGATAACGTGACAATTTTGATTCTCAAAATAAGTTTCATGCAACCACATCTCATACTAAGTTCACTTTACGACACGTTCACAAGGGCGCTGTTGTAGTTTTGTTACAAAATCTTTTTATGGCGATACGAGTACGCGAACGATTTTAACTCGAAAGTTTATCGTGTTAGCCGTACTGCCGTTGTCCCCCATAATCCTGTGTTCTGATTAGTCGGAGTCCTGGTTACTTGAATAAAGAATCATTTATTATTATTATTATAATAGTGGACAAATGGAAAAGTAATTATAGCAATAGTCACCCCCTCCGGTTACAACTGGAAAGACAATCGCCAGTTGTCATCAGGCCATGTCCTCCATTTGCCTGTGGTAAATTAGAGAGTCGTGCTCCCACATGACCTGATGACTGACGATGTTGATGAAGGTGTTCCATGTAACTTTCTTATCGATAAAAGGATTCCTCTTTCAAAATCGAACCTTCATTTCCACGAGCCCATCGAAGCAAGCATTTGCATAATGTGTAAATGCAATTGTTCGTTACATATTAATTCGCGGCTGCTGCTCTTGCGCAATGAATAATATCGAACAGAATCTTGCTCTACATTTGAACCAAAATTGTAAACTATCAACAGCACAACAGGTTATAATTTTTTGTTGTAAAAACTCTTATTTGGCTCAAGATTTCTGCCGTGCTAGCGATATAAGCAGTAACTCCATTTTTTAGCAAAACTATAATGTGCTCTATTTCAGATGAGCTGACAGGAGTTTTTTTAACAGTAAAATATTAGAGTTACTGCTGATATCGCTGGCACGGCAGAATTGCTTTACGCTTATTCACTGGCCGATGGGGATGGTTAGTGGGTTGTGTCTTCCCACTAAAATGTGATGGTATCCTCTGGGATCATTGAAACGGACAGAACCGCGAGTTATTGTCGTAAAATTAGACAATCGTCTGCGGCTCAAGATACCAGTTGTCTACTCTAATTCAAATATGAAATATCTTAAAGGTTACTAAACCTTTGTTTGTCACCTGTCTGCTTTGCAATGGACGGAAGTCGAACCTTAACTTTGAACTCCATCTACGTTCTTCTGATTAATTCCGTGTAACTTTCCCCCTGGACAAACTTGACCTTCACTGGTTGGGTTTTTATTGGCGGTCAAGCTGTAGATCCTGGCTACACAGTAATTGCAGCGGTGGGAACGAGAGGTGGGAATAGTCCCGTAGTAGTTAACTTGCCTTGTGATAACTTGTAAATATTAATCAAAAATGCAAATGCTTCGTATGACAACATTCCTTGTATTTTTTTACCGTACCAGTAAAGTTTGCCAGGAAAAAGTAGATTCATTTCACCTCTCTTGAACTCTACATTAATCAATTATTTGCTTTCCATGGTATCTTCAACAATTATATAAAACACGTTTAATGAGTAACTAAAAAGTGGCTCGTCTCCAATCCGTTACCTCACACTCATTAGGCAGGTGAGAGTAACCACCAAGCCAAGGGGCAGAAAGCGGAAAATTCAAACATTTGAAAATATAGTGAAATCTACACTAACTTAGGAATGTTTAAAATAATTGACAAAAACTCGAGAATACGAGTATATTTTAATTAAAGATTAAAATAAACTGATATGGTATTACATAAAGTGTTATAAACTATTTTATCTTGCATCGTTGTTGGTTGGGAGAAAAGAAAGATTTGGTTAGTTTTAGTGGCTTAACTTTTTTAACTGTCATTGAAGTTTTATAAATAACTTTATTATTTAACATCTGGAGGCTTATTGTTATGAAAACCTAAATCGCCAATTTGATTATCATGCCCGAACAGATATAGTAGGTACCAGATTCAAATTGTCTCATAGTAAGCATTACCATGAGTTTCCATTTTCATTTTGTGGCATTTATATTGACATTCCACAGTTTTGATAGAGATACAGCAGCGACCCATGGTGTTAATCCCCAGCCTTTGTCATGGCGCAACTAACGATGGTGGTGCCTGCCCAGGCAGTTATACGCGCCATTAATCTTAAAGAAACTCACTTTCTTTGCAAACTTCCTTATTTTCTTTTTACTTTTACAAATTATTGAATTTATGGCAGTTTTCTCTTATTCGGATCTGAGAAAAACGTTTTATTTCTCTAAGATAGCCAGTTCCTATTGTTTCTATTGTAGCATTTAGTGTTGAGGATTCCGTGGAAGCTCGTTCTCGTTTTATTCCCTTTGTTTGGGTACGAAACCCTAAAAAATGCTTCAGCATGTAATGTTCATAGAAATCTGACTAAAAGGCTTTGAACTTTGAAACTCGGTAACTTGATTATATTATCAGTAGAAGAGAATCTTAGGAGCCCTTCTTGGGGACTGTAAATTGATGTTAAAATTGATTTTCAACGTTGTCTTCCGCTTCTCCCAATCACTTTATCTTAAAGTGCGTTTATATCAATTTGGTCATGAATTTAAAATAACCTTCGGCTGTTCAATTGTTTAAAGAATGCAGACGCGAGTTTTATTTTTGGATGTAAATAATTGGCTTCTAGACGGCTCTTTAAAGGACCTTCGTAGTAATAACTGAGGTGTATGCGTACGGTGCGTTGGGGTTAAACGACGCTCAAGGTAGACCACTATGTCCACTATAAAGATTATTTGGAAGGTGCTCAAAAGGTTTGGTTCTACTACCCAAATACAAGTATTTTCCTACAGCATCATGCAGTAACCACGTTCTCAACAATACATTGAAGCCCTCAATGACTGATGTATTATTTACTGGTCTGGTATGTATTACCCTACCCTAGCCGGAAGACGTAGCGTGGGCAAGCATCCCACTAGGTGGACCGACGATCTGGTGAAGGTCGCGGGAGGTGCCTGGATGCGAGCGGCGCAGGATCGGTCTACGTGTAAATCCTCGGGGGAGGCCTTTGTCCAGCAGTGGACGTCTTTCGGCTGAAACGAACGATGTATTACCCTAGACTGCATCCGTTTAGCATCAGGACAGCAGTGATTTGAACTTAAGTGTAGTACTTTGGAGGGTACGTTAAAACATGTCAATCCAAGCCTAATAAACAATACCAACAATTAGANCCCTTTTTACGCAATATCTCCGCCGATTATAAACCAATTTGAACGATTATTTTTTTGTTGAATAGGTATTATCAAAAGGGTGGTTTCATGCGAATTTGAAGAAAATATTTCACCCCCAAGGGTGGAAAATTGGGGATGAACTTTTTTATACGCAATATCTCCGCCGATTATAAACCAATTTGAACGATTATTTTTTTGTTGAATAGGTATTATCAAAAGGGTGGTTTCATGCGAATTTGAAGAAAATATTTCACCCCCAAGGGTGGAAAATTGGGGATGAACTTTTTTATACGCAATATCTCCGCCGATTATGAACCAATTTGAACGATTATTTTTTGTTGAATAGGTATTATTTGTGTTCACGCATTTGAAGTCGGTTTTAGTTTTTTCCTGGGTCATTAACTTTTCAAATTTTCTGTTTGGCTTAAAGGTTAACTTGTAGAAAACGCCACGCACGGCATTAACTTTGCTTTTAGTACCTCAATTTTTATGTGCGTTAAATAACTATTTTACCATATTTCATCTAAATGGTTTCGGTGGTTTATACGTGAAAAGGTAGCAGACAGAAAAACAGAGCTACTTTTGCATTTTAGTACGGATTGGACTTTAACACTCAAACACTCTTTTGCCAAATGTTTGCAGTTAGCTGACGATATTACGACAAGGTCTTAAAGTGCTCAAATCAAAGTCCTCACTGTGACCGTATTATTTATGGTCTCGAAGCTACCAATGAGGCGTCTGAACTGTCTTGGAATTTGGAACTCATAACGAAATTAATCAGAAAATCTAAAAAGTTAAATCTTATTTATATTTAAATTAACCGATGGTGGTGACTGAATTTGTTGCGGCGCTTCTTCTCAGCACTTGCCAAATGTTGGTCTCGAAGCGCTGGTACCTAGGGCAAAAAGATTATGAGACATGTAAAGGCTCCTTAAGAGCAAAATATTTGACGATTTGTAAGTACTATTTATTAGTCTATCTATACAAATAAATAAATTTTGACTTTTGACTTCTCCTCACCTTTAATATTTGCTGTGCCTCTCACCGTGGTCTGACCATATTATCCAATATTATTTTGAAGATAATATACTTAGCGTGTGGACAGTAAAGAATTTGAATTGGAGGCGAAATATAATTTCATCTTTCTTGCATAAGCTGGGAGACATCTAATTTTCTCATTACCAATTTTTATGTTGTACCTAATGTGTTGGGTTGTGTAGCCAAAGGCTTAGTAGTTTCGATTAAAAAATATAGCTGTATTTAAAAACTATTCAAGTATGTTTTTATCCGTTGTCTGGTACCCATAGTACTGGCACAGAATACATAAGTACTAGTTTGGGACTAGATGGAGCAGTGTGAAACGTCTAAAGGATATTTATGTGACGTATGCAAATGTTTTTTTTAAATAGTCTCTTTAACGTGTATTTTTCTTACAGAAATGATGGCAGCGCCGACAGACTTGCGACCGGAGCGTGTGAGGCAAATGTTCAGCTGGACAACGGGGTAAGTTAATATACTATTTTAATTAAATGCGGTAAACAGTACCACTTATTGATAAAGTCCCTGATAACTTATTAGGAATTTATCTGTCAAATAACCTTGCCCGATTCGTCCACACTCATGCACCTTTATTCAAGTAAATTTGTAATACCAATTGTTTTGAAAAATTAATGCTCTATGACCATTATGGTCATACAGTCTACGTATATTTTCGACACAAAGTAGGTAGTAATTAACAATTTAAGTATTAACCTTACACTTTGGCTAAAAGTACAAAGCTCTACGATGGAAAGTACATACCGTAATCCGTAATTGTTTTGTACTTAATTTAACGCAACCTATGGTTTTAATTATTTTGATGTTAAATAAATAGTAAAGTGTGTAGGATAAGAATTATAAATCTGATACGTTGAAATATATTTTTAATTTAATATTGTCTTATGTCATTAAGAAGATCCTTCAGGGAGGCCTTCGTCCAGGAATGGACGTCATTTGGCTGAAACGATTCCCTAATACTTCATGATATTTCCAGTGGAATATTCTAGAAAATGTTTAAGTAAAATAAGCTATTACACATAAACAGACACTAGCGGAGACAAATCAAGCCTCACATAACTTCCTTCCAATGATGCAACTGTTATGAGATGTCGACTGACCTGTTCAGTGACGTAAGACTCACTTTCGCGTGCAGCGGGGAGGTCGGGAGGCGAGCCTCATAACCTACATGCTACTGATTGTTAACTCGAAATTCACCCTTATTAATTTAAAACATTTTTAATTTAGTCCGCTATTAAAACACTTCATTCACTCCACGTCCGCCATTCAAACATGGCCGCGTGGTGACGGTAGAGTAGAATACATTTGTCACCAACGCAACCCCTACTCTTAACGTAACGACTCTTCGTTTATTCCCGATGTCCCCCACTATTTGTCCACCACTGGTGGACATCGAGAAAAAAAGTTGCAATGTCCACCAGTGGGGGACAGCGCTACCGAAATCTTCCCGTTGGGCCCTACTGGTGGACACTGAGAAGAAATGAGTTGCTCTGTCCCTCAGTGGTGGACATCAAAACCAAAAAAGTTCCGTTGTCCCCCACTATTTGTTTTGTTTTCGTGATTATTAAAACATTTTTTTTTAATTCGTATCAAATATAAAAATATAAGTTTTTTAACATCCCACCTCTTCCTATTTATGTAAACTTTTTCAATTTGTCGTGAACTAGATCCTGCAATTTCCGACATTATTACAGATAATAAGTGCAAAATAGTAACATTACCGACACAATAATTTCTGATAACATGAACATTGTGGGTGTGGGAACTTGGAAAATTAAAAATGACAAAACCGTTCCGATTAACGCACACTTCCTAGGGGCGTCAATATAAATTAAGGATTTTTTAAACTATAATAAAAATGCAATAAAAATGTATGTATGTATTATAATTATTAGTATAAGATTTACTTAAAATGTTTGTATTCATGAACACATATAATAGTGGGGGACAATGGAACTTTTTTGGTTTCGATGTCCACCACTGAGGGACAGAGCAACTCATTTCTTCTCAGTGTCCACCAGTAGGGCCCAACGGGAAGATTTCAGTAGCGCTGTCCCCCACTGGTGGACATTGCAACTTTTTTTCTCGATGTCCACCAGTGGTGGACAAATAGTGGGGGACATCGGGAATAAACGGATTTTAAATTGTATGAAGAATCGGCCAAATCAAATCGGTGTAATGTGTGCACTTCCATACATGCCCATACTGATCAACTGCCCGACTAAACTATCGGCCGACGAAAAATCGATGGTCTGCGCCTAGGCTAGGCTTAGGGACTACACGTTCAACAGAGAACGAGCAGCAGTGGTCTCTGATGAACATTAATCTTTTAAACTGCGGTCTCCAACCCGCCTGCCAAGCGTGGCTTATGGCAAAACCTTCCAATGAGGGCTATCGTTTTTATACTTAACAGTTGGCACCCCTGGCGTTTGACAGGACCTTACTCTACAGTGGCGCCATCTTGATGAGCGCAAATGCGATAGTCCTCCTACCACTTTCGCGCTCACCAGTTGGTGCCACTGTCTTCGCTACTAGCAAGTGACAGGACCTTACTCTACAGTGGCGCTAACTGGTGAGCACTAAAACGATAGCCCTCATTAAGTGGAGGAGGCTCATGATAGTCCAGCAGTGGACTGTAAAGGGCTGTTGATATGAATTAAAACACTGCCATCTATTGTTTTACGATGTTAATGTTACATCGAATGATCCATCTGTCGGAACCAGTGTTACAATGCTATCAATTAGCACGCGTTGTGGTATAACTCCAATAGGTGGCGTTAGTAGTTTCCAAGTTGGATGAACAATGCTTTTGTTAACTATAATTAAATTTTAATTGCACTTTAACTAAGTATATGTTTTCTTAACTTTTAACCTTGGGTTTAATATTATCGTAGGAAAAACCATAATTTGTAAATCAATGGTTAACCACGGAAGGAAAATCCCTTCATGCACGTGAATTAGTAGGCATCTTCTGGAAAAGTCACCTCTGTGGGTTAGTGGAAAGCTTTTAGCTTAGTATAAAAAGGCTCGCTCTATCATAATTTGAATCTGAACTTCGGTTATGATGAAGAGCAGTTTATTAAAGAAGTTTATTTATAGGTAGAAGGTACCATTACTTAGCAACATACTTAGTAACTAATGTGCTTTTCATTAATCTGAATTGACTTAAAAAGCTACATGTATGTTTCTCTATGGCTGAAATACGAGACTTCTAAGTATTTTGCTTTGTTGACATCGTTTATTTATAGTTTTATTGTTAAAACGTTTTCTTCGTTATTAGTTTAATCAATATAATTAGGTTTAACATAAAACACGTGATCGATTTTATTATTAATATGCTAATTGCAGAAAAAGGACAGACAGCGACCGCCACGGAAGGCCAACCACAATCTAATTACTTTTGCTTGATTTTGTTTGTTTTGAACACCGAAATAACTGTTATCTTAAACCTTGTTTTAACCGGATCACCGGCGATTATTCCCAGTAGTCCCATCTGTACTTCTAGCATGAACAACTTTCGTCTTCGAATCGTTTGCGTATTCGATAAAATTCGATATTCAATCTTCAAATTAAACGATAACGTGACAATTTTGATTCTCAAAATAAGTTTCGTGCAACCACATCTCATACTAAGTTCACTTTACGACACGTTCACAAGGGCGCTGTTGTAGTTTTCTTACAAAATCTTTTGATGGCGATTCGAGTACGCAAACGATTTGAACTCGAAAGTTTTTCGTGTTAGCCGTACTGCCGTTGTCCCCCATAATCCTGTGTTCTGATTAGTCGGAGTCCTGGTTACTTGAATAAAGAATCATTTATTATTATTATTATAATAGTGGACAAATGGAAAAGTAATTATAGCAATAGTCACCCCCTCCGGTGACAACTGGAAAGACAATCGCCATCAGGCCATGTCCTCCATTTGCCTGTGGTAAATTAGAGAGTCGTGCTCCCACATGACCTGATGACTGACGATGTTGATGAAGGTGTTCCATGTAATTTTCTTATTGATAAAAGAATCCTCTTTCAAAATCGTACCTACATTTTCACGAGCCCACCGAAGCAGGCGGCCATTTGCATAATGTGTAAATGCAATTGTTCGTTACATATTTATTCGCGGCTGCTGCTCTTGCGCAATGAATAATATCGAACAGGATCTTGATCTGTGTTTGAACCAAAATTGTAAACTATCAACGGCACAACAGGTTATAATTTTTTGTTGTAAAAATTCTTATTTGGCTCAAGAAGTGTTTTACCTACGCTTATTCACTGGGGATGAGGATGGTTAGTGGGTTGTGTATGTGACTGCACCAGACAGTCTGCCAATAGAGAGAAATGGCGGGAGATCGTGCGGAGAGTTATCCACCTCTACAACCGATGTGAACAACGCCTCAACGTGACCACGACCGCTCTGCCAAGAGCGTAACGAATAAGGGCTATATTTGTCCGGGACACCATGGTGGCGCAACCAGTCGCCGATACCAACAAAATGTATGCAGCTTTGCGCAACCAAACGGACACCAGGTGAGTAACTCTCTATAGAGCTGTATACATTTTGTTGGTAGCCGGCGACTGGTTACGCCGCCATGGTGTCCCGGTGAAATATAGCCTTATGAAGAAGAAGAAGAAGTGGGTTGTGTGGGATTCTCCCCGCCAGTAGAGTAGAGCCTTCCCACTAAAACCTGATGGTATCCTCTGGGACCATTGAAACGGACAGAGCCGCGAGTTACTGTCGTAAAATTAGACATTTGTCTCTGCGGCTCAAGATACCAGTGGTTTACTCTAATTTACATATTCAATATTAGTTAAATGCCTTATAATAAATGGTAAATATTAATTAGAAATGCAAATGCTTCGTACGACAACGTATCCTTGCAATTTTTTACCGTACCAGTGAAGTCTGCCATAAAAAAGTAGATTCATTCCAACCTCTCTCATTTCAACTCTACGTTTATCAATTAATTGCTCTCCATAGTTTCTTCAACAATTATATAAAACACGTTTAATGAGTAACTAAAAAGTGGTTCGTCTCCAATCCGTTACCTCACACTCATTAGGCAGGTGAGAGTAACCACCAAGCCAAGGGGCAGAAAGCGGAAAATTCAAACATTTGAAAATATAGTGAAATCTACACTAACTTAGGAATGTTTAAAATAATTGTCAAAAACTCGAGAATACGAGTATATTTTAATTAAAGATTAAAATAAACTGATATGGTATTGCATAAAGTGTTATAAAACTATTTTATCTTGCATCGTTGTTGGTTGGGAGAAAATAAAGATACGAGTATGGTTAGTTTTAGTGGCTTAACTTTTTTTTAACTGTTATTGAAGTTTTATAAATAACGTTATTATTTAACATCTGGAGGCTTATTGTTATGAAAAACTAAATCGCCAATATGATTATCAAGCCCGAAAAGACAGTAGATACCAGCTTCAAATTGTCTCATAGTAAGCATTACCATGAGTTTCCATTTTCATTTTGTGGCATTTATATTGACATTCCACAGTTTTGATAGAGATACAGCAGCAACCAATGGTGTTAATCCCCAGCCTTTGTCATGGCGCAACTAACGATGGTGGTGCCTGCCCAGGCACTTATACGCGCCATTAATCTTAAAGAAACTCACTTTCTTTGTAAACTTCCTTATTTTATTTTTACTTTTACAAACTATTGATTTTATGGCAGTTTTCTCTTATTCGGGTCAGAGAAAAACTTTTTATTTCTCTAAGATAGCCAGTTCCTATGTGTTGAGGATTACGTGGAAGCTCGTTCTCGTTTTTACCCTTTGTTTGGGTACGAAACCCTAAAAAGTGCTACAGAAAGCTTGATTGAGCCATGTAATATTCATGGAAATCTGTCTAAAAGGCTTTGAAGTTTGAATCACAGTAAACTTGATTATTAGTAGGAGAGAATCTCAGGAGTCCTTCAGTCCAGGAATCAGGACTGTGAATTGATCTTAAAATTGATTTATAACGTTATCTTCCGCTTCTCCCAATCAGTATATCTTAAAGTGAGTTTATATCAATTTGGTCATGAATTTAAAATAACCTTCGGCTGTTCAATTGTTTAAAGAATGCAGACGCGAGTTTTATTTTTGGATGTAAATAATTGGCTTCTAGACGGCTCTTTAAAGGACCTTCGTAGTTATTAACCGAGGTGTATGCGTACGGTGCGTTGGGGTTAAACGACGCTCAAGGTAGACCACTATAAAGATTATTTGGAAGGTGCTCAAAAGGTTTGGTTCTACTACTCAAATACAGCTATTTTTCTACAGGATCAGTAACCAAATTCTCAAGAAATAAATTGAATCCCTAAATGACTGATTTATTATTTACTGGGCTGGTATGAATTACCCTACCTTAGCCGGAAGACGTAGCGTGGGCAGGCCTCCCACTAGGTGGACCGACGATCTGGTGAAGGTCGCGGGAGGTACCTAGATGCGAGCGGTGCAGGATCGGTCTACGTGGAAATCCTTGGGGGAGGCCTTTGTCCAGCAGTGGACGTTTTTCGGCTGAAACGAACGATGTATTACCCTAGACTGCATTCATACCCTGATGCTAAATCAGGCCAGCAGTGATATGAACTTAAGTGTAGTACTTTGCAGGGTTCGTTAAATCATATCAATCCAAGCCTAATAAAGAATACCAACAATTAGACATTAAATAATATTATAATTATCTTCGTCAGACACAGTCTGATTCATTCGAAGAAAGCATTACGATGAAGCATTTTAATTTCGGCAAAGTCATCTCAATCAGTCCGCTACAGTAAAATGACGTGCAGTTTCGTGAGCAGAAAGACATCGAAAGTAGGGTTGCCATCCGGGTTATGTTGTGTGCCGTGATAAAATCTTATCGATGATTTTAGACGACAAATGTGTAGGCTTATCGCGTACTTAATATCGATAAAATGGCGCGATAAAAGCTATCAAGCAAATCTAGGCCTACAAGTGTCCGGCCAAATATTTTGCTGTCCGGTCTCTTTTGTTAGCTTTTTATGTGACGGACTCGTGTGACTGACTCGTGACTGTTTATGTGAAAGTCGAGTACACAAGTAAAGCTCCCGGCTCTTAGAACATATGTAACTTTTAGACATTTGGTATACAATATTTTGAACTGCATTTCACTTAACGTTAATTGCGATTGCATTCAAATACCTGCTTTTTTCTGCATAAAAAGAATAATTAGCNTTACTAGATATTAAAAAAGCATAACCGGCTTTTAGAGTAGAATGTCAGGTCAAATTCGGCACCGAGTTCGGCTTTTCTGTTTTTGAACTTGGCAACCCTAATCGAAAGCTAGTTAAGATCTCAACATGATTGGATTACATCATATTACAGACTTACGAGATTACAGACGGATCAAAGCGATCACTGTGCGTACGCGCAGGTCGTCGACCCGACCGCTGGCGAAGGTTCGCGAATGATGCCGAAGGCTGAGGGTTGTTCTGCGATGGCAATAAGCATCCACTTACTATATTTTAAATATATAAAAGGAGAAACTGACTGACTGACAGACATATCAACGCACAGCCTAAACGGCTTAACGTAGGCACTTGAAATATGGAAGGGACGTAGCTTAGGTACCGCAGAGGTGCACTAAGAAAGGAATTCCCGAAATTCCCACGGGAACAGGAATTAGCGGGAAAATCCTTTTGTATGAAAAATCTAAACCGCTTAAGTTAGACGCTTGAAATTTAGCATGCAGGTACCTTAGTAAACTTAAAACTTAGTTACAACAGGATATTGCAAAATTCCCACGGGAACGGGAGTTACCAGGAAAAAACATTTGTATGAAAAACGGGATCCACGCGTACGAAGTCGCGGGTGGCCGCTAGTTTTTACATAATTTATTATTAAATATGTGCTAGGATCTTTATGGCAGTAATAAGGACTTGAGCATAATTGTTTTTCTGTTACATTGTTATAATAACTTTATTAACTAATGGGTTTCTGTTCGGTTCTCTTCCTTGTTAAACATTTTAGGGCGTGTGTTGACTTACTTAAGAATTGTGCTCTAGCAGCTAAAAATCAGCATCATCATCGTCCAGTCTATAGCAGTGCATTACTGGAAATAGGTGCCATTTTACCCTGTCTTTGGCTTGTCGCATCCAGGATCTGACAAATCATCACTACATGTGGAAGACGTCCTACAAAACGCTAGCCGAGTCGTGTTCAATGACAGTTTGTCTCTCCTCCGGGACAAACTCGACTTCACTGGTTGGGTTTTTATTGGCGGTCAAGTTGTAGATCCTGGCTACACAGGAGTTGCAGCGGTGGGAACGAGAGGTGGGAATAGTACCGTTAGCCGAATCGTGGTCCAAAATGGGTTTTAGTTTTAGCCTAGGCGCAGACCACCCACTTTTAGTTGGCCGATAGTTGGGCCCGATTCTAATTTGTATGAAGAATCTGCCGATACCAAATCGGTGTAGTGTGCACACTTTCATACATGTCCGTCCATACTGATTAACAGCCTGACTCAACTATCGGCCAGCTAAAAATCGGTGGTCTGTGCCTAGGCTAAGAGCTCTATCCTCTGCAGTTATTGGTTCTTCCACAAAGCCAGTCGGCACACGTTCTAAGAATAGGTCAGTATGATTTACAAACGAATTAATGTTGATACATACCTACCCACGCATTGTAAATATGACAATAGATTGTTTGCGCGCGATATTAAAATACGTCTTATTGTTTTAGGGACAGAGGTTATATTTTTGATTGGTCTAAATAAATAAGCGATTGTGTTTGTGATCACGACCGAATCAACACAATCGTACGTAGTCGTACGTATGTTTCGTGTGTGACTGTGAAATGCGACCACAAGTGGTCAAAGTGAGAGAGATAAGGTTTTGTTTTGTTTTTATCCACAACGAGGAAGCTCTTGGCCTGTATCTCACCTGATGGTAAGTGATGATCAGGCCGAAGGTGGAAGCGAGCTTCACCCGGAATCCTCAACCACGGAGGAACTGGCTATCTTACCTCTAACTGCCGGAACACAGCAATTCTGTTAACATTGTTGTTATGGCGACAGACTTAGGTAAGATGGTGGTAGCTAGCCAGGCGGACTTAGAACAAGCCCTACCACCAACCATTGAGGCTTCTTTACAGACATTTTTTTCATTATCTTAGTCTTATCTCAAGGATATAAATGGTTATTCTAAGTGTATGATTCTTCTTCTTATCCTGTCGACAACAAACCTACACAGTGTCAGCCCAAAACTCCGCCACAAGAGTGGCGTTGTCAGTTGTCAGTAGCCTTTACTAAATCTTCCTGCGTGCAGTTGTTTGGGCACGCAGGGCACATCATATGCTTCGTCGACTGGGGAACACAACCACACTTGAACTCCAAGTTTGAGCCATCCAAGAATCCCCACCTTAACTGATTGTCCTTACTACGGCGGACCTGCATCCGAAGTCTATTTAAAGATTTCAATGTAGGCCAGGGGATCTCACGTCCAGGTGGAGGACTCTCAGACATAGGGACAAACAAAATAAGTATGATTATAAACTGTCCTTATGGATAAAGGATAATAATAACGAAAAGCACTTACCATGAAAACATTTTTTAACCACAACGGGCAAAATATTAGCCTCCATTTCACCTTAAGGAAAATGATCAGAAGGTGGAAGCGCGATTTATAAACATACTGAATAACAATATTTGTATATTTGATGTATTAGACCAATTATGATAAACATATTTCTTGTATTTTCAGTATGATTACAGTAGGTAATTAGTAAAATTACATCTAACAGTAATTAATTACATTTGTTTTGTAACTATCACATAATGACTACGAATATTGCAGCTAGGTTGTATGCGAAACATGCGATGAGTCATTTGTTGCCCTTCTGACCCACCGCACTACCAAACCACACTACCAGTAGTGTCGTGGGGAATATTTTTTCCCTTCTGCACTACCAAGCCAGTAGTGTCGTGGGTAACATACATCTTCATTCCCATCGACACTACTACCATAACTAAATGTAAAATTTGTAAAATTTTGGATTGTTTTGCAACAAATTATGTTTATATGCAACCCTAACCTCGGTACAAATTTTATGATTTTGACAGGCTATATGTATGTATGTTCATCTATTCCCTCGTAACTTCTAAACTACTTATCAGAATTCGACAAATGACATATCATTAAAAGCGTCTTAATTGTCCGCTGGTTATAAGCTATATGGGGTTTCACAAAATCTAATGTGGCGCCCTCTAGCGGACAAAACATACAGAGTAAAAAAATAAAGTTAAGATAAATGTGCCGTGTTTGGTATCATTTGAAAGCGCTTTACTTGTACATTTACCGTAACATGTACATAAGCCCTTTTAGGATATATTTTATTTTCAGTAAATTCCGTCAAACTGCAAAATTGCACAGAGGATAGTGTTGCATATAAACATAATTTATTACAAAACAATCCAAAATTTTACAAATTTTTCCATTTAGTTATGCTAGTAGTGTCGATGGGAATGAAGATGTATGGCCCTTAAAAATTACCCACGACACTACTGGCTTGGTCTTGGTAGTGTAGAAGGGAAAAATATTCCCCACGACACTACTGGTAGTGTGGTTTGGTAGTGCGGTGGGTCAGAAGGGATTTGTTCCGTTGAAATAAGAAAGGAGGAAATCTTGCAAACGAAACAGGATGCTACGAACAACTTTATTCGCCGATGTTATACACCGTTTATTTACATTATACTGCATTACTGCAATATTTTTTCACGTGTTCCTTTAAGATTCAGCCAAACCAACGCGATCATACGCGATCAGCCGGCGTCTGTGTACCTACCATGAGTTTACGTTAGGTGTGCTCGCTAGCGAGTACGTCAAAAATATCTATGAAGATTTTGTTTCTTGAAAGTAGCCGCTAGGGGCGGCGCACAATATGTCATACAATTAATGTCATTTTTTTACGCAGTCGCTAGCGAGCACACCTAACGTAAACTCATGGTAGGCACACTGGTCGCCATCGCTGCACGCCGGCTGATCGCATGTGATCGCGTTGGTTTGGCCGAACCTTAAGTCTGATCGCCATCGCTGCATACCAGCTGATTGCGTGTGATCGCGTTGGTTTTTTCTTATTGTTTAGTTTAGTTTCAAACAGTTTTGAATGCAATTATAATAGGCTAGTTGCCTAAAAAATTTTTTTTAGTCCGTAATGTTTAATATCAAAAAATATTGGACACATATATTTTTATTTGTCAATCTTACAAATAATTACATAGTTATGGTGCGTTGAAGTTGCGCACGACGTCNTGTGGAATAGGTCAGTATGATTTACAAACGAATTAGTGTTGATACATACCCACGCATTGTAAATATGACAATAGATTGTTTGCGCGCGATATTAAAATACGTCTTATTGTTTTAGGGACAGAGGTTATATTTTTGATTGGTCTAAATAAATAAGCGATTGTTTATGATCACGACCGAATCAACACAATCGTACGTATGTTTCGTGTGTGAATCGTGCAATGCGACCACAAGTGGTCAAAGTGACAAAAATTTCAGGGTTGTGGCTTTTTTACTTCATCATTTCAGCCATAGGACGTCCACTGCTGAACATAGGCCTCCCCCAATGCTTTCCATGTTGATCTATTGGTAACGGTCTGCGTCCAGCGCCTTCCTGCTACCTTTACGATGTCGTCGGTCCACCTTGTAGGTGGACGTCTCACGCTGCGTTTTCCGGTACGCGGCCTCCATTCCAGAACTTTTCTGCCCCATCGGCTTTTTTACTTATTTTTTTTATATTATTTTGAAGTCACCTCTCAAGGATATATGGTTCTAAGTATGATTATAAACTGTCCTTATGGATAAAGGATAAGAATAACGAAAAGCACTTACCATGAAAACATTTTTTAACCACAACGGGGAAATTCTTAGCCTCCATTTCACCTTAAGGAAAATGATCAGAAGGTGGAAGCGCGATTTATAAACATACTGAATAACAACATTTGTATATTTGGTGTATTAGACCAATTATGATAAACATATTTCTTGTATTTTCAGTATGATTACAGTAGGTAATTAGTAAAATTACATCTAACAGTAATTAATTACATTTGTTTTGTAATTATCACATAATGACTACGAATATTGCAGCTAGGTTGTATGCGAAACATACGATGAGTCATTTGTTGAAATGCGAAAGGAGGAAATCTTGCAAACGAAACAGGATGCTACGAACAACTTTATTCGGCAAAGTTATACATCTTTTATTTACATTACTGCAATATTTTTTCACGTGTTCCTTTAACCGCTTGAGTCCCAGAAGGCATTCATTAATGTCATAACAATTGATTATTATCTATTGTGTCTAGATTCGCGGGCCTTGAAGGATTAAGGTTCAGCCAAACCAACGCGATCACACGCGATCAGCCGGCGTGCAGCGATAGCGATGAATGCATTTTAAAAAGGTTCGGCCAAACCAACGTGATCACACGCGATCAGCCGGCGTGCAGCGATGGCGATCAATGCATTTAAAGTTTCGGCCAAACCAACGCGATCACACGCGATCAGCCGGCGTGCAGCGATGGCGATCAATGCATTTTAAGTCTGGTCGCCATCGCTGCACGCCGGCCGGCTGATCGCATGTGATCGCGTTGGTTTGGCCGAACCTTAAGTCTGATCGCCATCGCTGCACGCCAGCTCATCGCATATGCTCGCGTTGGTTTGACTGAACCTTTAATTAGTTTTTCTTATTGTCTAGTTTAGTTTCAAACAGTTTTGAATGCAATTATAATACCGTGTAAAGTGGTATACACTCGAAATGCCTCAAAATCCCAACTACGTAGAAATTAACTTTAACTGAAAAGGAAAAACACACCATTTCCCATTTGTTTAGGTAATTGAATCGTCTTATTTAATAGGGAAACAAAATATCCTTATAGTTAGAATGCTGCAGAACTATGTCTCTCTAGAAACTTTAGATGAACCACTTTAGTTGCAAAATTATTTGGAAATCTTGAACTTTGATTATAATTTACTAAATCGGACTTTGAACTGTCTCAGTTATCTTTAATTGGGTATTGCACTTGCAATTTAATTCTCATTAGGGATACATGAATAGTTTAATGTCATCGTGAGTCAGCGTTATTTGTTTGCAACATTGCCCCATTTCAATGTTGCAAGTTAAAGTGACTTTGGTCTGTTGTAGAAATGATGAAAGGTAGTGAAAATAGGTGGGTTCTTTTATAGGGATCTCGTCTTAGTAAATGACTCAAGGGATAAATAATCTGATAGTCAGTAGTAGCGGGATGAAAAAGGGCAAGATCGTGCTTTGTGGAGTACTTTTTAGGGGAACAGGACTATACCCACCTCGCGTTCTCACCGCTGCAACTCCTATATAGATCTACAGCTTGACCGCCAATAAAAACCCAACCAGTGAAGGTCAAGTTTTTCCCGGGGGAAAGTTAAACTGTCATTGGGTCCGCAACGAAATTAATCAGAAGAAGATAGGAGGAGTTCGATGTTAAGGTTCTTTTGAGGTTTAGGGGAAGGCTTTTGTCCTGCAGACTACCATAGACTGAAATGGTGACTTTAATGACTGTGAAATTGTTAAATTCAGACTGTATAGAAACCGCGACGCGACGGCTGCGTCTCGCCTGAAACTGAATAGAAAAGTAGCCTTTCTTTCATAGAACTGCTGACATTGTGTATAATAACTCGATTGTTTTATTTTAGGTCACGTGTCGCGTTAACTATGTTATCACAACAATCCGCCTTCAATGGATGAATGGAGAACGAATTTCTATTTCCTTTAGTCTATTATAGATTTGGTCTTTGCTTTTCTTTCAGTACTGATTGGGCTAGCGCATTTATTGACATTGATTGCAATGAATGCTATCTATGATGAAGCGAGCTTGCCCAAAAGATGCCAATTCACTTGAAGCATATCCTCTAAGGCTTGGAATTGGGTAACGCTAAGTCAGCAGGGCAAGCACTTGGCGGGTTGGCCTCGTCTTTCGGAGAGTTATGGAAGCATCGTTCTAGACCTCTTCGAATATGTTTAAACACAAGTTACGGGTTCAATGACAGTTTGAATTTCCTTGATGAATGAATGAGACTTAGCTTCCTTTGGGTTTTTATTGGTAGTCAAGCTATTGATCCTGGCTGCAAATCCTAGGATTTACAGAAAGGAATAGATACGTGATTTTTGGTAACAGGAGTTACAATAGTGGAAATATGAAGTGAGGGAACAGACACTTGATTTTTGGCGTAAAGCAGATTTTGACCAGCTATAACTGGCAGTTGGCTGCTGGTTTGAACGTTGAAATGATGATAAGGGCGAAATGCAGATTTCGACCATCTGGCAGGATGTCGTCTTTTCGCTGAAATGACGATAAGCATCATTCTCGGCGCGCGTTCGCGTAATGGTGGGGCTATTAAGACCGCGATTATCAAGATCTATGATCCGCCATACTGCTCATAAACAGCAATTCCAGCTAGCCTTTGACATTGAACGCTGAACTAATCGTTCCACGCAAGTCCTGCAATTAAAGCGAGTAGACTATTACTGGATGTTACGGGTCAAAATACAACCACTTTGCTTAAGCGTAGTCGGAGTTATTCGGAAGTAAGACACCATATTATGGGTACCATAAACCATGGATATTTCACAATATTTTCATGTGCTGTATCAGTTTTCTTTACCTTTGAGAAATGATGATGATGATTACCGATGGGAAATAGTGTCATTTGTCGATTGGTCCCGAAATGATGGTAGGGAAAGCTATGTTTGGGACGTGTACGTACAAGTGCCCTGAAAAGGGCCTATAATCTACATACTAATAAAGAATTTGAATTTTAGAGTCCATTAGCAGTAAATTAATAAAATTTGCATATGGTCATGGCCACCCATAACTTGGAGGAAGAGTGGTAATAAAGGAAATTTTCTGTTCTGTGGGTGGTCAATGGTCATGTCGCCTCCAGCTCCATAGCCACCGCTCGAAAGCAATTAATAAGAGCGTGTGGTGGATTGTAGCAATGAAAAAAACCCGCGGCAGTTGCCGAAATACCTTGCGTCACTCTTAACACACCGGACTGGCCAGATAGACAGACGCCCGGTTCTGATGAAAAAGAAAAACGCTCACGCGAGCGAATAACGAGCGCGCCAGTCGCTTGCCGCCCGCGCGCCAGTCGCCACGTACCGCGCCAAACTACTGCGCACTTTAGAAAGTTCAAACCGCGGACGCGTGTGTTTCAAAACGAAAATTTTGTGTTTGTTTCTGTGTTTTGTGTGTGAGTACATGATACAAGGAAGCTGACAGCCCCCGACATGCTTATTACGTGAGTTCTTATCTAAATAACAATTTATGTCGCATAATCTTTATTAAGTATAATTGAAAGTGCTTTTGAAAGGATTTGTTATTGAAGTGGTTTTGTATTGTAAAAATAGTGGAATGTTTTCGATAGACCAGTGGATGTTTATTATTTGAACGTAAGTTAGCGGCCACTCGCCGTCTGATTTCATAATCGTGACGCGTAATCGGATTGCGAATATTTCTAATCCAACATGACCTCAAAACATACATAAATGTAAGAATTTTTAGAACTCGTGAATTTAAATTGGGGCATAAAACATCTGCAACTCGTTTTAAGTTGGATTCTGCGTCTAGAATCCAGATGGATCTAAAACGCTATAATCTGCTAGACTAGTTGAACCATTAGCTAGTAGTACCTTATCTAGTTTGAGTATGATTTAGTTTCTTGTGTTTGCAGCGAAAAATTTATAGGAATTTTGAGAAAATTACTAGCTGACCTGCCGAACTTTCTTGAAAATATGCCTATGTTCATCAGAAATGATATGGGATTCTAATGGTGAAAGAATTTTTCGGAGCCTGTTCAATTCAAACAAACAGTCATATTATATTTCCTCTATTATAAGATTACTGTAAATAAGAGGTATTCCTCGAAGCGCACCTATTTTGAGGCGCACCTACTGAAGCGCACCTAAACTATTCCTCAATGCGCACCTAATTGAACGTTGTGTCTACTAAGGTGAATGAAAAATATCAGGGCAACATAACATAGGAGCGCTTCGAGGAATACCTCTTTAGATGAATTGGCAGTACTGATAAGTTATAGGATGTATGTATAAGAAGTCCAAGCGCTATTGCTCAATTAATAATGATGTTATTCAAGTTCAAAAACTAGAATATAAATGACTTGCATTATTTACAGGTATTTCCCATTTGATATGCATTATAGATATTTCCAATGTATTACAACACAAAAGCTCCTCAGAACTTTTAAAGGTGAACACCTATTGTAGAGAAATGTTGTTTATTATTTAACAAATAGAAATTAACATTCAAACATAGTTTATTATCATAACCGGTTTATGAATATGTCCTAGCTCCTTTTGCCATAAAAGATTTTATTACAACATTCAGGAAATTAACGCTTATCTCTAGTTTTCTTTAATGTATGTAATCGATCGTGATACTTGTTCGCAAATAAGTAAAAAAATATTGCACATTAATTTCGTATATCTACCTACCTTTGTCATAATACAAGTAAAATAAGAAGAAATTAAAAAATTTCCAAAACCTATGATTCCCTGAATTATTATTCCTAATTTGTCACTTAAGCCCAGAACACACGGTGAAACGCAACTGNCGCACGCAACTGCAACTTCTAGTTACTTTTGAGTTGCATCTAAGTTTCTGCCATAGATTCCGTTGAGAGACCACACATGACGAGACCATTTCAAACCGGTTTCAAACACCGTGTGTTTTGGGCCTTACTCTTAGAAGTCTTTTGCAAAACTTCATACCATTATCTCCAGTAAATGAACATTTTTATAGGCATTTGTACATGACACGAATTAGAACTCCTTAGTGAGATTTGATTGCTGAACATAGGCTTCCAAAATGGCCGGTTGCAAGCGGCCTGCAAGGACCTCAATTTTCAACCGACTTCAAAAAAGGAGGAGGTTCTCAATTCGACCCGTATGTTTTTTTTTCTATGTTTGTTACGCGATAACTCCGCCAATTATGAACCGATTTGAACAATTCTTTTTTCGGCGTATAGGTAATACCTCAAGGGTGGTCTCATTTAAATTTAATAATAGAAAAAACAACCCCCAAGGGTGGAAAATTGGGGATGAACTTTTTTATACGCAATATCTCCGCCGATTATAAATCAATTTGAACGATTATTTTTTTGTTGAATAGGTATTATCAAAAGGGTGGTTTCATGCGAATTTGAAGAAAATATTTCACAGACATTTGAAGTCGGTTTTATTTTTTAAAAAAGTTATTATATTACTAACCTACATAAACTTTAACCTTCAAACGTTTTGATCTGGTGGCCTGAATTAGGATCTTTTGAAACTCTGTTAAAGATAAAGTTTAGTGTATAATAAATATAATCCATTATTTTGTATTTATTCGAGATAATATCAAGTGTCTGAATGTTGTAAAATATTTTCCTGAATATCATACATCTTATACTGCATTCCACGCAGTCACCCAATATCGGCAATAATTGCTCCAAAAATCAATAAAATATATTTGGTCCAAAAATAATTGAGACATAACTCAACCATCACTAAAATAAACGTATGGTTTAGTCCAAGTCTAAACCAAGTATTTTAAGTCTACGTTTTTGAAATAAGACGGTCAGTGTTTCCTTCCTTAGTCAATTATTAACTATGCACAAATTATACCAACAAACTAGACCTTACGGTGAACCATAATTTTTAAGATAAGATAAGATAAAATAATCATTTATTGTCTTTTCTGTGTAAGTACATTGGTTGTTGAAAATAATACATGCATGTCAAGGTATCAACAGAATTGTCTATTTCGGACGTACAATATTTTTATGAAGGAGAACAGAATTACTGACTTGGTATATGTAGTTTAATTTAAACTTTAATTAAATTATGCGCAAATCAGGTGCTAGTTGGAATAATTTAATATCTGATTTATTCCTTTTAAAGATACCTAATTCCTAATCCGTAATAATTGATTTTAGACTTATTTATAGCTACGTTCCTTTATTGTGCCTGTAGGCGATATGCTTAGGGCCAGAAAAAACGCTGATATATTGTAACTTCTGGTCATAGGACTAAATTAATTCATAGCTTATGTATGCTAACTTTTTGTATAACAGTATTTACAAGTGATACTAAACATTGGAGCGTGATCGTTCTATGAAAGAATTAAGTGAACACAAAGATGTCGTCCATTTTAAAGCACGATCAAGGCAGTCTTTGTTCTCCTCCTCCTCAAGTTAAATTACGATTTATAATAACGATTAACGTGAGAGTAAACCTAAGGTTGAATATACACTGGTGGAAAAAGCTTTGCGAATTTTTTGTTAAATATTATGTCATGAACAATTGAAATAACATTAAATCGCCTTATTTTAGATCGTCAGTTACCTAATTCAGATAGTAGTGTGGCGAAAAATAACTTAAAAGTAAATGAAAATGAAATATACATGAGCCATAACGTTAAAGATAAAAAATCTTTTGATGCTTTTGATACGTAATTATAAAATTAAGTTTTTCAAGTTTAATTATATGGATATTCATTAAACATTATGTACATGTTAAAATATAGTAAATAATAACCGTGACAAACCACATTTCACGCGAGGCGTTGTCGCCTGTAGTAGGTACATATTTTTAATTTTTACTTGTTTCTTATACATCAGCTGGTCAGTATATCCTCAGCCTTACATATTTTGAGAGAAAGTCAGTTGCGCAAACGCTAAAATGAATAATAATCTCTATTGCCTGAAACGAAATGTAATCGCGTAGTCCGGTTCGGAATGAAATGTGCTGAATCACTGAAATATTGGGTTATAACTTTTATACGCCTCATAAGAAGGTACAGTACAGCACATCTAGTTAAATAAATAAAGAAAAATGCATAGCCTGACAATGTCCGACAAGGTGGAGCGACGACATCATAAAGGTAGCAGGAAGGCGCTGGACGCAAGCCGCTACTAACCGGGCAACATGGAAAGCATTGGGGGAGGCCTATGTTCAGCAGTGGACGTCCTATGGCTGAGATGATGATGATGATGATGCATAGTCTGATATGTATAATGTGGTCATGTACTGTATTCACAAAACAAGTGTAAGATTTTGCAATAACTTCTTGAACGGATTTTGTATTAGGTAACCTTTTAATAACACATTCGCAAATCTTTTATTGCCTCTACATCTGATAAATTGAGGAGGGTTGTGCTCCTGGAGAGCACAGGAGACTAAATTTTGTGACTTGATGATGATCGAAATCTTAGGCTAACTAACTTTAACCGTGAATGTAACGATAACCGGTGTATTTTGTATGGAGTTTGACAGATTTTTGACATTTGTTAAAGTCAAAGCAAGATTAGTTTTGAGAAACTAAAGTCAAAGTCAAACAATAATTCACTAAGGGTGGGTTGCACCACTTTACTTTAACTTTGACAAATGTCAAAAATCTGTCAAATTCCATACAAAATTACCGGTTATCGTTAAAGTTAGGGTCAAAGTTAGGTGCAACTCAGCCTAAGGGTTGCCCTTGTTACTTAAACTATAACAAACGTCAAGTCTGTCAAATTACGTAAAGTTATAACTATGGTTAAAGTTAAGGTGACGCACTCAGTATTGATTTTGTTATACCAGTATAAACTAAAAAGCGAGGGTATTCAGCTAGTATCTTGACAATCTCAAGCAAACCTCAGAAGGTTCATAATCCCTCCCAAAGGATCGGAACAATGTTTGCTGACACGCGATCGCGCGCGCAAGGCCGCGGTGACGAGCGTACTTAGCACGTAATGTAATGTGCACGTAGCAGGCCCATGTTGTGTCATATTTCACCATAAATTATTATCGTCAACCACTTATGACTGTGTCAACCATAGAGATATAGAGAGATGCCAACTAATGCGCTGAGTTCGAAACAGTGTCGCATAAGAAATTCACACACACAAAGTAATCAAAATAAGTGCTCATTATTCACTGCGGTATCAGTACTCAACGTTCGAATAATCTTTAGTACTACGTAAGCAATGTAAACTGTTTACATTATGACGTCGCTGCTGTTATCATCGCTTACACAAGCAATGTGTTTTGTTTTTGGGCACATTGCTGCGACCCCGGCCACGCCCCATTATCACATCTCCCTTTAGTTTCTGTGATCTGTGGTATCAATCTTAACTTCGAACTCCTTCTATGTTCTTCTGATTAATTTCGTTGCGGGTCCAATGACAGTTTAACTTTCCCCGGGGATAAACTTGACATTCACTAGTTTGGTTTTTACTGGCCGTCAAGCTGTAGATCCTGGCTACACAGTAGTTGCAGCGGTGGGAAAGAGAGCCGTTTTATTATACTGTGGGACAGTTGGGATATTTCTAGTCAGTTATGGGTTATCCTGGCAATTTTGCGGTATATGTCGGTTACTTTGGCTTTCCAGCACATCCCTCATTTCTTATTTGATCACGCAGGGATACTCCGAGCATAGCACGCGCCCTTTGGGTGACCTTGAGCCTTCTTATGAGGCCTATAGGAAGCGACCACTTGGGACTATTCCCACTTGCGAGTATCGTTCTCACTGATGCAACTTCTGGGACTCCATAACCGTAGTACTGTTATATTCTGTGCCCCAACATAATCTAGCAGCCGGATTCACAAACGATGCTTGCTTATGTGAAGCAGCAAATGCACGCACAGCGTTGAATAGAGCTCTGTGATTGGTTCGTGTGTCACCCTGTGCGTCCACGCGCACTGCGTGACCTCATAGAAATGTTTGTGAATACCTAAGCTACACAACTATACTCGTAGAATGTTAAATGATCTGATAAATGAATTGAAGATGAGTGAGTATTCTGTTTAATCTTCCATTGTATCTGCATTAGCATACAACCAGTAACCTTAAACCTTCAGTACTACGAAATTTGCACACGGTGTACTTCTTTATCTTATTGGTAACAATAACAACGTGATTTTCAATCTTAGAATGGAGCAGCTTGAAATATTTATGATTTAAGATTCAAATCTATTAAAAAGAGGAAAGATTGTTATTTTATATTTTTGTATGTTTGTATTGAATAGGCTCCGAAATCACTGGAACGATTTGAAAAGTTATTTTACCATAGAATCGTATTTTTTTTTTCAATAAATATTTTTCGTTCATAAAAGACGGGCCGCTAGTTTATCCTACTTATATTATAAAGGTGATAGTTTGTGTGGATTTTTGTTAATCTTTCACGTAAAAACTACTGAACGGATTTAGTTCAAACTTTACAGTATTATTATTTGTAACCAAGATTAACATATAGGCTATAATTTATGCGAATCTGTGGCACTAAATTTCACGCAGGTAAAGCCGCGGGCAAAAGCTAGTTATACATTATAATTAGAAACTTCAATGAATGGACGTAATATGAGAAGCCATTATTTTTTTTTGATTATTAATAATACATACAAGTTTGGCAGTATCGGACCAAAAAATGGGCGTGGTAGATGAATGTGTGCAGTTAACAACACATGAAATATTCATAGCAAAATACCACCTATTACGACTGTATTATGACGTCAGTATTTAAATTTATGTGATGTTTGTAAAATGAATATACTAATCAATCAAAATAGTTATAAATATTTCACCCTTGACAATCCAAAGTTGATTAGAATTTGTTTGATAATTTGCTAAGACACAAACCAGTATTTGAGCAAAACCAGTCGAAAGCAACGTGCTAAAAACAAGTGTCAAAGATGTCAAACGCGTCAGAGGCGCGAGCAAAGTACCTACTAGAGGTGTTACTATGGAGGAGTCGATCTATACTAATATTATAAATGCGAAAGTAACTCTGTCTGTCTGTCTGTCTGTCTCTCTTTCACGCCTAAACCACTGAACCGATTTTGATGAAATTTGGCATAGAGATAGTTTGAGTCCGGGGAAAGGACATAGGATAGTTTTTATCCCGGTTTTTGAAACAGGGACGCGCGTGATAAAGTTTTTCTGTGACAGACAAAATTCCACGCGGGCGAAGCCGCGGGCGGAAAGCTAGTACATAATAAAACACAAAAATATGATTTGTAAAATATTAATTATATTTTGTACAAATAAATAAAAATAGTGTCAACGCTTAGTTTAAGACGAGCAAAATCTAAAAATACACATTTTAGAATTCTTTGTTTTTGAATTGCGACTGAAAAACTGACAAAGAAACGCGAAAGTTTGTGTGGGTTTCTTGATGTTTGTTACTCTTTCACGCAATAACTACGGAACGGATTTTAATGAAACTTTACAGTAATATTGTTTATAACCCAGAATAACATAAAGGCTATAATTTATGACGATCTGTGACAAACTAAATTTCACGCGGGTGAAGCCGCGGGCAGAAAATAGTGTAACATGAAATAAGTACGAGTATTTTGTCGAGCCATTAACTATTCCATAAATCACCAGCACCTGTATAAAATTCTAATTGATTTAACTCATTTATCCTTTTGTTTAAAATACTGCCTTAATTTGAGTCATGAGGCTCGTCATGCTCAAGATCGAACGCACAGTAACATCAATAAAGTAAGGTAATTTGCCAGCACGCCGGAATATTAACAGCTTGATTAGATGAGGTTGTAAATAAGCTGTTATTTACGAAGCTCTCAAGTTGTCAACGGTTTGGAAGTTGCTACTTCAACATATTATCATAATATTATGATTCTACGACCAGAAGAATCAACTCAGAAAAGTAGTTTTTTGAATTATGTATATCATACGGATGCAATGACCTCAAAAAGAAATTAATATTAATAAACAATATGTATTAGAATATCTGTATCAGTAATGTTTAGTATCTCAAATAAGATTTTAATAAATCACAGATTTTTACGAAAACTTGTTTTGAGGAAGCAAAAAAGTTAGAGAAGAGTTGATTAATAGTTGAACAAATATGCAAAGCGAAAGACTACTGCCAGGTGGTAACGACGAATATTTTAGCATTCATCACTTACTTTTAAACCACTTTTACGGACAATAATTATATATTGTGTATAAAATTGTGTAATAATATTTGAAAACCAATAATAAAAACAAATTGCCTTGGAAATATAAACTCATTAACTTATGTTAGGAGATTTCCCAAAATAAGTAACTTGAAACAAGTCTGACTCTTTGACTGAGAAACAAAAAATAATTCTTCCCAAAATATTAAAATGTTTTAACTACCAAAAAACGTTAATTTTAAATTCAAGGTTTTGCAAATTATGTATATTAATTTTAACTATCACTTTTGCATTTTGTTTACCGGTTATTTTAATTACGGATCAAAAAACTGCGCCTCAATGAAGTGAACACTACAGTGCCCTAATTTTGTTGGAACTAGAGCGCGTGGCGCGTTGATGTCTTTTGTACTGGAGTCAAAAATTCGCCTAAACGAAAGTTTGTCAAATCGAATTAATATTAATTTAATCTTCTATTACGATTGAATAAGACTAAAACTAAGCGTTAAGTAAACTTGCTGTCAATTGCTAGTGGTCATGGAAGTAAAAAATGTATTAAACATTAAATTAACTTTTAAAAAAAATAAAACCGACTTCAAATGCGTGAACACAAAAAAAACTAAAAATTAAAAATATTGCGTGTAAAAAAGTTCATCCCCAATTTTCCACCCTTGGGGGTGAAACAATTTCTTCAAATTCGCATGAAACCACCCTTTTGATAATACCTATTCANCGCAACTGCAACTTCTAGTTACTTTTGAGTTGCATCTAAGTTTCTGCCATAGATTCCGTTGAGAGACCACACATGACGAGACCATTTCAAACCGGTTTCAAACACCGTGTGTTCTGTGCCTTACTCTTAGAAGTCTTTTGCAAAACTTCATACCATTATCTCTAGTAAATGAACATTTTTATAGGCATTTGTACATGACACGAATTAGAACTCCTTGGTTAGATTTGATTGCTAAACATAGGCTTCCAAAATGGCCGGTTGCAAGCGGCCTGCAAGGACCTTAATTTTATTACTAACCTATATACATAAACTTTAACCTTCAAACGGTCAAGATCTGGTGGCCTGAATTAGGATCTTTTGAAACTCTGTTAAAGATAAAGTTTAGTGTATAATAAAAATAATCCATTATTTTGTATTTAGTCGAAATAATATCAAGTGTCTGAATGTAATAAAATATTATTCCCAGCAGTCACGCAATACCCCAGCTAACACTATTAGTTGGTCCAAAAAATCAATAAAAATATTTGGTCTAACTCAACCATCACTAAAATAAACCTATGGTTTAGTCCAAGTTTAAACCAAGTATTTTTAGTCTACGTTTTTGTAATAAGACGGTCGGAGTTCCTTTCTTTAGTCGATTATTAACTAAGCACAAATTATACTAAATACTAACTAGATCTTACAGTGAACAATATTTTTTATGAAGGAGAACAGTATTAGGTACCGACTTGACTTGGTACGAGTATAGTTCAATTTAAACTTTAATTAAATTATGTGCAAATCAGGTGCTTGTTGGAATAATTTAATATCTGATTTATTCCTTTTATAGATACCTAATTCCTAATCCGTAATAATTGATTTTAGACTTATACGTTCCTTTATTGTACCTGTAGGCGATATTTGCTTAGGGCCAGAAAATACGCTGATATATTCTAACTTCTTGTCATAAAATTTGGACAAAATAAATCAATAGCTTAATGTCCGCTTTCACCATCTATCCCTAATTTTTAAATTAAATTTAAATTCCTGTTAAATGTTACCACAGGGGTCACTTAAAAGTTAGGTATTCATGGTGAAAACGGGCATTAGTAAGCTACATTTTAGAATATGACAGTATTCACAAGTGATACTTACTAAACATTGGAGCGTGATCGTTCTATGAAAGAATTAAGTGAACACAAAGATGTCGTCCATTTTAAAGCACGATCAAGGCAGTCTTTGTTCTCCTCCTCCTCAAGTTAAATTACGATTTATAATAACGATTAGCGTAAGAGTAAACCTAAGGCTGAATATACACTGGTGGAAAAAGCTTTGCGAATTTTTGGTTAAATATTATTTCATGAACAATTGAAATAATATTAAATCGCCTTATTTTAAATCGTCAGTTACCTCAGTCAGATCTGAGAGTAGTAGTAGTGGCGAAAAATAACATAAAAGTAAATGAAAATGAAATATACATGAGCCATAACTTTGTTTGTAATTCCTAAAATAAATAAATAAATAAAATAAATAACGTTAAAGATAAAAAATATTATGATGCTTTTGATATGTAATTATAAAATCAAGTTTTTGAAGTTAAAATATAGTTAAATAATAACCGTGACAAATCAAAAAGTAGGTACATATTTTTAATTTTAACTTGTTTCTTATCCATCAGCTGGTCAGTATATCCTTAGCCTTACATATTTTGAGAGAAAGTCCGCGCGTTTGTCAGTTGCGCAAACGCTAAAATGAATAATAATCTCTATTGCCTGAAACGAAATGTAATCGCGTAGTCCGGTTCGGAAAGAAATGTGCTGAATCACTGAAATATTGGGTTATAACTTTTATACGCCTCATACGAAGGTACAGTACAACACATCTAGTTAAATAAATAAAGAAAAATGCATAGCCTGACAATGTCCGACAAGGTGGAGCGACGACATCATATGGGTAGCAGAAAGACTAAATTAACTTGATGATGATCGAGACCTTAGTTTTGAGAAACTAAAGTCAAAGTCAAATAATAATTCACTAAGGCTGGGATGCACCATGCTACTTAGACTTGCCTAGGCGCAGACCACCGATTTTTAGTTTGCCGATAGTTGGGTCGGGCTGTTAATCAGTATGGAGATGTATGAAAGTGCTGATGACACTGATTTGGTATCGGCCGATTCTTTATACAAATGAGAATCGGGCCCAACTATCGGCTAACTAAAAGTCGGTGTTTTGCGCCCAGGCTAACAAACGTCAAAAGTCTGTCAAATTCTTTATAAAGAAACCAGTTGAAAGTTATAACTACGGTTAAAGTTATGGTGATGCAATTCAGTGTCGATTGTGATATACCAGTATAAACTAAAAAGCGAGGGTATTCAGCTAGTATCTAGACAATCTCAAGCAAACCTCAGAAGGTTCATAATCCCTCCCAGAGGATCGGAACAATGTTGGCTGACACGCGATCGCGCGCGCAAGGCCGCGGTGACGATCGTACTTAGCACGTAATGTAATGTGCACGTAGCAGGCCCATGTTGTGTCATATTTCACCATCTTCTTCTTCTTGTCGTGTTGACAACAAACCTACACAGCGTCGGCCTAAAACTCCGCCACAAGAATGGCGTTGTCAGTAGCCGTCATTAAATCTTCTTGTGTGCAGTTGTTTGGGCACGCAGGGCACGACATCATGTGATTCCGTCGACTGGGGAACAAAACCACACCTGCACTCCAAGTTTGAGCCATCCAAGAATCGGCCGACCGCCGTCCGATGTCTATTTAAAAACTTCCAAGTAGGCCAGGGGAACTCATGTCCAGGTGGAGGACTCCCAGACACAGGGACAAAGGGGCATATTTCACCATAAAGGTCGTTGACATTTATCAACTCTGAAAGGGATCGTAGCCGTATCAACTCGAGGCGGTCAGTATTCTTTGTATGAAACTCCATATACTGCAACGCACACTTATCCGCACCGTAACGTAAGCGCCTCGCCTCGCGGTTAACAGTGTGAGAAAAGCGATGACAGCTCGCGAAAGGCGATACGGTGTTGATCCCTTTCCGAGTTGATAAGTGTGCTACGACCTTTACTCATACTTGTCAACCACTTATCATACTGTGTAATATTTCTAGTCAGTTATGGGTTATCCTGGAAATTTTGCGGGATATGTCGGTCACTTTGGCTTTCCTGCAGATCCTCTCATTTCTTATTTGATCACGCAGGGATACTCCGAGCACAGCACGCACCGTTTTGGTGACCTTGAGCCTTCTTATGAGGCCTATAGGAAGCGACCACGTGGAATGGCTATTCCTACTGACGAGTATCGTTCTTACTGATGCAACTTCTGGGACTCCATAACTGTAGTACTGTTATGTTCTGTGCCCCAACATAATCTAACACCTGTATTCACAAACGATGTTTGCTTAAGTGAAGCAGTAAATCGAACGCACAGTGTTGAATAGAGCTCTGTGATTGGTTCGTGTGTCACCCTGTGCGTCCACGCGCACTGTGAGACCTCATAGAAATGTTTGTGAATACGGGCGTAAGCTATGAAGTCAAACACAACTATACTCGTAGAATGTTAACTGATCTGATAATAAATACATTGATGGTGAGTCAGTATTCTGTTCATACTTCCATTGTATCTGCATTAGCATACAACCAGTAACCTTAAACCTTCAGTACTACGAAATTTGCACACGATGTACTTCTTTATCTTATTTGTAACAATAACAACGTGATTTTCAATCTTAGAATGGAGCAGCTTGAAATATTTATGATTTAAGATTCAAATCTATTTCTTTTTAATATTAAAAAGAGGAAAGATTTTTATTTTATATTTTTGTATATTTGTATTGAATAGGCTCCAAAACTACTCGTTCCACGATTTGATAAATTCTTTCACCATAGAATCCTATTATTTTTCTGTTCATCATAGGCATATTTTTTGTTCGCATAGGGCGGGCTAGTTTATTATACATAATAATAAGAAACTTCAATGAATTGACGTAATATGAGAAGCCATAATTTTTTTGATAATTAATAATACATGCAAGTTTGGCAGTATCGTACCAAAAAATGGGCGTGGCAGATGAATGTGTGCAGTTAACAGCACATAATATATTCATAGCAAAATACCACCTATTACGACTGTATTATGACGTCAGTATTTAAATTGATGTGTTGTCTGTAAAATGAATCTACTAATCAATGAAAATAGTTATAAATATTTCACCCTTGACGATCCAAAGTTGATAAGAATCTGTTTGATAATTTGCTAAGACACAAACCAGTATTTGAGCAAAACCAGTCGAAAACAACGTGCTAAAAACAAGTGTCAAAGATGTCAAACGCGTCAGAGGCGCGAGCAAAGTACCTACAAGAGGTGTTACTATGGAGGAGCCGATACATAATAAAACACAAAAACAAATGATTTGTAAAATCTAACCTAAATAACTCAAAGGTGACTGACTGACTGACTGACATAGTGATCTATCAACGCACAGCCCAAATCACTGGACGGATCGGGCTAAAATCTGGCATGCAAGTAGATGTTATGACGTAGGCATCCGCTAAGAAAGGATTTTTCGAAACTCCACCCCTAAAGGGGTAAAATGGGATCCTCGCGTTCGAAGTCGCGGGCGGCCGCTAGTATTGTAATAAAACGCAATTATATTTTGTACAAATAAATAAAAATAGTGTCAAGGCTTAGTTTAAGACGAGCAAAATCTAAAAATACACTTTTTAGAATTCTTTGTTTTTGACTTGTGACTGAAAAACTGACAAAGAAACGCGAAAGTTTGTGTGGATGTCTGGATGTTTGTTACTCTTTCACGCAAAAACTACTGAACGGATTTTGATGAAACTTTACAGTAATATTGTTTATAAGCCAGAATAACATAAAGGCTATAATTTATGACGATCTGTGACAAACTAAATTTCACGCGGGTGAAGCCGCGGGCAGAAGCTAGTAATTAATACGAGTACTACATAGTATTATGTATTTTAAACACATATCATTAAAATTTCCCAACATTTTCTAAATTTGTGCCGCGTTTAGACGTTATCTCCGTCCGTCCAATCAGAGCGCGGAGTTGCGCAACCTCTCGCTCTTGTTACGTAAGAGTGAGCGAGATGCAGCTATGATGCGTCTGAGCGTTGAATCGGTGAATGAAATTGATGATACTTAGCTATTTAAAGATGGACTTTTTCACAAATAATTGTCAAAACGTGGACCTTCAATAATGTTCCTTGATTATTTGATAGGATCTAAGATCTTTTTTGTAAAACGTAACAAACAACACAAAATCAAAGATAATATTGTCTTTGAATGAGTCCAATGTATACTTTTCTTTCACACATTGATTAAAAGTAAAGTGAAAGAAAAGTAGTTTTATTGAGTAAGAATTTGATGTTATTACTTACATAATAAAACAATTAAATTAAAAGTTATAGGTTGTCTGGAAGAGATCGCTTCGTAGCGATAAGACCGCCTAATTGTACCTTATGTGTTCCTTTTCTTTCTGTTTCTTTTTATGTGGTGTGCAATAAAGAGTATTTATTATTATTATTATGTTTGTATGCTTTGGAGCTCACGGGACAAAAGTGGCCCGGTCCTTTATAAGGCTTGCGTGGGGATACAGATCCAACACGTAGAGGCCGTTTTAAGCGCAAAATAATCGACAAAGTATTATTATTATTATACATGTCCACTAGTGATCGAAACCAAGTTAGTTAACGTTTAATTTAGTCCTATTTAATTGTAAATAGCTCTCCAAATTAATATTAATTCGATTTGACAAACTTTCGTTTAGTCGAATTTTCGACTCCAATACAAAAGACATCAACGCGCCACGCGCTCTAGTTCCAACCAAATTAGGGCACGGTAGTGTTCACTTCATTAAGGCCCAGTTTAGTAGTTAAAAATAACCGGTGATTGTTGTTACCAATGGTTAAACATTAACAAAATGTAAACTTATAGTTAAAAATTCAAACTAACCATCGTTTGAAAAACACATTTTGCTGATATTTAGCCGCTCACTTGTCCTTTTTGAGAGTTGACTATTTTCTGCTGCTAAAACATCAGTTCTTGAGTCCATTGCTTCATTTTATTTTTGAATAAATTAAATTAATGCAAAAAAAACGCCACTGAAGATTAGAAATGAATATAAAATTTCTAAAACCTTTAATTTAATTAACGTTTTTTGAAGGTAGTTATAACGTTTTAATATTTTGGGAAGAATGTTTTTTTTTATTTCTCAGTCAAGAGTCAGACTTGTTTCAAGTTACTTATTTCGGGAAATCTCCTAGTTATTAAGTAAGTTAATCAGTTTATATTTCCAAGGCAATTTGTTTTCAAATATACAAGTAATAATTTCAAAAAGTGGTTTAAAAGTAAGTGATGAATACTAAAATATTCGACGTTACCTGACAATAGTCTTTCGCTTTGCATATTTGTTGAAATTAATTAACTTTTCTCTAACTTTTTTGCTTCCTCAAAACAAGTCGTAAAAATCCGTCATTTATTAAAATCTAATTTGAGATACTAAACATTACTGATACATGAAATTCAAATATATTAATTCCTGTTGTTTATTAATATTAATTTCTTTTCGAGGTCATTGCATCCGTATGATATACATAATTCAAAAAACTACTTTTCTGCGTTGATTCTTCTGGTCGTAGAATCATAATATGATAATATGTTGAAGTAGCGACTCCCAAACCTGTTGTCAACTTAGAGCTTCGTAAATAACAGCTTATTTACAACCTCATCTAATCAAGCTGTTAATATTCCGGCGTGCTAGCAAATTACATTACTTTATTGATGTTACTGTGCGTTCGATCTTGAGCCTGACGAGGCTCATGACTCAAATTGAGGCAGTATTTTAAACAAAGAATAGATGAGTGGGGTTAATTAGAATTTTATACAGGTGCTGGTGATTTATGTAAGCTTAAAGAGCAAAATAGTTAATGGCTTGACAAAATACTCGTACTTGTTTAAAATTACATCTAGACACGCGGCAGCGTGTTAAGCCAAGTTCAAGCAAAGGAACTGGTTGAAATTAAATAGAATAAGCTAAAAGCATTCTCCGCCAGTCAACCTTCTCTTTCTACACTTCTTGGGTAATTAAAGATCTTAAGTACGTAATTTACACGATTACAATGTGTAATCTTAGTTCTATGTAAAGTATACCTAATTCCTTTTATAATTGATATTTTTTATGTCATATTAATATAAAATATCATAATTATTACCTATATTGATTTTATTTAAAAAAATATTTCAGTTTAATAATCACTATCTTGTATCAATTATCATAAAACTTGTATACAATAAAAATATTAATTAAATTATCTTAGTAGACTTGTATTATGGCAATTACACAGCGGAAAAATACTCGCTTAAGGATAAATAAATGCTCGTAATCATCAAAGTTAAAATTATTAATTTAAAGTATAGTAATTCCTGCCCATTCCTGTTCTATCATTTAGTACCAAATAAATATTTTTTCTTTCTTTCTTTCTTAATAAACAACAGTATGTATTATCAAATTCGATTTCACATCACCTAAAATTACGTTATTTTTTGCTCTTATCAAGTGTTAACGCAATTAAGCAAGATTTTAATTATTTATGGCCATTTCAACTGTTAAATCTCAAACTACTGGTTCGATTTTAAAAGTTATTTTTGTTTTGTATATCCTATTTATCAAGGAAGGCTTTAGGCTATATAAAAATACCCTACAGCCAATAGTGAGCAGTAAAGAAAAATGTTGCAAAAACGGGAAATATTATTAAAACTATTTTCAGGCGTGCGAATTATGGTTTGAGACATTTATTTCTCTAAAAGAATTACATTCACTTACAAGAGAAATACAAAATTAACCTTAAAACTATAGATTATTTAAAGTTTATACAATTTTAATTGTTTACATTTTAATATTTTTTGCACGAAGCAGACGCGTACAATAGCAGTCACTCGAGTATTAATATAATGGCCATTCGTGGGTACACTAAGAAAACAGTAGTTATAATTCGTAACGACAGGTCCAATTACGTATCGTATTCTAGTTTCTATGAGAATGTTGTACTTAAGTCACTTTTTTTTTTAAAGTTATTTTGATTTTATTTGCTTCAACCATTTTTAGTATTATTAAATTATCATTTTAACAGATTTAATTAAACTCCGAGAATTGGCTCATGAAATAAAGTTTAATTCGCGGGCACAGCTAGTTAACTAAATAAAACAATGGCTCATAAACGACCTGGCCTTACCTCAGGGCTAAAAGGTTCGCAGTATTTGCAGGCAAATCGTTTACAACGTAGCCTCAAATTGTTTACGAAGTAGACTCAAATCGTTTACGACGTAGACTCACATTAGTTGGGCACACATGCCTCGAATAATTCTGTTTGCGATGTTAAATAGGGCTATTAAGGTTTATGGGGTCTGAAGACTTAGTTAAGGTTATATTTGCTATAAATGAGCAATATGAGCATCTTAAAATAGACGCTTGGAGAATTTACTAGTAGAGTCATTGAATTAATGGTTAAAAAGCTGTAGAGTCCAGAAAGTAGTATAGTTATATCAATAAAATAAATTATGTTATGTTCGACAGCTTGAGATTTCTATGTGACTCTCAGAGGGACTCACAAAAATGGTAAAAATATAGCAAGTGCATATAAAGTTTGGGACTTTAGTAGTATTACTTTGGAAGCAGTTAAGAAATAAATTGATAATTCATTCAGACTACATACCTAGTTGTTTTTTGAGAACTAGGAGTATCTTAATTATTTTGTTGTTCTTGTAACACACGAGGACGATGAGGAAAATACAGGTAAATTACTGTACCACCAACTTACATGTTATGTCCATGATTATAGCGAAAAAAAAAACCAGAAAAATTAACCTACATCTTTCGAAAACGCACAAAAAATATTTGTGTACAAATAAGGAAAAGATTACTGTTACGGTTACAATTTTGTAAACAAAAAACTGTTACCTAACCGCCGAACGGTTTAATGCCTCTACTACACGCACTTTTAAAAATTACGCTGTTTGAGTTTGTATCCGATCTGATAGGTTTGTAGCACGAAACTATTTAATTTTGGTCATGAAATAGTAGACTAGGCCTAGCGCTATATTCAGTCAGGGCCCGAGAGTCACCGGGACTTCAGATATAATCTATCTTCTATATAAATAAAAATGAATTGTTGTTCGTTAGTCTGATTAAAACTCGAGAACGGCTGGGCCGATTGAGCTGATTTTGGTTTTAAAATGTTTGTAGTAGTCCAGGGTAGGTCTAAACGGTGAGCAAATACGCGCGCGATATTGTTTTTCTGTGACAGACAAAATTCCACACGGGCGAGTAATAAATAAAATAAAATAAAAAGTATTTAATTCAGATAACAGAGATCCATAAATGTTAGTAAAACTTAGGCTAATGTTAGTATCTTATTTCTAAAACAGACCTCGTCCTGCTGAGCATGTGGCCGATGAGTGGACAATCCCCACTATCGGCTATCTCCTTCAGTACGCTGTGGCAGCTGCCGCGCACTCTGTGCAGTAATGATGCGCACTTTTTGCGCATGATAGCTTCAAAGTTATCTACGCCCTGACATGCTTCAGATTTGTATGCTGTCACGTCATATGTCAATATCACCCCTTCCGTGCCGCTCTCTCCTACCTCAGGCACAGACTGAGTTACTCGTATGTGCTAACAGAACAGAAAAGCTATGAGTCAGTGGTTAGTTCTATTTGGGGTACGGTTTACTGTAAATGTGTTTTTGTTCAATTGTCCGCACGCAGTCTAAACTATTTGAATTAGAACAAGTAGCGCACACGGTTAACTAAGTTTTTAGAAATCTAACTTTTTTATTGACTGATACTTTTCTATAACCTTAGTGCTTCTTCAATTATAGGTTTCCGGATTCTGTTTTTGATAATTCGATGAAGAATTACAGACGGTACTGACTGTAGTATCCGTACGCAATCCATGTCCGGTGTCTGTACAATAAAGTGTTCAATAAATAAAAATATTGAATGAATAGCTTTGCTATGCCCGCGACTTCGTCCTTGTGAAAATAGTTTCAATAATATTTTCCGTTTTTTGCAACATTTTTCCGCCCCGCTGTAGGGTGATGTTATAGCCTAAAATCTACCTCGATAAATGGGCTATCCAACATATTTTTTCAAATTGGGCCAGTCATCATCATCATTCATTTCAGCCATAGGACGTCCACTGCTGAACATAGGCCTCCCCCAATGATTTCCATGTTGATCTATTGTTAGCGGCCTGCGTCCAGCGCTTCCCTGTTACCTTTATGATGTCATCGGTCCACTTACGAAGNTTGTGGGTAGACGTCTCATTCTGCGTTTTCCGGTACGCAGCCTCTACTCCAGAACCTTGCTGCCCCATCGGCCGTCAGTTCTGCGTACTATGTGCCCTGCCCATTGCCAGTAGTTCCTGAGATTTGCGCGTTCAAGGAATCAAACAAACTCTTCAGTTTTATAATATTAGTATAGATTTGCCTTGTCAATTATTGAACACAGTATAAAGTCCGTCGATCGAGCCAGTCCACTGTCGCAAGAGAGCCTTCGGGGCGTGCGCGCGCGCATACAAACTGTGTATCGCAATGTTCAGGGCCGGAGAAACGCGAGTGACCTTTATTGCTTACTTAATTAGGGTGGGTTTTTATCAGAGCTTCCTTATATACTAGACTAGATAAGACATAGTATTTACGACGCAAAAAAATTCAAGATTGACTGAACTCAAGGAGGTCTTTACTAAATTGTGTAAGAGTTATTCTCGTATTTTCATTTTTTGACCGAGGTAAACTTAAATACAAAGTTTATAGCTAATTGTAAGTAGTTTACTGTCTTAATACATACAAGACACGAAAGCTTGAATATAATGAAATAATGACGAATAAATAATTATTTTCATTTTCAATGCACTATTGCATCAAATAACATTAGATGCAGTAAATTGCAAAAAAAAAAGTACAAAATGTTACATGTTTTCTCATATTTTATGCCTCGTGTTATTGAGAAGTTTTTCAGATTTCTGTTATATTCAAGGATCCATGCAAACGTATAACTTCCTATTTCAAATTATATTTTGAACATCCTGCAATTGACTTATTACAATTCCACTACATTTACATGATGTAATAAGTGAGTATAATTTTTGACTATTAGAATTTCATTATATTTGCGTAATAATTATAATCTTTGATTCCCAAACTGCATCAAAAAATTCTCTGAAAAATAGGTACTACAGACACCAACAAATAAAAGTAAATAATTATGATATTTTCATTAAGTTTTATCAAAAGTCCGAATTTGCAACAGCTATTTGATAGTCCCACGTGCTGTCAATAGATTTTTGTTAAAATAATCATCAGTGAAACATTACTAGGTTTTTGATGTTCTTAACTCAAGTAACGTTATACAACTATTCGTCGTTGCTATAGTTAAGAACTCAGCAGCTATATTCCTTGTATGATAGGACAGGATAACTGCCATTAACATGCTTCACCAAGGGCGCTTCGACCTTACATCTGCGGATGCGTTGGCCACACGTTTGGTTAACGTTGGTCTAATAAAGCCAATGTTGGCATATTTGGCCAACGTTATTGGTCATAAGATCTTTTGTAGAACACATTTTAAGTTAAATAACTTACACACTCAAATTATATTTGCAAGTCAAACCAAATTTTTGGTCCCATTGAACTAAATAATACGCGATACACTTGTCTTGATTCCTTAGCCGAACGTTCGACAAACGTTCACGATATTGGTTACATAAGGTTCGGATGTGGTTGATGACACACTTACCCGCTTACCGAGAATGGCAAGGCGACTTTTCGTCGTCGAAAATATTTCGGTCAAGTGCGAGCATGATGTAATGCGCTCTCTCTTTCACTAGACTAGTATAATTAAACTATTTTTAATATCAGAGCTCCGATTTTGCTTGTTCATCTATCGAGCGGTGAATAGGTGGGTTTATAATCAATTTTATGAGTCGCCATAGGCGTCATATCGAGTCTTGTCACCTTAAGAAGTGGGGAATCTTATTTATTTACTTTGCTAAATGTTTTTTTTGTATATTGGACCTCTCTACATAATAATATCTCTATCATTCTGTAAGAAAGCTAATTCAAATTCTTTAATAGTATGTAATGCCTTTTTCAGGGACTTAGACACGTCTCAATATACACACACCGGCAGATTTAGCGGAACGCAAAAAAAAGTATGAAAATAAGGAAAATTACTACTGATCTATGAAATATTTATTATACAAAATAAAGAGATAATTAAAATAAAATAAAATAACATATATTTTTTAAATATTTAGTCGTTTTTATTTAATAAAAAATCATCGAAACGAAATTTCAATTTTTCAGTTTTGAACAAAAATTATAAATTGTGGCCAGATTAAAAATTAGGGTAGCTTATCACTATCCANCCGCCGATTATAAATCAATTTAAACGATTATTTTTTTGTTGAATAGGTATTATCAAAAGGGTGGTTTCATGCGAATTTGAAGAAAATATTTCAGCCCCAAGGGTGGAAAATTGGGGATGAACTTTTTTATACGCAATTTTTAGTTTTTTTTTGTGTTCACGCATTTGAAGTCGGTTTTATTTTTTTTTTAAGTTATTTTGTGTAAACTTCATAAAATATAGAAATAAGGTGTATTTATTAAAATAGGTATAATTACAATAATGATTGATTTATAATAAAAAGTTAAAGAGTTATTCTCGTATTTTCATTTATTGACCGAGGTAAATTTAAATACAAAGTTTATAGCTAATTGTAAGTAGTTTATAATACATACAAGACACGAAAGCTTGAATATAATGAAATAATGACGAATAAATAATTATTTTCATTTTCAATGCACTATTGCATCAAATAACATTAGGTGCAGTAAATTGCAACAAAAAAGTACAAAATGTTACATGTTTTCTCATATTTTATGCCTCGTGTTATTGAGAAGTTTTTCAGATTTCTGTTATATTCAAGGATCCATTCAAATTATATTTTGAACATCCTGCAATTGACTTATTACAATTCCACTACATTTACATGATGTAATAAGTGAGTATAATTTTTGACTATTAGAATTTCATTATATTTGCGTAATAATTATAATCTTTGATTCCCAAACTGCATCAAAAAATTCTCTGAAAAATAGGTACTACAGACAGACAGACACCAACAAATAAAAGTAAATAATTATGATATTTTCATTAAGTTTTATCAAAAGTCCGAATTTGCAACAGCTATTTGATAGTCCCACGTGCTGTCAATAGATTTTTGTTAAAATAATCATCAGTGAAACATTACTAGGTTTTTGATGTTCTTAACTCAATTAACGTTATACAACTATTCGTCGTTGCTATAGTTAAGAACTCAGCAGCTATATTCCTTGTATGATAGGACAGGATAACTGCCATTAACATGCTTCACCAAGGGCGGTTCGACCTTACATCTGCGGATGCGTTGGCCACACGTTTGGTTAACGTTGGTCTAATAGAGCCAATGTTGGCATTTTTGGCCAACGTTATTGGTCGTAAGATCTTTTGTAGAACACATTTTAAGTTAAATAACTTACACACTCAAATTATATTTGCAAGTCAAACCAAATTTTTGGTTGAACTAAAGAATACGCGATACACTTGTCTTGATTTCTTAGCCGAACGTTCGACAAACGTTCACGATATTGGTTACATAAGGTTCGGATGTGGTTGATGACACACTTACCCGCTTACCGAGAATGGCAAGGCGACTTTTCGTCGTCGAAAATATTTCGGTCAAGTGCGGGCATGATGTAATGCGCTCTCTCTTTCACTAGACTACTATAATTAAACTATTTTTAATATCGGAGATCCGATTTTGCTTGTTCATCTATCGAGCGGTGAATAGGTGGGTTTTAATCAATTTCATTACCCGCCATAGGCTTCCAAATCACATTTGTTTATTTTTATTGACTTAACGATTTTTTATTCAAGATTTAACTTCTCTACCATGTCTCTCTAGTTCTCTGATATTAACAAGAGACGATATCTACTTCGGCACTATTTTTTTTTTAATTTACTAACGATGAGATTTTTTATGAAATGATAGGATGAGTGATATTGCAGGCTGAAGGTAGTTTGCAAATAAATAAATTATTGTAGGCCCCGGGGTACGGTTAACCTTACAAGATGTTGCGTCCTTAACTCATCGAGTTAAAGTTCAAGATTACAAAGATATTTGTTGCAAAAACATCAACAATACTGAAAAATATATGATTTTTCTGTATATTTTTTATCAATTTGAACTTGACATATCATCATTACTAAATTGAAGTTTGATATTCTGTAAGTCCCTGGCCACTTGCATCAAGTTTAGGCCAGCCTGCTGCCGGATGTCGTCTGTCTACCGTTTAGGCGGTTTTCCCCTGCCGCGGGTGGAGGTCGGTGGAGGGTTGAAGAGGAGGCCTATGTTCAAAGACGAACCCTCTAAACTTCTAAAGGCTGATATAGATGATAGATTCTGTAAGTATCAGATTACGAGTATACACAAAGCAGCAGTATCTATAATCCTAACTACTATTATAAATGCGAANAGAACATAGGATAGTTTTTATCCCGGTTTTTGAAACAGGGACGCGCGCGATAAAGTTTTTCTGTGACAGACAAAATTCCACGCGGGCGAAGCCGCGGGCGGAAAGCTAGTCAAAATCATAAGAATAAGAAATTTATTCATAATGTTCGTTACATGGCAAATTTTCAATATATTTTCTTATTAATAATAAACAATTGCAGTATTAATAAGAAAGAAATACTCATCATGTCCAAATAAATTAATAATACAAATAGAATTAATGTCAATTAAATGTCAACATAAATAATGGGTAACAGTGTCAATAATAATTAAATTCCAAACAGTTCGTCAATTTTATAGAACGCCTGCTCGATCAACCACTTATTTTGTAATTGAAATTTGAAAAAATGGAGTGATACCGCTTCTATCACTATTTTAGGCAAACGGTTGTATACTTTAGGCCCCAATACGTGCGTCAAAGAGTCAGACATAGATGTAGTAGATTTCGTAGTCATAGATGTAGTATTCTATTCATAAGTCAATTTACTTGCCTACAGCGCGCTACAAATTCTATAACTCCTTAACAATAACAAAGGCTAAAAAATGACCCAGTTCTAAGATTATTGAACTTCAGCTAAGGTCGAGGAACCTAACACAAGTATTATAACCAAAGTATACGCACAACGTTCGCACTTTTTGTGCCACGGAAAGTTCCACTCGAGTTTAATTTAACCGAGGCTATATTTAGAATCGATTTAGGTTGCATCGACGTATGAAGAATTTAATAACATCCTGTTTATCAAATACATTAGCAGCCAATACTAGGCTGCTGTGTTTTAGGTGCTCTGAGTGGAATATAGATCGAATATGTCGTAAAAATAAATTTAATTCCACTTGAACACCTGCCCAAAATATCGATAGGTGCTATTTGTGCAGGTGCTATTTGAGCAGGTGCTCAAAGTGGAGAGAGAGTGTTGGCTGCTAATGTATTTGATAAACAGGATGTTATTAAATTCTTCAATATGGCTATGTTGCCGTGGTACTCTTGATAAGGTTTATACAGGAGCTATTTTTTAAAGTTTTCTCAGTAATCCCAAAAAGACATCGAAATAGCTTCTGTAAGGTTATGTTGCCCTAGTACTTTTGGGGTGAGATCAATAACGTCCTTTCTAACTAAATTAGCAGCCAACACTAGGCTGCTGTGTTGTAGGTGCTCTAAGTGGAATAGGTACTTCGTAAAAATATTTTTCACTTAGAGCACCTGCCCAAAATACCGATAGGTGCTCTAAGTGAAATAGGCCAGGTGCTATTCATGCAGGTGCTATTCATGCAGGTGCTATTTGAACTGGTGCTCAGAGTGGAATACGTCCATTCCAAGATTGAATAAGTTACACGCTTATTAATATCTTGTTAAACCACTCTTACAAGTTGCTCTGTTCATTTACTTTTACTCGAAATAATTTCATATCAAATGAAAGGAAAGTTTAGAATATTGGAGTTCGTAATTATTGGATTTATATCGAACACGTCATGTTGATCAATTTGTATTAAGTGTAAATAGCACACAATCTGAAAATATCACATATTAAAATCGAAGATAACATAAATTGTTAAATAAGTTCGTTCCACTATTATAATTGGCTAGCTTCAGTTGCAGAAGATGAAAGCACGGCATCTTATACAGTTGTAATTGGATCCATTTTCCAACAAAAAATAATGTCTGCTGTACTGTTGTCCTTAGAAGACTAATGCCCGTATTCACAAACATCTATGTGGTCTCACAGTCTGCGTGGAGTCACAAGGTGTCACTTAGAACCAATCATAGATGTCTATTCAACGCTGTGCGTCCGATTTGCTGCTTCACTTAAGCAAGCATTGTTTGTGAATACGGGCATAGGTACTTCTTCGATTAATTAGAACACGTATGCTATTCATCACTTTTCTCACGCCAAAACAAATGAGAACTGGGCCACTCTCAAATCGATCTGTCATCGAATCATTACGATCGATTTCTGTCCAACAATGGCCGCCGACTGGCGGAAGCTGGGTCGATCATGACCCACTGAGTTGCATAAGAGTTATCACAGTGATATAACAGTTACCTACTACGCTATTTGCGTAGGTTTAGGTCTATCTGTCTCCGTCGCTCATGCGGGCATCTCGCTTTGCGTGAGAGGGACAGCAATATTTGGAACTGCATCACGTTTTTCGGAGTAAACCCGCTGGTGCTGCGCTTGCGACACGTAGGGGCGGCTAGTGGACCACGTGTCTTGGTCACGTGATCTGGCGAAGTTAACAGCACTTCAGGCTATACCATTTTATTGCAAAGTACTACTACATAAGATAACTTAATGTTTAGTTAGGTTGATGCCGTTGTCCTATAGCCACGTGAAAGAGAGTGGGTCTTTTGACTATGGAAGGCTTTTAAAACGTGCTTTTACACTGCTTGTTCAACTAAAATAGTATATGAGAGTTAGAAGCGAGCTTATTGGCCGAGTCTTCCGTTGGCTATGCATTACCTACTTGAAAAATCTTAATATTAATATATAAAAATATAATTTTTAGTTACGTATTTGAACCTTGATTGGGTATGATTAAATTGTTGTTATCTCAGTCAGTGTGTGTAGTTGCTTTTATCAGCGTGTTTAAGAACTTCAGATTTTGAAGACTTTGTATTTCAACTACAGAAAGCATTTAATATTATGAATGAAAGTCCACTTCCCACCGCGTCGTGTGTCTTTACTAAGAATAGACATTAATTGCTAGTAGCTCTTAAATTTTATCTCCTTTGCATAACACTCTTCCTTATTACACGCGTCTATTCTTTATACAAACTATGTCAATAGCGTATCTCTCATAACACCATTACAATGCATGTACAAGCTGAATGAACGCGGTGATTTTATATTAAACTTTATAATCGATGGATAGAGTTGGTTTTTAATTGAACTTCATGCAATTAAGATGTGCTTAAAACGTACGTAATAACTATGTAAGTTTTTTTTACTTATCTAGTATCTACTATGTTATTTAGTTAGTTTCCTTGTTCCGTTAAGTTCCTCTTCACAGTATTTTAAAAGTATTGAAATTACCAAATTAAACCAAGTTTTTGGCAATATCTACAGAAAGAGATTTCCATAAAAAATCAAATCAATAGGCTGTTAGTTATTTCAATAAAAATAATCCATGCTCAAGTGGCAGTGGGCGGGGCACCATAGCTCGTAGAGACGATGGCCGTTGGGGCAGAAAAGTTCTCGAGTGGCGACCACGGGCTGGAAGACGTAGCGTGGGCAGGCCTCCTACTAGGTGGACCGACGATCTGGTAAAGTTCGCGGGAAGAGCCTGGATGCGGGCAGCGCAGGACCGTGCATTGTGGAAAACCTTGGAGGAGGCCTTTGTCCAGCAGTGGACGTCATTTGGCTGAAACGAACGAACAAACGAACGAATCCATGCTCCCATGCCGTGACGCTCTCGTTTTTTCAAGTAAATGCATTACGTATCTAACACCAACATAGGCACTGTGTTCGAAGAGCTTACTTTTTTCTTGCACCTCTTCATTACCTGTTCAATACTAATAAGCAGCTATTCTCTACAATACTACCATAATAGATCAAGAAGTCAGTAGGTTTCAAAATCAAAATCTTAGGCCGTTTTAAGGGAACTTACATACTTCCCAAATATAGCTTGCCCTATCACCACTTCGGGACAAAATATTGGCTGGTGTTGAGAAGCAGAAAAACCGTTGGGATATTGTCGCCTAGCTCTAGCAGATTTCCTCTCGATCTGATGCGGGGGAGGGAATCATTTTAGGATAGGGAATAACTGGATTGAAATCCAAATACCTCTGGTAAATTAGAGGAGATCGTACTCCTACATGACCATGACCATGACCTGATGCTAATCATAATGATGATGAAAAATCTTCTAGCATTTATCTTGTGTCTAACTAATGACTGTAAAAGATTTGTCACTGGATACGATCTGCGATCAGGTCAAAGTGAATTCAGACCGCATAATGTATGATTACTTTGGCCCGCAGACCGCATCCAGTGAATTCCAATGTAGCGAATCCTCTAAACACGAAAAAAAAAAATTTCTGCTTCTGCTGCTTGATGTAGCGTGTCTTCTGTATAACCCTGTACCGTGGTGCAGCAGAATCCATAGTTTTTCGCTATTTCCCACAGCGCCTCGACGATCGGTTCCCTGTCTCGCGGCACAGTTGTGTTTGCGCAAGCAGTGAAAGGGGCGCTTAAATGTCAGTGCTGTAATGTGAACGATGTAGTTATTGTTGGATTGTTCTACTAGGATTATGAACTACCACTTATGCCTAAAATATAATACTTGCTATAGCCACAGGGCGTCCACTGCTGAACATAGGCCTCCCCCAATGATTTTCACTTAGCCCGGTTGGTAACGGCCTGCATTCAGCGCCTACCTTTATGAGGTCGTCAGTTCACATAATGGGTGGACGTCGCAAGCTACGTTTTCCGGAAAACCGGAAAAAATACAATGATAGTGTTATTTTCTTGTAGTTTAACCGTAACACAAATTCACTATTCGTTTCTAATCAAATAACTGGCCTGTAGTTAAAATATCAGCCACTTTAAAATTCATGTTTGTTTGACTAAAATGTTGATTTCAATTTTTTTAGATTGAGACACTTACCCTGGCAATAATTGATTGTAATGTAACTTTGTATATTCAAACTAGGTAACAACATAATGTTATTATTAAAGCTAGTCACTGATAGAGTCATAAATAACCATGCTGGGCATTCAATTAGGTGCCAACTAAACATTAAGATATACAAAGTAAGGCTGGTGATTACCACAACCACAAGCAATACGTTACTGAGGTTTTTGTGATAGCACTCGTTCAAGTTAATAATAAGTATTAAGGAAATATACGTCTCACAAATAAAAATTGCTAATTTTACTTTTCACAAACTAGTTTTTTAAGCTTGAAAAAATCAACTGCTACAGGTGGGAATTGAACCCAGGACCTTTAGCTTGCCGGGTGATCAACATCGCACAGTGGTATTGCCCTTAAACGGCAGAGAAGTCGCCCGACGGCGAAAGGTCATGGGTGATTTTTCCACCTGAAGCAGCCGTTCTCAGATTAAAAGATTTTCAAGACCTAATTGTCAAAAAATAAATGTGTTGATGTTATGGAGTACTTCATCTATACTTATAATAAATCNGTGGTGATCAGATCAAATGAAGGTGCTTTACGAGGGTCCATTTTGGCTATTTCTTTAGCTTAGCCAACTCTCTTAGCGTTCGTTCATTCGTTTCAGCCGAAAGACGTCCACTGCTGGACAAAGTGGACAAAGGCCTCCCCCAAAGACTGGTCCTGCGCCGCTCACATCCAGGTACCTTCCGCGACCTTCACCAAATCGTCGGTCCACCTAGTGGGAGGCCTGCCTACGCTACGTCTTCCGGCTCGTGGTTGCCACTCAAGAACTTTCCTGCCCCAGTCGCCATTAGCCTCTCTTAGCGTAGTAGGAATCAATCTTCTACTTTTAACTTGAGGAGGGTAAGCGGAAACATGGCGGTCAACTCCTCAGATAGGTACAAAGATGTCCAGAAGCAGCATATGAAAAGATGCAAAATGGGCCTTCTCAAATCACAATGGGAAGGTTTGGGAGCATAGCGCCTAGAATGGCGGGAGATTGTGAAGAGGCGAGTCCGCGAGTTCAAAGTGCAGCGCACACCTGAACTCGACGCGAAACGCGATGATGCAAATCTCGTCCATCTGCGGCGTGTTCAGATACTCTCAATGTGCGAGAAGTTTGCCGCGAAGATCGGCTATGTAAGCTATCTTCAGGCGCACCAGCGCCGCCAAGACAGCTAAGTCGAAGTGGTCACCATGACCGAAATTGGTCGAAAGAATCATCATTATCAGTAGGAATCAAAGGCAGGCATAGCTGCAAGTCTCGGATCAAGTTCAATACTTGATCTTATTTTTTTTAATTGAATTGTGGATTTTTTGGTTTATCTGTGTCGTTAGGTTTAAATAAACCGGCTTGTAATGTAGCAAAGGTCTGAGATTTTTCTTGTCAGTTCGCACTCATGTATTACCGAACCTAATAGGCGGAGAACACTTTGAGTGATTTTGTGTACTTTGTTGCCTTCCAGAGTTTGTGTTTGTGGTTCCCATTTGCATTCTGAGACATATTTGCCAATCTCTGTATGAGTGATTCTCTTAAAGTATAGTCCAATAATGTAGGTTGTCTGCCAGACGAAGGCGGCGATTTTTTTCTTGACAGCAAGAGGCAGCGGATTTACTAGACCCAGCAGCAACTTGAATAATGTACTGAATTAACTGTTAATATAGTTAGTATGAAGTTATTCAATCAATTTATTAGTATATCAACGGCACTAAGTTCGCCATGTGTACCAATTTATATGGCATTAAAGAATAAATATTATAGTTAGTTCTTCTGCGTTGGAAACACGAATCTAGAATGACAGTAACTGTAGGAGTGAAATAAATTGCAAATACCTAGTTGGTACAATATCAGTATCGGCGCGCCGACAGCTGGTCGTCGGCGGCGGCGGCGTGAAAAAATTCGCGGCGGCGGCGGCGCGCCGGCGTGGCGCCCACCTCTAATCGTGAGGGCATACTTTCAGGAAAACTGAAAATTCAAAATTTTTTAAAGTATTTTTCTAATCTTATTTAAACTCTAAAATAACCCCTAAGTAAAGTTTTATTAAAATATTGACACTTTTTTATTCTCGTGTGTAAAGGGATACATAGTCAGTTCTTATGTAGTTGCAAAAAGAACGATTTTGCAACAAAAATTTCGACTGTAACTGACTATGCTGTCAAAAAGAGTGCGATTTTGAATATTTTACCCACATAATTTATTGTAAATATGTCGGTTAGTTTAGATACTTAGCCCGTATTCTTGTCTAGTTAGTCAAGTAGTCAAAAATAGGGACCGTAAACAGTCTACTAACCTATTCTGGTGTCATCTACGATTCATCCACTTTTCTACGCGACTTCCCCATAGTCTCGTACAGCATGCAGCAGTGCGCTTGTTTGCCAACTTAATGGACTATTTATTGATTTCAAATAAACTAACAACCCATTTTTTCCAGTTATTTGATAATTTTATTGGGTCCTGTAAAATGTTTTGAGACTATTTTGTGTACTTTTTATGGCCAGTGATACACTGAAGACTATACGAGTATCTCAACTATTACAGAAAGTATTATGAATGAAAGTCCACTTCCCACCGCATCGTGTGTCTTTACTAAGAATAGACATTAATTGCTAGTAGCTCTTAAATTTTATCTCCTTTGCATAATACTCTTCCTTATTACACACGTCTATTCTTTATACAAACTATGTCAATAGCGTATCTCTCATAACACCATTACAATGCATGTACAAGCTGAATGAAGGCGGTTATTTTATATTGACCTGTATTAACTATGGATAGAGCTGGTTTTTAATTGAACTTCATGCAATTAAGATGTGCTTAAAACGTACGTAATAACTATGTAAGTTTTTTTTTACTTAGCTACTATGTTATTTAGTTAGTTTCCTTGTTCCGTTAAGTTCCTCTTCACAGTAATTTAAAAGTGTTAAAATTACCAAATAATACCAATTTTTTTGCAATACTGTCAAATCAAAAAGGTAGAGATTTCCATTAAAAAATCAAATCAATAGGCTGTTATTTAAATAAAAATAATCCATGCTCCCATGCCGTGACGCTCTCGTTTTTCCAAGTAAATGCATTACGTATCTAACACTAACATAGGCACTGTGTTCGAAGAGCTTACTTTTTTCTTGCGCCTCTTCATTACTTGTTCGATACTAATAAGCAGCTATTCTCTACAATACTACCATAATAGATCAAGAAGTCAGTAGGTTTCAAAATCAAAATCTTAGGCCCTTTTCAGGGAACTTATTTACTTCCCAAATATAGCTTGCCCTACCACCACTTCGGGACAAAATATTGGCTGGTGTTGAGAAGTAGAGAAACCATTGGGATATGGTGGCATGTAGAAGATTGCCTCCCGATCTGATGCGGGGGAGGGAATCATTTTAGGATAGGGAATAACTGGATTGAAATCCAAATGCCTCTGGTAAATTAGAGAAGATCGTGCTCCTACATGACCATAACCATGACCATGACCTGATGCTAATAATAATGATAATGATAATGAAAAATCTAACTAGTGACTGTAAAAGATTTGTCATACCTAATGAATTCGGTCTGCAGTCAGGTCAAAGTGAATTCAGACTTCATCATGTATGATTACTTTGGCCCGCAGACCGCATCCAGAGAATTCCAGTGTAGCGAATCCTTTAAACACAAAAAAAAACATTCTGCTTCTGCTGCTTGATGTAGCGTATCTTCTGTATACCCCTATACTGTGGTGCAGCAGAATCCACAGTTTTTCGCTATTTCCCACAGCGCCTCGACGATCGGTTCCCTGTCTCGCGGCACAGTTGTGTTTGCGCAAGCAGTGAAAGGGGCGCTTAAATGTCAGTGCTGTAATGTGAACGATGTAGTTATTGTTGGATTGTTCTATTAGGATTATGAACTACCACTTATGCCTAAAATATTGTACTTGAGGCCATTTGATCCGTAGTTATCACGATCAATGACACTAATCATACATTGACACCAATGGACGAATTTCTGTACCAAATTTCAGCGTTTTTTAAAGCGTACTTTACAGCTAAAAGCACCATTACAATGGCAGTTTTTGACTATTAGTTTCTAATCAAATAATTGGCCTGTAGTTAAAATGTGAGCCACTTTCAAGTTCATGTTTATTGGACTTCTATTGAAGTCAACTATGTTTGAGAATGTGGCATTTGCCCTATAAATAATTGATTGTGACTTTGTATTCAAACTACCTAACAACATACCTAATGCTAGTATTAGAGCTAGTCACTGTTCAATTAGGTGCCAACTAAACATTAAGATATACAAAGTAAGGCTGGTGATTACCACAACCACAAGCAATACGTTACTGAGGTTTTTGTGATAGCACTCGTTCAAGTTAATAATTAGTATTAAGGAAATATACGTCTCACAAATAAAAATTGGTAATTTTACTTTTCACAAACTAGTTTTTTAAGCTTGATTAAATCGACTGCTCCAGGTGGGAATTGCACCCAAGACCTTTAGCTTGCCGGGTGATCAACATCGCACAGTAGTATTGCCCTTAAACGGCAGAGAAGTCGCTCGACGGCGAAAGGTCATGGGTGATTTTTCCACCTGAGGCAGCCGTTCTCAGATTAAGAGATTTTCAAGACCTAATTGTCAAAAAATAAATGTGTTGCTGTTAGGGAGTACTTCATCTATACTAATATTATAAATGCGAAAGTAACTCTGTCTGTCTGTCTTGCTTTCACGCCTAAACCACTAAACCGATTTTGATGAAATTTGCATAGTAATAGTTTGAGTCCCGGGAAAGGACATAGGATAGTTTTTAACCCGGTTTTTGAAACAGGGATGCGCGCGATAAAGTTTTTCTGTGACAGACAAAATTCCACGCGGGCGAAGTCGCGGGCGGAAAGCTAGAAGATTAATAAATAAATTAGTATGATATGTTATCATTAGGTCAATTAAGTTTCCACTGCAGGAACACGATTCTCTAATTTATTCAGCATATGGAGAATTGGCCTATACTTCTCTCGCTGAGCAGAAAGCCAATAAAAAAAAACTCACAAAACTCTCAAACTCATTTATTTTTACAAATAGGCTTTTAAAAAGCACTTTTACACGTCCCAGTATTAACCCTACCACTGCTTCGGGACAATAAATGGGCCAGTGCTGAGAAGAAGCAGCGCAAGAAACTCAGTCACTACTACTACTATAAATATGTATTTATGGTTATTAGAAATCTTTCCTTTGAACTCTACGATATAATTATACAATCTATTATTAACTTTTCGCGCAAGAAGTGTAGGCAAACGTCACGTTGTATGATTCACGTGGCAACTGACCCGAGAGGTAGGGTTTATGCCATTAAAATACAATGGAAATGTACTTGGTAGGTATTATGTGAAGAATTGACGATGGGTAAAAAATTTTGATTAAAGTTAGTCTTTATATACTTTTTTCAGACTTTCCAATTTAAGTAAGGCAGGTAGTCTGAAAGTGCCACATGCCAAAATTAAAAAGAAAATCAAAATGAAACATACTTATCTTTATTTTTTTAAATAAATTTTAAATAAGTTGTTTGAGAAGCGATTGTATTCGCTAAGAAATTTTAATATCTTTATTTGTTTACACTAATTTAATTAGTTATTACAAATCGTCTATGCCTATGCTCTTAAGGAGCTTTTACATATCTCATAATTTTTTTGGCCTACCAGCTAACAGTGTTTTGAGATAAATATATGGCGATAGCTGAAAAGAACCCTTATAAACTTCTTGTTTGACAGATAAGTGCTGTTCCTTTACGATCTTGATGATGATCCCTTTATATTCACTAACTAAAAGCTCTGGCATACAGCCTTTGACTCGGGTTAGTAGTAGTTTATTGAACCTCTTTTTTGAACTAGTAGTATGCGATTACTAGTTCTCAAAGGGGTCGATTCGCACGCAATTTTAATACTTTTGATACATCCGGGCGAAACGCCTACTAAAAACAATATTATTGAAAGGGGACGTTTTGCACATTCGTGCGAAGGAAAATCGTACGAAACTACTACTAACCCTTGACTCTAATGTCCAACACATTTCCAAAGAGTTTGCCACCCTAAGTAAAGTTCTTATCGCATCACGTTAACGCGCATTAATTTTCCAATAGTGAGTCCCATCTGAGATTCGAACTCAGCCTCTGTGATAATAGTCCAGCTAACAACCAGCATAGAGACGTACAATCAATAAATATTCTCATGCATCCTCGATCCTTCTCACACTACGCCTCTATTGTTCAACTTTAATCAATAGTCATTATTGTTAAATGCTTCTCTAAGCAGACATTAGTCTAAGCAGTATTTACAGTAATAGTAACTAAAGGTATAAGTGCCCCGGCATAATTGTTGAAATGCTTTTTACACCACCCACGTGTAGGGTCAGATAGGTCTTAAACAACAAGTGGCAAGGACACTTGCTTTGAGCAAAAACTATTGAAACACTCGCAACTTCTCTGGCGTTTCGTATGAATTATGGATCCATTATGTCAGTTACACCCACCAAGTGTAGATGTCAGTGAAAAGTGCTCCTCCGTGGAAATCTGAGGGAGTAGTGTAGTGTTTGGAGTAATTTAAAGTTGAAAAGTACACGGATTTTTTATTAATCTGGCTGGATTGTTTGGCCCGTTCGGGATTAAAAACGTAAGTGAATGTATTTGCTTTGTATCTATTTCCAAGTAAATAATAAGAGTTATAGAGTTCTATCCCATAATCCTATGGAAGTTCTATAAAGTCTAGAGTATTGAACAAAAATTATAGGTTTATTTACTTTCCTCATATAAATCTTGACACCCCACAGAAATGGGATGACGTGCGTTCAGATTTTCCGGGAAACTTTTGAAATTTTTCTCATCGCACAGGGTGACATACGAACCAATCACAGAACTGTATTCAACGCAGTGCGTTCGATTTGCTGCTTCACTTAAGCAAGCATCGTTTGTGAACTGGCGTTATAACTTGTCTTCCTTCTTTGTTTTTCTTATGAACTAACGCATTAACCTCGGGTTTGTTTTCCTCGCTGTATTATTTGTCTTAGGTACTCAAATATAAATGTACAGACGATAGCATCTTACATAGTGGTATTAAGTACTACTTTTCAATAAAAATGTTTAGTATGATGTGCTGATGATTGTAAGTGGCTTGTCTCGCCACGATTTGTTGTTTGGCGTACATTTGACGTCATTGCAACTTATGACTGCGCAAAGGTCCGTCATTTAACAGGTTATTAACAGGTTAACAGCTATTGAAATATTAACTTTAGTGCGTTAGTTAATTAACGTTAGATAATTAGGAAAACAACTTAAGTTATAGTTGGAACTCCTCTAAGCAACCAAATGTATAATCTCAGTCTAAGAAAATATCTTTATCTTTTCTAATGAAGTGGGAAATGGAGAAGGATGTACTGAGAAGTACTACAAGAGTCTATATCCTTGACTCAGTGACTACATCCAGACACAGACCAATTTAGACTAGGAATCGAACCGTATTTATAAGCTGACGACGCGACTCCACTTTACCACTGGGCTTCTGGAATATAACAAGGCCCTTACTTACCACGAGTTTTTATTAAACGTTATTGCTAGCAAGTGTGTCAAAAAATCTGTGAAGATTTCAGTTCTTGAAAGTAACCTATAGGGCGCTCTACAATCTGTCATACATTTCCTATCTTTTTTATACAGTCGCTAGCGAGCACACCTAATGTAAACTCATGGTAAGCACACAGTATTCGACCATCTTACCTGTTAAGCCCGTTTTCCACCGCCCGGTTTAACTGGAGAAATGTTTTGAATAACGAATCAGATCTCATTCTGTCAATGTCCTTAAATCTGAATGACATCTGATTGGTTGTNTAGGTTGTTCAAAACATTTATCTGCTTTACCTTGGTGGAAACCAGGCCTTAGATCATGGTGGTGGTAACCACATCCTTTGCAAAATTAAAAAAAAAAACCATCGCGGGAATCTTCAACCAAACACTTTTACCCCAAGGTCACACATGCTCGGTCAGCATTCAGCACATACCCCGACGTGCCGTCAGCTGGCGAACAGCCAGTTACTGACTCATGCGCAGCACGTCTGCCCAGTCAGCACTCGCATTGTTGCATTGTTTTGATTGTAGGTTCGATTGTTGTTTGTTTTAGTGTAGTATTCTCACACTACGGTTTGAGTACTCTGCAATTAAATACTTAGGTCGAGTTGCACCATCTTACTTTAACATCAACTATAACCACAACTTTTGTTTTTTGTATGTAATTTGACAGATTTTTGACGTTTGTCAAAGTTATTATGAGTATAGTTTGTGAAAACATTTTGCGGTTGTCAGAGAATGACTATGAATACGAATATTTTGTGAAATTGGGAAACTTATTCGGAAGTATTTGAAAGAAGTTATTTCTAGGTTAAATTCGGTTTTGAAAAACGTTACTTCGTTTTAGTTTCAGCTAGTTCAATTTTGCAACTCCATAATAATTAAAATTCAAATATTTTTTTCGAAAATCAGGCGTCATAGTTTAGTAAAACCTAACTTGTACTTATGGTTCATAGTATTATTCAATTTTGCCTTCATGAGGGTTCAATCTTTGTTATACGATGACGAATTTTATCCTGCTCATATGTTTAAAAAATATACTTTTCTAAAAATATTCACTTGATTTTCATAATGAATAACGATGACGATGTCGACTTTGAACTTGTCACCTGAGCCTTGGTAACGCTGCTAAGGTTGCTGTAATGTACGTCATGTACGCTGGGTTGTATAATATTGACGATAAACAACGCCACCGTAGTCTCAGAGTGAAGAATAGGCAGTCGGAAATCAAATATGAAAGAAAAATTTACTACCTTGCTAAATTTTTTAGTTTTAAAATTTCTTTATTGACATAAATACATAACAAGTGAATAACAAAGATAATGTATCTACATTGCTACAACTTTAATATTCGCTAAAAGTTAATCTTACCAGGCTACAAGCGCCTCCAAAGATTTTACACACCAATGTTCATACTGATAAAACGTATTGTAAATGCTAAATTAATCAATAAACTAGATGCAACATTTTTGTGATAAACATTGCTTATTGCTATCTATTTTACTAAACCTATTTGCTTCACTGAGAATGAAATAAAATAAGTAAAATTCCTCACACGTAGACAAGCGTTTGGTTTTAGTTGGCCGATAGATAAAATAAAATAAAATAGTTTGGTGGACTTCCAATTTGTTTGTATAAGGAATCGGCCGATACCAAATCGGTGTAATGTGCGCACTTCCATACATGTTCATACTGATTATTTTGCTCGACCGAACTATCAGCCGACTAAAAGTCGGTGGTTTGCGGGGTGTCTAAGCCCAACCGAACAACACTATAAGTAATGTATGTTCTTTATTTCTACTTTTGGTCAATTTCACTTTCATTTCACCTCACTTTACATTATGCTATGTACGAGGGGCATGTGATACGTAGGTACCCAAAATTTACACTTTTATGAGAAAGAAAAACAACGTACAAAACAATTTTCGCGACGTTCCATGTTTCATAGAAATGTGAAAGAACCTTTAGTTTTGTGACAAGCCAGCGCAACAGAAGTACCAAACAAGTACCTGCTGTATACACGTTCCACGCACGTTTCGTAACAATGTGATTAAGTGACAGAACCTTTAATTTTATGACAAACCAGCTCAACAGAAGTGCCAAGCAAGTACTTGGTGTATGCTTACTTGGCTCGGCCATGACCTTACCACAAGATTACATATTCAAACGACTGCTAAACTCCACTGTTTTTGACGCCAAGGTAGAGGGCACATCGCACTAAGGGCACATCGCACAGGTAAGCTCAAGGCCTCACATAAGAATATGGTAGATGGTACATATGACAAAGGGATTACCCTTGTTAAGTTTTAAAGGGATTGTGAAATAAAATCACGATTCTGTATTTTTTGTAAAAAATTCTAACGTCTTGAGAATTCTCAACTTACTACTTTTCCGCCATCTCCTAGAGAATTTATCGTGTGACTTATAAAGAAATGTTGTCGAATAGGAATCACTTCGTAAAATCAATATTTTCACCTCTACAATATTAGTACAGCGATAACCGTAACGACTTCGAGTGCAAGTGTGGTTTTGTTCCCCAGTTGACGAAACACATGATGTCGTTCCATGCGTGCCCAAAATTAAATAACTGCACGTTGGAAGATTTAATGAAGGCTACTGACAACGCCACTCTAGTGGCGAAGTTTTGGGCTGACGCTGTGTAGGTTTGTTGTCGACACGACAAGTAGAAGAAGTGTAGCGATGACTTAGCTAAGATTTTGAATAATACAATTAAATGACAATAACATGATCTGAAAACTGCATTAAAACGGAAAATCCCATCGTAAGTGATATGTCATGTAATACACAGTCAGAAACACAGATGATCTTTAAATGTGGTTTCCGGCTGCAGTAATTAGAGTCTAAACTGCGAATGTGTGAAGTCACCGAGTCACATAAAACTGTATATTATTACGAATACCTATTAGTGATTTTTAACTGTTACTGTCTTAACTAAGAGTAGAATAGAAGCACCATCACTCTTCCTGTGGATGTCGTTAGGAGCGACTTAGGGAGATATATGCTAAAATCAGGCCTCTTCAGCCCATCTGGCCAGCATGGGGAGTGTGTGCCATATTCTCTATTTGCCTCTAGAAAATTAGAACGGCTCGTTCTCTTGCAATAGGTAGAGACTAAATTACCTTATAATGACGATGATGGTACTGTCCTAATTTGTAATATCTATTACATTTTTTTTACTTCCGCTTCCGTCATAAAATAGATTTATCCTTTCTAAATTTGACGTCATAAAACCGTAAAAACAACATAATTAAAATTAAAGACATATCTTTGATATAGGTTGTGCATAATCTTGCTGACATCTGGGAAAGTCCCTACTGTGGACGGATCCGACCCTTTAAACGAGTTTGATGACGCTAAAGTAAACCAGTATCGCTTGCTGGGGAAAACCCCAAGTTTTAACGTAAACAGATGGGAGCAATGTTCCGTCACGAAAGTCCTGTTATAGCCTGGTTTAAGACAATAATAGTTTGGTTTAACCCCCCTATTAATAAAAAGTTACACCTAGAATGAACCTTGGATTAAAATGACATTTCCATACTAAATGACAATTTAAGCCAGGGTTCAACTAGGGTGTAACTTTTATTAATAAGGCCGTATGTGATTTTGTTAGGTGCTATTTTGCGACATAAATCGGACGTCTGATGTGCCTTCGACTATTCTCGTATTATGTAAATGATAAAGGGTATCCATTCCATCAAATAAAAGATGAAAATTATGTATTTTTCGTCACAGTTTCGTTTAAGTTCTCATAGCAGGTCTACTTAACGGCCACCTGACTTCATGGACTACAACGGCAAACTTGCACATTCAATCTCGCTTGGAGCAAATATATTTTTCGCTATTTTAGTATAGTTTATATTTAGTCGCAACAGCACAAGCTCTACTTATTCAGGGGTTAAGTAAACGGTGTGATACTTGGTTATAATTTCTTAGAAAGTGATTCATCTACTTGTGGGTTAAATTATACTTATGACGCATACCAATCAATTCACACTCATATTAAAATTAACAGAAGCAGGAAAACCATCAATAAACAATGCACAGCTGATCGCAGAAATCTGTACGTTGCGAATTCCTTAGCCTATCGTCTTATTTTTAATTCAGCAAAAGCAAAAGCATAGGCATGCATAATTCCGCTGGCGCATCGTTTTGACATATCGCCCATGGTCGCGTGACGAAACCACTCGAGTGGAGGAACCGACTGAATACAGCCGTCTCTTTCTGACCTTGGCCAGTGCGGCGAGACAGCACGACTAGACTCATTACGTCTGATATTTCATCATTAATTAGCAATCGATTCGACGATTCGATTCGGACCGATTATAAATTGTTCTATGAATACCGGTTAAGTAGGTTGGTTGCGATTGAGTTGTAAATAATAAAAATTGAATATTTGAAACAGGTGTATAATATCACCCTCGTGAAATTTAGTGTCACAGATCAGCATAAATTATAGCCTATATGTTAATCTAGGTTACAAACAATAATACTGTAAGGTTTCAACAAAATCCGTTCAGTAGTTTTTACGTGAAAGAGTAACAAACATCCAGACATCCAAACTTTCGCATTTATAATAGGTATTAATAAAGTAGGATAGGATTATGTACACAAAAGTTATGTACTATGTTACACAAACATTACAAACTAAAGCACTTCAGATTATATTTTTTTGTTGCAAAGTCGCACTTATTCGAGCTACTTAAGATGCACAGTGCTAAAGCTTGATGTGCCATCAGCAGACTAGTAAGTAGTAAATATTTTTTGAACTAGGTATATATCTAACTAACTTGTTTTGATAGGCGCCAATTTAAAATGCTTGTGATTTATTTTTTACATTAAATAGACAATACAGTAAGTAATTTAAAATCTTCAAGTCAAAGCAAAATTAGGGTGAAAATAAAAAGAATATTAAGTTATTCGGTACAGATTATTAAGAAAACTCGTATTTTTTTCTTAATAATCTGTACCGAATAACTAATAGCCAAAAAGTTAACTACACAATCTTATTCAAATGAATTGGAACAAAGATTTATTGCGAACTTTTTGGCTAATTTGGGTGTCACGAACAATTTGGCTCTGACTGTACCTACTCATATTTCAAAATGCGTGTATAGATGACCCACGCTGAACTGTCCCACCAAACTCAATGACAGAGGGGCGCTACCATCGTTCAACTATATGGTTTCCAACATGGCAAAAATCGGAACCAGTGATCCGGTATTGACGGTGGCGCCCCACTGTCACTGTCATGGATAGGACAGTTCAGTATTTTGGAACTATAGCCGGCCTTAGTGCTGTTAGCGATCTTCTCCAGGCAACCTGCGAAGAGAATCAATTATTAGATAAACTGTTACGTTTACATCCTATCGATCAGAGACCCATTCGTATGTAACCACTAATGACAAGTACAGAGGCATATCTAGCTTAACACTGATGCCGTATGTAGTGCCAATAAGGTTGGTTTTCCAACAAAAATCAATAGTCTGACATGCCGTATGGCCGTATGGTAACTAGAGGAAGCGCTACGCGGAAGAATGTGTTACATTATGGTCATCCGGGTGACACTGGTTATTGAACAGTGATGGATCTTGAGTCGAAGCAGTTAGGTTCAAAATATGACTAAATATATGTCGGCTATATGATGAAACACTATACTGAGGCTATGCTTCTCTCTTCAGACGCTTTATAAAATAGTTATAGGTAACTAGCTTTCCGCCCGCGGCTTCGCCCGCTTGAAATCGTTTTGTCTGTCACAGAAAAACATTATCGCGCGCGTCCCTCTTTCAATAACCGGGATAAAAACTATCCTATGTCATTTCCCGAAACTCAAACTATCTCTATACCAAATTTCACCAAAATCGGTTCAGTGGTTTAAGCGTGAAAGCGAGACAGACAGACAGAGTTACTTTCGCATTTATAATATTAGTATAGATATTACTAGGTAGCTGATCCTGTCTGAGCTAATTAATCTAGAGGGACACCCTTATCACCTAGGGTGTAACATTGCCTACGACCTACCAAACACATAAAACTTAAAAAAATCAGTCAAGATGTTTCGGAAGAGTTCAGTAACAAACACGTGACACGAGATATTTTTAGCAGGTAGATGTTAGACCGGCTTGCTAATTTATTAGATTGATACACATGGGTAATATGAACGGTCTTTTTGGTTATACTCGTAATAGGCTATGTGTATAACATCACGCCACGACCAATAGGAGCTGAGTATCAATGAAAAATGTTGGAAAAACGGGAAAAAAATTCGGATTCGGTACATTTTCGCGCGAGATTTTGGGTCGCGGGCACAGCTAGTACTGTGTACTGTTCGCTGGATGTGTATGTGTTGACTGATAACATTATTTTTAATGTATTTTCTTTTTTGTTACAGAGAGACCTCGCCTCCGTCGCCGATGGGCGACGAGAAGGAGTCCAAAATGAGCCAGATCCAGTTCTCGACACCCTTCGAAAAACAAGACAGTACGGTAAGGACGTCCTTTGTGTTTGGTTTAAGATAAACGCCTCTATGATTTAGTGGTAAGACCACCTATTTCAGAACCAGAGGTCCCGGATCGACTCCCAGTGGGGCCAAAAGTTTATGTTTCATTTGTTTGGTGGTAAGTCCGCCTGGCTAGCTACCACCATCTTACCTAATCGCAAGGATAGGATAGGATTCCGGGTGAAGCTCGCATTCCATCAGTTGAGATTCTGGCCAAGATATTCCTCGTTGTGCATTAAAAAAAAAGTTTACAGTACAATGGGAGTAACTTTTGAGTTTCTCGATTAAAACCGTCTCTAAATCAACTAAGATTATTATTATTGAAATATTATCATTAAATTGTGCCACGACTTACAACTTTACCCTAGTATTATATCTGTGACTCAATGAATTGTGCTGTCTTAAGGTGGCTTAGGAATGGTGATGACGTAGTGTCACCTACCACTAACTCTTATCTACGCTAGCCACCTTCATTTGATAAGCTGATATGTCTGTGCTCTTTGATTGTGGCTCGAAAAATAAGAATAAGAATAAGAATAAGAATAAGAATACTTTATTCAGCATAGAAAAATAAAATAAAAATACAGTACATATAACATTAAACTACAAGCTATGCTGAAGAGGCGTCCGCTCAGCTATATTCGCGACATAACAAGCGCCATGTCGAGAAGCTGGTTTTCAGCGGGAACCGACACGATGAAGATTGCGGATTGCGCACCCTCTTGACCGGGACCATATTGAGGCTACCAGTCAAGAAGGCGCGCAACAGGGGGCGTTATGGACGGTGATCACAAAAAAGAGAGAGAGAAAAAAAAAAGAAAACAATATTAACACAAAACTAAACAGAATCAAAAACTAAATTAACTAAAAACTAATGTATTAAGAAATGCCACACCCGAGACACTAAAAAAAATGGTTAATTATCTCCATCTTGCTCGTGATGACGTAGAGTCACCCATGGCTATCACCAACTCAGGTCTCTACGTAAGGCGACACCTTACATCCACTGACGCATGCGCAGCGCTAATGTGCGATTGTTCTTGGCGCCTCTGACGTCACAATAGTTAGCGTACTTATGAGGAACTGAATATATGAATAAACATGATAGTGGGTATAGGTCGTAGGAATAAGTCTCGATTTTAACAGTAACTGATGCCTATTTTCAACCGACTTCAAAAAAGGAGGAGGTTCTCAATTCGACTCGTATGTTTTTTTTTCTATGTTTGTTACGCGATAACTCCGCCAATTATGAACTGATTTGAACAAATCTTTTTTCGGCGTATAGGTAATACCTCAAGGGTGGTCCCATCCGCCGATTATAAATCAATTTGAACGATTATTTTTTTGTTGAATAGGTATTATCAAAAGGGTGGTTTCATGCGAATTTGAAGAAAATATTTCACCCCTAAAGGTGGAAAATTGGGGATGAACTTTTTTATACGCAATATTTTTAATTTTTAATTTTTTTTTGTGTTCACGCATTTGAAGTCGGTTTTATTTTTTTAAAAAGGTAATTATTTATTAATGGTAGGTAGCTGCTTCAAAATTGAATGCAATAATAAGATGGTTGTGATGTTTTAAATGACTATAAAGTTATCAGAACGCAGAATAGGACGTTCATCCACATGATGGACCGACCTCACAAATGTAGTAGGAAGGCGCTGGATGCAGGCCGCTGCCAACCGGCCCATCTGGAAATCATTGGGAAATGCCTAAGATCAGCAGTAGACATCCTGTGGCTGAAATGATAATGATGATGATATACGTAGATGGCGACCAAGGGCTGGAGGACGTAGCGTGGGCAGGCCTCCTACTAGGTGGACCGACGATCTGGTAAAAAAGGTCGCGGGAAGAGCCTGGATGCGGGCAGCGCAGGACCGTCATTATGGAAAACCTTGGGGGAGGCCTTTGTCCAGCAGTGGACGTCATTGACGACAGTGGCTGAAACGAACGATACGTAGATGATTGATTACCTCTATCAGAAAGCATATTTTGACTGAAAAATACTACGGAATAACAATATAATTACCTTTTTTAAAAAAATAAAACCGACTTCAAATGCGTGAACACAAAAAAACTAAAAATTAAAAATATTGCGTATAAAAAAGTTCATCCCCAATTTTCCACCCTTAGGGGTAGAAATATTTTCTTCAAATTCGCATGAAACCACCCTTTNGGGTCGTCTAGGACACATGGGTAATATGAACGGTCTTCTTGGTTATAATAGGCTATGTGTATAACATCACGCCACGACCAATAGGAGCTGAGTATCAATGAAAAATGTTGGGAAAACGGGAAAAAAATTCGGATTCGGAACATTTTCGCGTGAAATTTTGGGTCACGGGCACAGCTAGTACTGTGTACTGTTCGCTGGATGTGTATGTGTTGACTGGTTAGATTATTTTTAATGTATTTTCTTTTTTGTTACAGAGAGACCTCGCCTCCGTCGCCGATGGGCGACGAGAAGGAGTCCAAAATGAGCCAGATCCAGTTCTCGACACCCTTCGAAAAACAAGACAGTACGGTAAGGACACTCTTTGTTTTTAGCTTAAGATAATCGTATCTATGATTTAGTGGTAAGACCACCTACTTCAGACTTCAGACCCTAGTTCGATTGCCAGTGGGGCCAAAAGTTTGTTTCATTTGTTTGGTGGTAAGTCCGCCTGGCTAGCTACCACCATCTTACCTAATCGCAATATTGTTGTATTCTGGAGCTGGAGGTATGATAGCCAGTTCCTCTGTTGTTAGGATTCCGGGTGAAGCTCGCTTCCACCCTCGGTCTGATCATCGTATTCCATCAGTTGAGATTCTGGCCAAGGTATTCCTCGTTGTGCATTAAAAAAAGTTTACTGTACACGAGATATTTTTAGTAGGTTGATGTTAGACCGGCTTGCTAATTTATTAGATTGATAGACATGGGTAAACTGAACGGTCTTCGTGGCTATAAGCTATAAGCTAACATCACGCCACGACGAACAATGGGAGTAACTTTCCAGTTTCTCCATTAAAACCATCTCTACCTCAACTAAGATTAATTATTGAAATATAATCATTAAATTGTGCCACGACTTACAACTTTATCCTAGTATTATATCTGTGACTCTATCAATTGTGCTGTCTAAAGGTGGCTTAAGAATGGTGATGACGTAGTGTCACCTACCACTAATTCTTCTCTACGCTAGCCATCTTAATTTGATAAGATGATATGTCTCTTATGTGCTCTTTGATTGTGGCTCGAATAACTTTAAAAAAAACCAACTTCAAATGCGTGAACACAAATAATACCTATTCAACAAAAAAATAATCGTTCAAATTGGTTCATAATCGGCGGAGATATTGCGTATAAAAAAGTTCATCCCCAATTTTCCACCCTTGGGGGTAGTTTTTTTTTATTATATTTAAATGGGACCACCCTTGAGGTATTACCTATACGCCGAAAAAAGATTTGTTCAAATCGGTTCATAATTGGCGGAGTTATCGCGTAACAAACTTAGAAAAAAAACACATACGGGTCGAATTGAGAACCTCCTCCTTTTTTTGAAGTCGGTTGAAAATGGTTAATTATCTCCATCTTGCTTGTGATGACGTAGTCTCACCTATGGCTATCACCAACTCAGGTCTGTACGTAAGGTGACACCTTACATCCACTGACGCATGCGCAGCGCTAATGTGCGATTGTTCTTGGCGCCTCTGACGTCACAATACTTAGCGTACTTATGAGGAACTGAATATATGAATAAACATGATAGTGGGTATAGGTCGTAGGAATAAGTCTCGAGTTTAACAGCAGTAACTGATGCCTATTTTTTTTATTTTAGCTGTTTAAAAATTGAATGCAATAATAAGTTTGAGTGAAAGAAGTTTTCAATTACTATAGTATGAAGAAATGATTAAGACGCAGCGTAGGCCTACCTTATGGGTAGGTGGACACACGACCTCATAATGGTAGCAGGAAGGCGCTGGATGCAGGCCGCTACCAACCGGTTAATCGGGAAATCATCGGGGGAGGGCTATGATCATCCTGTGGCTGAAATGATAATGATGATGATATACGTAGATGATTGATTATCTCTATGGCCCAGAACAGACAGTGAAACGCAACTGCAACGAAACTGCAACTGCTAGTTACTTTTGAGTTTCATCTAAGTTTCTGCCATAGCGTCTGTTGAGAGACCACACATGACGCGACCAGTTTGAAACTTTCAGTTTCATTCATCAGAATCATCAGAAAGTTGCAGTTTCGTTGCAGTTGCGTTTCACCGTCTGTTCTGAGCTTAACAGAAAGCATATTTTGACTGAAAAAGGTAATGGAAAAACTAGGCACTTACACAAGTTTCAGAAAAGTTTTTTTATATCCTAACTACTACTCCTGAAAACTAACAAACTTTTCAGGAGTAGTAGTTAGGAGGTATTTCGTGCTGTGAATCAGACTCCTCTAAAATGTTATCAATATTCTATTATGTAAGTAACGATAAGTCCATTATACTCGTACGTGGCGAAACCCACGTATCCGTTTGATTAGTATTTAATTACAAGTCCCATTAAGGGAGGTCAGTAGATTACTAAAACAGTTGGGAAATTCATACGGAAGTGGAAGAATCTATTTTTTATCTTGTTAATGAAGAAAATTATCAATGGACACAAGCAGCGTCACTGCTTTACACGTTACGCCCGTGTAAAGCAGTGACGGTACTCAAGGCGGTCAGTATTCTTTGTATGAAACTCCATACTGCAATGCACACTTTTCCGCACCGTAACGTAAACGCCTCAACTAGCGGTTGACAGCGCGCGAAAGACGATGACAGCTCGCGAAAGGCGATACGGTGTTGATCCCTTTCCGAGTTGATAAGTCTGCTATGACATTAAATCTACGTTCTGAAAATAATATTATACAGGTTGATTAATTGCTGGGTGACCAAACAAAGCATTGATACTACTGCTCAAATGCAACTACTTTTTAGGGTTCCGTAGCCAAAATGCCAAAAACGGAACCCTTATAGTTTCGTCATGTCCGTCTGTCCGTCTGTCCGTCTGTCCGTCTGTCCGTCTGTCCGTCTGTCCGTCTGTCCGTCTGTCCGTCTGTCACAGCCGATTTACTCGGAAACTATAAGTACTACAGTGATGAAATTTGATGGGAATATGTGTTGTATGAACCGCTACAAAATTATGACACTAAANCCACCCTTGAGGTATTAACTATACGCCGAAAAAAGATTTGTTCAAATCGGTTCATAATTGGCGGAGTTATCGCGTAACAAACATAGAAAAAAAAAACATACGGGTCGAATTGAGAACCTCCTCCTTTTTTGAAGTCGGTTGAAAACTAGTCACTTACATAAGTTTCAGATTTTTTTTGTATATCCTGAAAAGTTTGTTAGTTTTCATATAAGTATGAGGTATTTCGTGTTATAAAATGTTATCAATATTCTATTATGTAAGTAACGATAAGTCCATTATACTCGTACGTGGCGAAACCCACGTATCCGTTTGATTAGTATTTAATTACAAGTCCCATTAAGGGAGGTCAGTAGATTACTAAAACAGTTGGGAAATTCATACGGAAGTGGAAGATTCTATTTTTTATCTTGTTAATGAAGAAAATTATCAATGGGCACAAGCAGCGTCACTGCTTTACACGAGCGTAAAGGTATCAATCGACTCGAGGCAGTCAATAGGTATTCTTTGTATGAAACTCCATTCTGCAACACACACTTATCCGCACCGTAACGTTGTGGTAACGTAAACGCCTTGCCTCGCGGTTGACAGCGAGCGAAAGGCGATGACAGCAATGATGACAGCTCGCGAAAAGCGATACGATGTTGATCCCTTTTCGACTTGATAAGTCTGGTATGACCTTAGGGATGTTTCCTGGGTCAAAAAGCAAGAGTTTTAATTAGTCCGTCAGTTAACTTATCAAAAAATACTCAACACGTATTTTTCACTTTTTCAAACTAATGAAAATTTAAAGAGATAAAGCGCGCCAAAGTTCATAAGAAGAGGCCCGTGACGTCAATGCGTGCATAAAAGTGCCGCACGTTGTGAACTTGTGACGTCGTGCGGAACTTCAACGCACCATAACTATGTAATTATTTGTTAGATTGACAAATAAAAATATATGTGCCCAATATTTTATGATATTAAACATGACGGACTAAAAAAAATTTTTTAGGAAACTAGCCTATTGCTGGGCTGCTGGGTGACCAAACAAAAGCATTGATACTACTGTTCAAATGCAACTATAGAAGAACGAAGACTTTTGCCACGGTGGAAACCATGTAGTTGAACGAAGACGGTGGCGCCCTTCTGCCAATGTCGTTGGTGGGACATTTCAGTGTAGTTCATCTTTACTTTTCTTACCTCAGCTTACTTTTGACAATTGACATATTGGTCCTGTAGGAAAATCATTGTATTTTAGAAGTAGAACCAACCCTTTTGGTTTGAGCTCCTAGAAAAAAAATATAATTAAGCTAGTTATTGAAGTGATTGCATTTGCAGAATATTTTCAGACATTTATTTCACTGGCAACTCACTTGTTTATATGGAAGGTTTGTAAGTATAATTTACAACCATGCTGGCAATAAAAAACGTAGTTTTAATTAACACTAGCAAAACCACAATAAACGTGTCCATAGACGATGACCATATACGTCATCATACTCCTATTATGTACCACATTAAACTACGTTATAGTTGCAATATCACGCTTACTACGACTGTATAAGATGCCTCAGTGTTTACGTTCATTTGCTGCCGTTTGTGAATAAACGTCATCATATTTATTGGCTCTACATCCAGTAATAACAGTAATAAAACGAATAGGTCGAGTACGAATAGCCCGAACCTGTATTATGAAGGAAATGTAACTAGTACGAGTATACAGTCAGCGTCAAAAGTTCGTGACACCCAAAGTGACCAAAAAGTTGGCAACACGACCTTTTTCGAATAGGCTAGTTTCCTAAAAAAAAATTTTTGTCCGTCAATATTATCAAAAAATATTCGACACGTATATTTTTATTTGTCAATCAATCAAGCAATTACGAAGTTATGGTGCGTTGAAGTTCCGCGACGTCACAAAGTGCTACACTTCTAAGCACGCCTTGACGTCACGGGCCTCTTCTTTAAAACTTTGGCGCGCTTTGTCTTAAAATTTTAATTAGTTTGAAAATGTGAAAAATACGTGTCGAGTATGTTTTAATACCTAAGTTAACTGATGGACTAATTCAAATTTGCTTTTTTACCCAGGAAACATCCCTATTGTAACAAAGACGTGTTCCGAAATATTGACTACTTTTGGTTTTAGGAACTACACTCGGCGTCAAATAAATCGCACCTCCCGGTCCCGTGACAATCACTTTTATTAGTGGGGTGATTGTGTCAGAAGAAAATCTTTAAAGTAACTGTCGCGGGAGGTGCGATTTATTTGACGCTCACTGTAACGTAAAGGCAAAGCATAGATAGCATAGACTTGTATACCATAAAGTATCTAATAGACATCAGAACCTGCCCATTCCGGACTTTGACCGTTGACGACAGCTCAATTAAAACAGCCAGTAGAATTAATAAACGTTTTTGTACTGTATACGTCAGAATAGTTAAGCAACGACCTCGTAAATATATTTTTTTCTAATGTGACGTCATTTTACATATGACAGACGGTACAAAAAGTGGCGAGTATGTTTTGATTTTTAACGTTATTATTAAGTTAATTCTAAGTTAGCAATCTATATATATAAAAGAAAGTCGTGTTAGTTACTTCGCTTATAACTCAAGAACGGCTGAACCGATTTAGCTGAAAATTGTCAGGGAGGTAGTTTAGAGCCAGGAGAAGGACATAGGATACTTTTTATCCCGTTCGAAATTAAAAAAAAGTCTGCTTATTTATTGCCATTAAGGCGGAACAAAGTTCGCCGGGTCAGCTAGTTAAAGATAAAGATACCTATATTACATACTAGCTTTTGCCCACGGCTTCACCCGCGTGAAATTTAGTTTGTCACAGATCGTCATAAATTATAGCCTATACGTATATTATGTTATTCTAGGTTATAAACAATAATACTATAAAGTTTCATCAAAATCCGTTCAGTAGTTTTTGCGTGAAAGAGTAACAAACATGTTGACATCCAGACATCCGGACATCCATACAAACTTTCGCATTTGTAATATTAAGTAAGAATTAAGATTATCTATGGAAATATTTTTCATTTTGTAATTTTCTTGAAAAGAGTAAAATATATCACTTGCAGTTTACTTACAGTTAACATTTTTCTTTAGAATCATTTTAATATCTATAAGAAGAAGAAAGATGGAAATTAAATAGTTAAAACTTTTTTTAACTTGAGCGTTCTTCTATATTTAACTTATAATATTAAATAATTCATCCTTTAGTTTAGTAGAAGATGAGAAAGCTCAATATGTAATTCTCAATTCAGATACTCAATATAATAAGTTTGAAATCTATTCTAAACAATAAAAAATAACCAATGCAAATACTTCACTGCAAGCTAAACGTTAAGTATCAGTTAGTACCTCTTACATTTCCATACTGGGCCTGCAAACCAGTTGATTGTAGAACATTAGTTAAGGTTCAATAGCACTTGTAACTGCCGAGCACTTGCATTGTTGAAATACATAAGGTTGGCTTCCCTCGAACCGTACTGCAGCAAAAAATGTTAGATAGGTCTACGTCTATGATTAACTTATGAAAATATATAGTTGTATGTAATTGTGGAAAAACGGGACTATTCCCACCTCTCGTTCCCACCACTGCAACTCCTGTGTAGCCAGGATCTACAGCTTGACCGCCAATAAAAACCCAACCAATGAAGGTCAAGTTTGTCCCGGGGGAAAGTTAAACTGTCGTTGGATCCGCAACGAAATTAATCAGAAGAACATAGGAGGAGTTAGAAGTTAAGGTTCGACTTCCCTCCATTGCAAAGCGAATGACAAATGACAAACAAAGGTTTAGTAAGCTTTATGAAAAGATATGCACCACGGACAATGTAACTGTGGAAAAATTAAATAAATATGTAAATTAATACATAATTTACTGCAATGAAAACCTCTGTTAACAGCATTTCATCATCATCATCATATCAGCCACAGGACGTCCACTGCTGAACATAGGCCTCCCCCAATGATTTCAATGTTGATTGGTTGGTAGTAATAAAGCTATAACTTCTATTTTGAGCTATAACTTTTTAATATATTTTTTTCAATGATTTTCTTTTACCTGAATATTTTCTTGCGTCAAATATTACCTCTGTAATAAAGGCGAGTCTCTTCTGCATGGTTTTATCGACTATCGGCATTGCTACTTATTACTACATCGTTAAAATATATGAAATTTCAAATTAGGCGCAATGTGTACGAGGAATGCCTGCGAGTATGATTAATTGAATCGTGCTAGTTACGCAACACTCGTATCGTAAAACTATTAAACATTAATTAATGTGCATTTTCTAGAAAGATCCAATTTGATATCATTTATAACTGATAGACCGCTATTATGTCTGTGTAGAGATTGTTTTATCGAAAAATGTTGTTTTACAATGGCCCTACAAATGACGGTACATCAAATGATACATGGCCTCTTATGTAAGTTGTGATAAATGCGATTTTGAAATATAATCAATAAGAATAACATACCTAATGGTTAAAATTTTCTAGCGTTAAGAGTCGCATCTCAGAAAAAGCAAAAAATCGTGGTCGAGTCCCACCTTAGGCAACTCGATTCTTTCAAGTTACTTAAAATTTCACATACCTAAGAAATAATTATTTATTGTTTTCAATTATTTCTTATTCGAGGCTACTTTTAGGTAAAAAGATAATTCTGTTATAAGTATGTAAGTAAGGATGTACTAAGCAAAAATAACTTGTAAAGCAAAAGATTGAATTATTCAAATCTCCGGGCCACCACACCAATTTTTAATGACTTCAAGTCATAAATATACCAGTTCCAACGAACAAATTACATAATAAAGACCACGCTTTACATATAAATCTTTACTAGGAATCTATTAATGCAAAAGACATAAATTCCCAGTTGGTAGAGACAATTGTATATAAATAACAAGTACAATAGGCACTTATTCCTTTAAAGGAGAGTGTTAAATCAACGTTAAGGCGTAAGAAAGGACATGGCATACCTATGCTTATATCTAGTAATTTTATATGCGTTTAGAAATCTAAAATTAAGTACTTATAGGCATTATTACCTCTTACCAAAATGTACGAGTTTGAAAATGAACGCCTCATACTCGTATTGTAATACGATTATGTAATTTAAGTTTGGTAGATAGGTAAACATAACCTTCAGATCAACTTTGAATATAAAAACAAATAGTGGAATAGCTATTGGATTACTAAGGAGGTTTGAACTCAATATCTAATCGTTTATTGCTTAACCACATTAGCACATTCGCATTAGGCCTTACAATTTAAGCAGTATAATGTGGACCCAGTCACGGTACAGCAACTTTTGGAAAACATCAAAACATGTGCGACTACGGACCGGAAGACGTAGTGTGAACAGGCCCCCACTAGGTTAACCGACGATCTGGTGAAGGTCGCAGGAGGTGCCTGGATACGGGCGGCGTAAGACTGGTCGTTGTGGAAGTTCTTGGGGGAGGCCTTTGTCCAGCAGTGGACGTCATTTGACTGAAACGAACGAACATTTAATAGAAACATTGCAGTTAATTGCAAATTGGCAGCTAATGAAGTAAACAATGCATGCTCGCACGTCTTGCATTTCGTCGATAAGTCCCATGCAGCGGACATTGTATGCTAATTTTAATTTCCTAACGTGATGGACTGATGGTCGATGCTTTCGGACCACCGCGGCTGGGTATTGCACCTAGATGTAAATATTGCTTTAGTCAACTGTACAACAAAGACACAACATAGTGTACCTACTTACGCCATGTTTACGCGCGTTGTTGTATTCACATCTTCCGCTATTTTTTCCACACATTTTCAGATATTTCAGGTAATACCTAGATTGTTTGTATTGAATAGGCTCCGAAACTACTGGAGTAATTTAAAACATACTCTCCATTATAAAAATATATGAACCCTGATGAACATCATCATCATCATCATCATCTCAGCCATAGGACGTCCATTGCTGAACATAGGCCTCCCCCAATGCTTTCCATGTTGCCCGGTTGGTAGCGACCTGCGTCCAGCGCCTTACGTATGAAAACTTCGATAACTATAAATTAGGTATTTATTCCGCCGTTTTATGCCTTATGTTACATATTAATTGACTAAGATACGAAATTCGCCGAACTAGCTATTCAGATCATATTACGTCTAGTCAGGTCTAATCTATGTTTATAAATCTAGGGCACAGATTAGTCACAGAAATCGCTCCGTAATTAATTCAATGAGATTCCGGCACGAGAGGTCTTGTCATGATCATAACTTAATTACTAAGATGGCTGCGGCCGGATCTTTTATTTTCAAGGGCTGGAAAAATGATGATTATTATTTATGATAACTTAAATTCTGGACATACTGAATGTCTTTGTTTCAATGTCCATATGTTTGAAGTCAGTAAATAAGTAGGTTACAAAATATTAAGGTTGAAATCTTTTTGAGTTTTGACGTCACACTCGAATATATTGGTCAAATCATCGGCCCAATAAAGTTGTGTTCAACTGCTTCGAATTTCCCACATTTCATGCACTTTCAATCAGTATTTTCACGACGAAAAATAACACTAAAATATTGACAGAGCTACGAGTATGAACTAAAGAAGTTTCCAAAAAAAAATTACCCTTATCTGTTTCAATCGCATTTATTATTTGTTTCAAAAATTGTCAAGTTATCAATTAAAACAAATTGTAATTGTATCGAGATACTCAAACGTCGAATGTCGAACTTGGCAATCTTTAAATTTAAAAATAATCTTTGGAATCGGAATCTTTAAAAAAGATTAATTTTTACCCGACTGCGCCAGAAAGTGCACATGTTTTTGTGAGTATGTTTTGACAGGTTCATTATTGTTGACAGATATGGCAGAAGCGTCAGCAGGCCGTGTGCGTGCGACACGCCTTCAAGCACTACGGGTCCAACAAGCGGCCCAACCACGTGCTAAGTAACCTCAACATGACAGTCGCTAAGGGCACAATGTGAGTACTAATTTTATTACATCATCATGATCATTTCAGCCATAGGACGTCCACTGCTGAACATAGGCCTCCCGCAATGATTTCCACAATGGCCGGTTGGTAGCGGCCTGCATCCAGATCCTTGCTGCCCCATCGGCCATCAGTTCTGCGTACTATGTGCCCATTTTATCACAGTCAGTATTTTAATGAAGGCTCAAGGTCACCCAAAGGGCGATGAAGCGTGCTTTTCACGGAGTTTCCGTGCATGACCGAATCAGAAATGAGGAGATCCGCAGGAAGTCTAAAGTAACCGATATAGCCCGTACAATTGCCAATCTTAAGCGGCAGTGGGTGGGGCACTGTTGCAAGCAACATTAAATGTTTTTCCTTTTTTATATTTTTTGCCAATGGCAACACTCATCTTACGTGGAGTCGGTGTTAAAATGGTGTCTTGAATATACCTAATTATTGTGATAACTGCAAATTACAATGTTTTCCTGTACCAAGACCTGCCAGACATCAGTCCATCATACATCACACACCTCACACTGCCTCCGACATGGTCCTTCGAGCTCATAGAGCTGATGGCCGCTGGGGCAGAAAAGTTCTCGAGTGGCAACCACGGGCTAAAAAGACGTTGTGCGGGCACTAGGCATGCTTTCCAGTAGGTGGACCGACGATCTGGTGAAGGTCGCGGGAAGTTCCTGGATGCGGGCAGCGCAGGACCGATCATTGTGGAAATCCACCAAGTATTCAACAGTAGTAATATAATAAATATCCTTAACGTTGAATGTTGAAATAACAAATACTTACTTAGTTATTTCAAACCAGTAATTTTTGTTTTCAATTTGCCAAGACTTGCAAAACAAGTTTGGTGTTGCATTCATTTATACATGGAGCATTCACTTACAAACATTCAATAATTCATTACGATCCCACTACTCCTGAAATATAATCTTCGCGTCGTTGGTACTAAAAATGAATTTGTTACAAAAATAAGCAAATTTATCCTTCATTTCATATTGTCTCTACACTGGACATAATTCTATACTACAATTCGTTAAATCGATACAGGTACATCCTGTATTACAACGAGAATGTGCTGTCCTCCCTACATACACGTTCTTTAAATTGTTATTGTTTTGGCTCTTTTATTTTAAGCCTGCGCAGACCACCGACTTTTAGTTGGCCGATAGTTGGGTCGGGCTGTTAATCAGTAAGGAGATGTATGAAAGTGCATCGATTTGGTACGAGTATCGGCCGATTCTGCTTACAAATTAGAATCAGTCCCAAATATCGGCCAACTAAAAGTCGGTGGTCTGCGCCTAGGCTTTGTGTACAAACCGCATGAACCCATACAGAAAAAGTGCTTCCAAAGAGGCTAAAATCATTTGACACGGACAAAGGTCAACCTCCCGCTCTTTTGTCTCATCTAACCCTTGCTATAAGGAAGCACCTGGCTCCGCTCGCACAATAACAAAAGATTATTAACCTCTGCCATATTTAAGTGCCCATTGTGTACTTAGACCTTACAGACACCTGAACAAGGAGCGAATAGATAGTTTTCCTTAAGAAGGCTGTGACGTCAAGGAAATTATAGAATTTTCCACGCTTCCGCGAGATAATTGTAGGTTTGTTCCGACCTCTAATAAGAATTTCTAGTGGCATCCAATGAAGTAGAAGCAACTTCTACGTAAACAATGAACCTCACCATCATCTATTATGCAATTTGTAACGATTTGAGGAATTATGTATTTAAGAACCTCAAACCTCGAGCTTGCTTACTTACTTGGCCGGCAAACATAAATTACCGCTGGGAAGCGAACTAGTTACCCCACATACCACGCTCCGATACGCAAACAATAATCTAGTGGGTCGAATAAATCGGTTTATACAGGGTGAATGTGATATGATACAGTATCCATAAATCGCGACAATAGTCCAATAGTATCGGTGTCGGACTGGCCGAATCGATATTCGAGGAACGTTGGTTCGAACCCCCATCGCCCCTGGACTATTATGGAACGAACTATTGTAACACGAGGGATTTTAAAAAATTTAATTACTAATTCTGATGTCTATTATATCCGTTTTCTAGTACCCATAGCTTTGCTCAGTTCAAAACTGGATGGCGCCATTCATGTCCAAGAATATTTATTTACTTATTTCAAGAAACTACTACATTGCTAGAAGATTAATAGCCGATTCCTATTTACTAGAATTCTAGCTAGCCGAGAGCTTAACGTTAATCATTCGACACCCGGTATTCGTAGTATTGTTGTTTTGTATGAGTGCCATACAAGAAGGGATCAAATCAAGGACATCCGTCTTTGGATTTCCTGGCATTGGGCTGTATGTGATTAATATTTATTTGGTTTAGGATTACATACAATAATTAAATGATGGATAAAATTAGCGTTTGATTGGCTAAACTTGCTATAAATTGGTTTTTTTCTTTACCATTTTGGGTGTGTTGGGAACAAGTGCTATTTGCACTGCGTAAACGTGTACTTTAAACATCACATTTGGATTGATGAAGCTATAAACATGTAAGAAATGTTACAACATCCGATAATTCATCAATTATGGTGACAAACTGAATGCCTTTCGCATTACTTGTAAGATATTACAGGCGTAATCAGTGTTAATTAGTTGTATCATGTATCATGGCCAGTCTAAGTAGTGGTGGTACTTTGTAGCAGTGTGTACCTTCTTCTATCGTGTTCACGAATAGACCAACAGGTCACATTCAGGTGCTAGAGTTTAGAACCCTTTCTATTATAGGTACTTTAGAATAAAATAGGAAAAACTTTATTGACACAGTATTAACTGTTGTCCCCATTGCGTTAATTTATTCGTAGAGAAGAATATTTTAGACAAGTGTTGCAGATGATAATGGGAATTAAAAGTACCAGAGTCACAAAACCAATCACCAAGAATCGTGGGGACAACATGAGATTTTCTATTGTGTCTAGTTTCTAGTTAAAGACTTAATTTCACTTTGAACCCGACTTACCCGACCCGTTCAATGATTACAATAAAATCTAAATCAAAATCATTCATCGACAAAATTTTCCATATTTTGCGTTTGATCCTTGTTGACGAGTGGCAAATAGTAGGTATGACTCAATACCAAGGTTTATAAAACCCAAGTTTGTTAGAAATACAGTAACTAACCTCAGTCCGGAATAAATTCTTAGAATGACAATTACTAGTTATAATTTTCATTGAAATCTCGACGTGAATTTCCCAAGAAAGATACACAAAGTAGTCCTCTGCTACTATGTGGTTTTATTGTAACTAAGTAATCTTATAAAGAGAAAAGATTTTATTATTTGTATTGAATAGGCTCCGTAACTACTGAACTGATTTGAAAAATTGTTTCACTATTAGAATCCTACATTATTTCTCATGAACATAGGCATATTAGGCGGCCTAGTTCGCCGGGTCAGCTAATATATTGCAATAAACTTGGTGTCAGATTAAATAAACAACCAAAGCTTGCTCACACTACGTCTTCCGGACCATGGTCGCCACTCGAGAACTTTTCCGCCCCAGCGGCCATCAGCTCTACGAGCTATGTGCATTGTGTCCCGCCTACTTTAGTTTGACAATTCTGAGAGCTTTGTGGGATATATCGATTATTTAAAACTGTGCACTAATATTATAAAGAGGAAAACTTTGTTTGTTTGTTTGGTTGTAAAGAATAGGCTCAAAAACTACTGGACTGTTTTTAAGAATTATTTCACCATTCGAAAGCTACATTATCCACAAGTAACATAGTCTACATTTTATTTTGGAAAAAAATAGGGTTCCGTAAAATATGTAGATAATGTAGTCCACGCGCGCGAAGCCGTGGGCGGAAAGCTAGTTTCTAATATAGTTTAACTGCAGGGGTTGACGGAAATGTTAGTATTGTATCCCACAAATTGATGGTAGTCTAAAACAATTTACTTAAAACCTTAAATAAATCGACGAATGAGGAAAATACCTTGTTATTCTTATTGCCTCACTTCTAAGGTACCACCTAGTGTATTAGTTAGATGTCATAAAGTAGTTTAATTTTTGAGGAAAATTGATTTAATATTAATGAACAACTTTTGTAATCGTTTGTAATGAGAATAAGAACTAGCAGGATGTAATAACAATTTGATAGTCCATTAATAATTTTACAACTCAAGTTAATTTTAGTGGATTAGATAATATTGTTGTATTAATTACCTTTAGATTAATTTTGATCTGGTTAAGCTTTGACAGTGCTGCAGTTAATAATAATAAAAAATGTAATGTGTGGGATAGTTGAAAATTTGTTGACTTACTTAAGGTCCTACGTTCCCTAGATGGGTCAGAGAGCGTCCCCAACAGTCGTCCGTCGCGTTCGGTCTTGAGCTTCACGTTTGATCTCGCTCCAAGTATTGCCGATCTTCTTCGCCTCGTCTGCTACAGTGCGACGCCAAGTTTGTTTGGGGCGACCACGTTTGCGTTTTCCTTGGGGGTTCCAATCCAGAGCCTGCTTGGGGATGTGATCGGGGTCTCTTCAGAGAGTGTGGTCGATCCTAAAAAAAACTTGTTAGTCATTTGTTTATCTATGCAGTTTAGGTGTTTAAGTAAATAATAGGTGATTACTACCTACTCATTATGGATTAGGTTTGCCTTCTAACTTTCCACCCATATTAGTTATATCTAAATATCTAATTGACCTTTTGTCCGCAGATATGGCCTGCTAGGCGCTTCAGGGTGCGGCAAGACGACCCTCCTCTCCTGCATAGTCGGTCGGCGCTCCCTCAACAGCGGGGAGATATGGGTGCTAGGAGGGAAGCCGGGGACAAAAGGTGAGTTCATCGTTTCAGCCAAATGACGTCCACAGCTGGACAAAGGATTTCCACAACCGGTCCTGCGCCGCCCGCATCCAGACGCGTGGAGCGTACTATGCTCGGAGTTTTCTTGCGTGATCGAAATGAGGAGATCTGCAGGAGAACCAGTGACCTGTCGATCACTATCATATATGTCGGGCTATGTCTAGACCGCAAAATTGCTAAAATCAAGAAAACATGGTTGTTGACAAAATTCCCAGTAAATGAAAACCTTATTGGGACTTTTAAACCAAATTATATTAGCGTCTTTTTCAGCAGAACTATACTCATAAAAAGTAAAGTGCCCACGGAGGAAAAAATCAAACCAAATAATCTCAAATAAATCTTAGGCATGTGCAGAGTAGAATAGGCTCACCTACATTGTCGTTGTCGGATAGGCGACTAAGGGACAAATATGCGAGCTTCAGGTCACCCCACCATGGGAAATGAACTCAATTCCTCCATTTGCCGCTGATAAATTGGATAGGGTTGTGTCTTGTTCCTGTAGTAGAGACTAAACGATGATGACAATCTAATCTAAGCCCTAATTGACCTGATGTCGATACGCTAATTTCAACCCTAGCCCCCTTATTACAAAAAGCTAAACTGGCGTTGATCGTTTAAACTGACATTTGACAACCAGCGTTCGTCGCGCGTTTAACTTTTTGTAATAATGGAATAAATGAGCTGATGATGACAAGCTTTTCTAAACCCCCAGGCTCAGGCGTCCCCGGCAAACGAGTGGGCTACATGCCCCAAGAGATCGCGTTATACGGCGAGTTCACCATCAAGGAGACCATGATGTACTTCGGCTGGATCTTCGGCATGGAGACCAGGGAGATCGTGGAGAGACTCCGCTTCTTACTGGACTTCTTGGACCTGCCCAGCGAGAATAGGATGGTGAAGAATCTTAGGTGAGTTATTAGTTACAGATGATTTCGACTTTTTTTATTTTCGTCGTCGTTTCAGCCGAAAGACGTCCACTGCTGGACAAAGGCCTCCCCCAAGGATCTCCACAAAGACCCGTCCTGCGCCGCCCGCATCCAGGTACCTCCCGCGACCTTCCCCAGATCGTCGGTCCACCTAGGGAGGCCTGCCCACAGTAAGTCTTCCGGCTCGGCTCTCTTTTTGTTTTACTAATGAGATATTCCTTGTAGCGCACCCATTTTGAAGAGCCCTAGCTAAAGCAGGTTGGAACAACCTAAAAAGTGCCCTTCCAGGAATAGTGAAAGAGCGAACAAGGGTGTGCTTCGAAGAATACCTCATGGCAGAAACATAAAGTTAAGTATTATATAGTATATAGTAAGTAATTATCAAAACAAAAATTCAAAATAAGATACCAGCGAGATGCGAAAGCGATTGATTGAACCATACTTAAACTATAATAAATATTAGAAGAAGACATTTCGTACAAGAAACTTACTTATTTCCTATTCATATGTACTTTTACACAGATGTGGCATTAGCTGACATACTTTAATGGCTTATATCAATATCTTTTGTAAGATCCTAAATTATGAAATTAATATTGTATTCAGTTTTGATAAAAAATATTAAAAAAAAGCACTGACTCATCATCACACATCTCAAAAGATGAACTCACTCTTCCGTAACTAAAAAACTGTATATAATTGGTTAAGTAACTAACTTTCCCCTGGCTTATTTATATTATTATCTTAGTTTATTGCGATTTCTTTTACCTCAGCGAATTATAATTCATTTAATTAACAAGATTAATTGCCAGTTCGCTGCTAAGTACCTATGTAATGGTGAACCTATTTTCAACNGAAATATTGACAGAGCTACGAGTATGAACTAAAGAAGTTTCCAAAAAAGTATTACCCTTATCTGTTTCAATCGTATTTATTATTTGTTTCAAAGATTGTCAAGTTCTATCGACACTATCGTATCAGGCATTTGAGTGCATTTCTCATCCGATTCGAACGATTTTCTATTCAGACTGCGCCAAAAAGTGCTCATGTTTTCTTTTTCTTCTTCTCCTCTATGGCTATTGTGTTTGCACGTTTGCCAATGTCACGTGAGCATAGCCATTACACGAGAGTATATTTTGACAGGTTCGTTATTGTTGACAGATATGGCAGAAGCGTCAGCAGGCCGTGTGCGTGCGACACGCCTTCAAGCACTACGGGTCCAACAAGCGGCCCAACCACGTGCTAAGTAACCTCAACATGACAGTCGCTAAGGGCACAATGTGAGTACTAATTGTATTACATCATCATGATCATTTCAGCCATAGGACGTCCACTGCTGAACATAGTCCTCCCCCAATGATTTCTACAATGGCCGGTTAGTAGCGGCATGCATCCAGCGCCTTCCTGCTACGTTTACGAGGTCCTCACCTCAGTCCACCTTGTGGGTGGAACTCCAGATCCTTGCTGCCCCATCGACCATCAGTTCTGCGTACTATGTGCCCTATTTTATTACAGTCACTGTTTTAATGAAGGCTTAAGGTCACCCAAAGGGCGATGGAGCGTGCTTTTCACGGAGTTTTCCTGTGTGATGGAATCAGAATTGAGGAGTAGTAAGAAGTAAAGTAACCGACATAGCCCGTACAATTGCCAATCTTAAGCGGCAGTGGTTGGGGCATTGTTGCAAGCAACATTAAATGTTTTTTTTTTTATATTTTTTGCCAATGGCAACACTCTTGTACGCAATCTTACGTGGAGTCGGTGTTAAAATGGTGTCTTGAATATAATTATTGTGATAACTGCAAATTACGGTGTTTTCCTGTACCAAGACCTGCCAGACATCAGTCCATCATACATCACACACCTCACACTGTCTCCGACATGGTCCTTCGAGCTCATAGAGCTGATGGCCGCTGGGGCAGAAAAGTTCTCGAGTGGCAACCACGGGCTAAAAAGACGTTGTGCGGGCACTAGGCAGGCTTTCCAGTAGGTGGACCGACGATCTGATGAACGTCGCGGGAAGTACCTGGATGTGGACAGCGCAGGACCGGTCATTGTGGAAATCCACCAAGTATTCAACAGTTGCAATATAATAAATATCCTTAACGTTGAATGTTGAAATAACAAATAAATACTTAGTTATTTCAAACCAGTAATTTTTGTTTTCAATTTGCCAAGACTTGCAAAACAAGTTTGGTGTTGCATTCATTTATACATGGAGCGTTGATTTACAAATATTCTGTAAATGAATACGATTCCACTACTCCTGAAATATAGTATTTTTCACGAAAAAGTTGCAGAATTTAATCTTCCCGTCGTTGGTACTAATACAGAACATTATCGTTCATTTCATATCGTCTCTACACTGGACATACTCTATCCAGTGTTCCGCAAAATTTTTGTGTTCAAGGTAAACGAAGGGAAATCCAAAATTTTTGGAGGTACACCACACATAAAAAATCATTTTTTAAGTAGGTAATTAACCTTTTTTAGTCTTACCCTTACTTACTAAAAATATGTTTATAAAAGATAATCTTATTTACATACACGTTCTTTAAATTATTATTGTTTTGGCTTTTATTTTGTAACTGTGTAGGTAAACAAATTACAAACTTCTGGAAGACATATTGAAAAAGTTCCAAAGAGGCTAAAATCATTTGACACCAACAAAGGTCAACCTCCCGCTCTTTTGTCTCATCTAACCCTTGCTATAAGGAAGCACCTGGCTCCGCTCGCAAGGACACCATAAGAAAAGATTATTAACCTCTGCCATATTAAAGTGTCCATTGTGTACTTAGACCTTACAGACACCTGAATAAGGAGCGAATAGATAGTTTTCCTTAAGAATGCTGTGACGTCAAGAAAATTATAAAATTTTCCACGCTTCCGCGAGATAATTGTAGGTTTGTTCCGACCTCTAATAAGAATTTCTAGTGGCATTCAATGAAGTAGAAGCAACTTCTACGTAAACAATGAAACTCACCATCGGCTATTATGCAATTTGTGACGATTTGAAAAACTTTGATTGGATGATATAGTTATGGCTAATCTTCTATATATATAAAAGAAAGTCGTGTTAGTTACTTCGCTTATAACTCAAGAACGGCTGAACCGATTTAGCTGAAAATTGTCAGGGAGGTAGTTTAGAGCCAGGAGAAGGACATAGGATACTTTTTATCCCGTTATTTATTGCCATTAAGGCGGAACAAAGTTCGCCGCGTCAGCTAGTTATGACATAAACAAAACATTTGATTAGATTTGAAACAAGTAAAAGTTCATGCTGTAATATTAAACCTCCATCCAACCAATGCTGTAACATTTGCCGGGATTGAAACTCACAACTACAATGAAAGAGTTTTACCGCTCACCAGCTGGCGCTACTGTAGAGTAAGGTCACTGTCATAAGTCACGAAGGGTGGTGGTCAAGTGGCGAAGACAGTGGCGCAAACTGGTCAGCGGTAAAGCGGTAGAAAGATTACCGAATTTGGACTCTCTAGGATGGCGCCACTGTAGAGTAGGGTCATTTCAATCTCCATCCAGTGTTGACAACTGTTTTTTTTTTCTTTTCTCTATCATGCGATCAGTTCGAAGACTATAAGCAGATATTTTCTGAATTGTTGAGTATAAAAACGTTAACCCTCATTGCTGAAGAATTGTTATTTGTTATCGCTTGAGGAATTATGTATCTACGAACCCCGAACCTAATTATCACTTGGCCAACTAACATAAATTACCGCTGGGAAGCGAACTAGTTACCCCACATACCACGCTCCGATACGCAAACAATAATCTAGTGGGTTGAATAAATCGGTTTATACAGGGTGAATGTGATATGATACAGTATCCATAAATCGCGACAATAGTCCAATAGTATCGGTGTCGGACTGGCCGAATCGATATTCGAGGAACGTTGGTTCGAACCCCCATCGCCCCTGGACTATTATGGAACGAACTATTGTAACACGAGGGATTTTAAAAAATGTAATTACTAATTCTGATGTCTATTATATCCGTTTTCTAGTACCCATAGCTTTGCTCAGTTCAAAACTGGATGGCGCCATTCATGTCCAAGAATATTTATTTACTTATTTCAAGAAACTACTACATTGCTAGAAGATTAATAGCCGATTCCTATTTACTAGAATTCTAGCTAGCCGAGAGCTTAACGTTAATCATTCGACACCCGGTATTCGTAGTATTGTTGTCTTGTATGAGTGCCATACAAGAAGGGATCAAATCAAGGACATCCGTCTTTGGATTTCCTGGCATTGGGCTGTATGTGATTAATAATTATTTAGTTTTGGATTACATAATATAATAAATGATGAATAAAATTGGCGTTTGTTTGGCTAAACTTGCTATAAATTGTTTTTTTCTTTGTTGCCTTTAAATCTACACTAATATTATAAAGCTGAAGAGTTTGTTTTGTACGCGTACGAAGTCGCGGGCGCAACTAGTTTTAAATATTTTTCAAAGATTTTTAACAGTTTTACTAGTTTGGGTGCGACTCGTTGGAACAAGCGCAATTTGCACTGCGTAAACGTATACTTTAAACATCACATTTGGATTGATGAAGCTATAAACATGTAAGAAATGTTACAACATCCGATAATTCATCTATTATGGTGACAAACTGAATGCCTTTCGCATTATTTGTAGGATATTACAGGCGTAATCAGTTCTAATTAATTGTAACGATTGTATCATGGCCAGATTGGCCAGTCTAAGTAGTGGTGGTACTTTGTAGCAGTCAGTGTGTACCTTCGTCTATCGTGTTTACGAATAGACCAGCAGGTCACAACACTTCAGGTGCTAGAGTTTAGAACCCTTTCTATTATAGATACTTTAGAATAAAATAGGAAAAACTTTATTGACACAGTATTAACTGTTGTCCCCATTGCGTTAAATTATTCGTAGAGAAGAATATTTTGGACAAGTGTTGCAGATGATAAAGGGAATTAAAAGTACCAGAGTCACAAAACCAATCACCAAGAATCGTGGGGACAACAGGAATACATGAGATTTAATATTGTGTCTAGTTTCTAGTTAGACTTGGTGTATCTATCTCTTTTGAACTCGAAAACCTATAAATTAAAATTAATTTATCGAAAATTTTTCCATATTTTGCGTTTGATCCTTGTTGACGAGTGGCAAATAGTAGGTATGACTCAATACCAAGGTTTATAAAACCCAAGTTTGTTAGAAATACAGTAACTAACCTCAGTCCGGAATAAATTCTTAGAATGACAATTACTAGTTATAATTTCCATTGAAATCTCGACGAGAATTTTCCAAGAAAGATACACAAAGTAGTCCTCTGCTACTATGTGGTTATATTGTAACTAAGTAATCTTATAAAGAGAAAAGATTTTATTATTTGTATTGAATAGGCTCCGTAACTACTGAACTGATTTGAAAAATTCTTTCACCATTACAATCCAACATTATTTCTGATTTAATAAACAACCAAATCGTCGGTCCAACTAGTGGGAGGCTTCCTCACACTACGTCTTCCGGTCCATGGTCGCCACTCGAGAACTTTTCCGCCCCAGCGGCCATTACAGCTCTACGAGCTATGTGCATTGTGCCCCGTCCACTGCCACTTAATTTTGGCAATTCTGAGAGCTTTGTCGATTGGTTAATAATCTAAATTGTATATAACTGAAAGGTGACTGACATACTGACATAGTTATCTATCAACGCACAGCCCAAACCACTGGACGGATCGGGCTGAAATTTGGCATGCAGGTAGATATTATGACGAGGCATCCGCTAAGAAAGGATTTTACGAAACTCCACCCCTAAGGGGGTAAAACGGGATCCACGCGTACGAATTCGCGGGCGGCCGCTAGTTTTGAGTATAGTTTAGCTGACGGGGTTAACGGAAATGTTAGTATTATGTCCCACAAATTGATGGTAGTCTAAAACAATTTACTTAAAACCTTAAATAAATGACGAATGAGGAAAATACCTTGTTATTCTTATTGCCTCACTTCTAAGGTAGTGTATTAGTTTAGGTGACATAAAGTAGTTTAATTTTTGAGGAAAATTGATTTAATATTAAGGAACAACTTTTGTAATCGTTTGTAATAAGAACTAGCAGGATGTAATAACAATTTGATAGTCGATTAATAATTTTACAACTCAAATTATTTTTAATTTTAGTGGATTAGTTGTTGTATTCATTACCTTTAGATTAATTTTGATCTGGTTAAGTTTTGACAGTGCTGCAGTTAATAATAAAAAAATAATGTGTGGGATAGTTTAAAAAAATGGTTGGACATTTGTTCATCTTTTTGGCTCAAATTCTCCAATCACCAGCGTCGCTGCAGGAGGCCTGTAGCGGCCTAGACAGGCTGTTTGCTTTCTGGGGGATCTGGACTGGTTGGAGTAGGAAGATAATCCACAAAGCGCGTACAATGGCCAAATCGAGACGCTAACGCCCGTATTCACAACCTCTATGAGGTTTTACAGTGCTCGTGGACGCACAGGGTGACACACGAGCCAACCACAGAGCTCTATTCAACGCTGTGCATTCGATTTGCTGCTTCGTTTGTGAATACGGGCGTAAGTGCGGTATTCGATTGCCCTGCAAAACTTACTTGTTTATCTTTTCAGTTTAGGTTTGTCCTTTGACCTTCCAATCTGTATATCTGATTGACCTTTTGTCCGCAGATATGGCCTGCTAGGCGCATCAGGGTGCGGCAAGACGACCCTCCTCTCCTGTATAGTCGGCCGGCGCTCCCTCAACAGCGGGGAGATATGGGTGCTAGGAGGGAAGCCGGGGACAAAAGGTGAGTTCATCGTTTGAGACAAATAACGTCCACTGCTGGACAAAGGCCTCCCCCAAGGATTTCCACAATCGGTCCTGCGCCGCCCGCATTCAGGTGCGTGGAGCGTACTATGCTCAGAGTTTTCCTGCGTGATCGAAATGAGATCTGCAGGAGAACCAGTGACCTGTCGATCACTATCATATATGTCGGGCTATGTTTAGACCGCAAAATTGCTAAAATCAAGAGTACATGGTTGTTGACAAAATTCTCTGTAAATAAAAACCTTATTAAGGGACTTTTAAACCAAAATTTATTAGCGTCTTTTTCAGCAGACATATAAAAAGTAAAGAGCACACGAAGGAAAAAATCAAACCAAATAATCTTGCCACGTGATTCCAACAGAGTAGAATAGACCCAACCACATTCTCCCCGTCGTAAAGGCGACTAAGGGTCAAATCCTCCATTTGCCGCCGTTAAATTGGAGAAGATTGTGTCTTGTTCCTGTAGTAGAGACCAAACAATGATGACAATCTAATCTAAGCCCTAATTGACCTGATGATGATAAGTTAATTTTATTATACCCCCCCCCCNTTGAACGATTATTTTTTTGTTGAATAGGTATTATCAAAAGGGTGGTTTCATGCGAATTTGAAGAAAATATTTCACCCCCAAGGGTGGAAAATTGGGGATGAACTTTTTTATACGCAATATTTTTAATTTTTAGTTTTTTTTTTGTGTTCACGCATTTGAAGTCGGTTTTATTTTTTTTAAAAGTTAATTATCTATTGTATTTTCAACAAACAAACAACAAACCTACTGCAGTATAAGTTGAGTAAAGCCTACGCGCAGACCATCGATTTTTCGTCGGCCCATAGTTTAGTCGGGCAGTTGATCAGTATGGGCATGTATGGAAGTGCGCACATTACACCGATTTGATTTGGCCGATTCTTCATACAAATTAAAATCGGGCCCAACTATCGTCCAACTAAAAATCGGTGGTCTGCGCCTAGTCTAAAACTATTGAACATTTTCGCCCACGTGTCGTGGCTCCAGAATGCACGAGTTGTGAAGGATGTTGATAACTAATAATAAAGATCTAAGTACTCATAAAAACAAACATAATGCAAAATCAATAAGTAAATTGCAATAAAAACTTTACCATATAAAGTTACAGTTTATTACATACCCGTATTGCATCCAACAAACCATAATGCAAGCTCTGCTTAGTCCTTTCTTATGGATGCCTACGTTATACAAGATAACACACCTTCCAAGTTTCAGGTCTCTACGATCAGCGGATTAGACAAAGCATTTTATATGTGCAGGCGACCGGCGCACCAGGCTAGACACTGGAAGTGTCTTGTCTGATGTGCCGGCGACTGTAGGAACCAATTTGCATGTGTGTATTATTACTTAGTTAATATGTACAATAAGTTACACTTATAACAGTTAGCACGAGAACGACTGCCGACAAACTGTTATGCAGTTTGGCAGATTAGTATTAAGTAAAATCGATGTAACTTTTATGAGACAATAAAATAAAAAAAAATAAAAAATATTAAGTAAAAAAATATCTTTGGACATTTTACACCGCGCCTCTAGTCCCAAACTAAGCAAAGCTTGTACTATGGGTACTAGACAACGGATAACATATGTATAGTAGTTAATGGATGTAAAAATCGTTACTTAGCTGTATTACAAAAAAGATGTACATGTTTTTGTAGCAAATGCAATAATCAAATCGGCACTAACAACCCACTTTAATCCTCCTACGTCATTTGACATTAGTGGCGTACAAATGATTAACCTAAGCACGAAGTTGAAGCAACGACAAAAAGTGTTTGTGTCGTTATAAGCACTTTATTTTGAATGTTATTTTGTAAGACAATATTCTACTTAGGAGCTAAGTCTATAAATAACTTTCGTAGCAGAACGGGATTATTCCCACCTCTCGTTCCCACCGCTGCAACTTCTGTGTAGCCCGGATTTACAGCTTGACCGCCATAAAAACCCAACCAGTCAAGGTCAAGTTTGTAGCGGGGAAAAGTTAAACTGTCATTGGACCCGTAACGAAATTAAACAGGAGAACATAGGAAGAGTTCGAAGTTAAGCTTCGAATTTCGTAGCAGAAGCGAAGTACTTGTAGTTTACACTTAAATTCGCGTATAAATTGTATCTTTTAAGTGTAAAGATCTGCATCATATTTGCACTTACTTTGCGATACAAGTTAAACTAAAGAGGAAACGTGGTGACAATTTACATAGTTTAACCAGCATATAAATACTCTTATAGACTCCTAGAACGGACTGTTTACTTTATCTATTAGATAAACTGCGCAGTGTCTCTGTAAACAGAGTCATAGGAAATCAATTGACAGTTTCTCGCGAAACGAATGTTCGTTTGAATCGATAATTTAATAATAACATAAGTAGGTAAGACTCGAAAAGGAATTGTTGCTCTTTGAAATTAAATGTTAATAGAAAAAGTCATAATTTTCCAGAGGATATTATTAAACGTCCGCGTTCTATTAATAGTTTTGTTATGAAAGCCTTGAGGCCGTATTTTGGTTACATAAGTCTTTCTACATTACCATGTGGTTTTGTAATATTTACAATCACTGTAAGATATCCAATAGATATCATGCAAGGTTTTTTCTTGGATCCACTAATAAATAAATCAGACTGATAAGGCCAAAGGTGGAAGCGAGCTTCACCCGGAATCTTCAACCACAGAGGAAGTTAGAAATAAGTTAAAATAATCTTACCTCCACAACAATGCTTTTAATTTAATATTGTGGTTATGGCGACAGACTTAGGGAATTAGAATCATCATTTATTTTCTTTAAATCTGGCACGTCAAGACATAGAGCAAGCTGTACTAACCACTTATAATGTTTTAATTGAACCTGTACCAGTAACTAGTTTTCGATTAATAGCTAGTTATAAAAATAATTGAAGATAAATATGTCGTCCGCAACCACGAGAGCATTGCGTTACATACATATTATTGCAATGAAAACGTTCAGACATGATTGGCCGTTTAGTATAAGTACCGATCATCGGGCGAGTAAAGTATACCGTGTTATATAAGTCATGTTGCAACTTCAACTAGCCTAGCACTGGTTTCGAAGGGCGGAATGTGTAGTAGGAAAACGTCTCTATCATATATATATACACACGCTAGATTTATAACAAACCATTTATCCTAGTAAAGTTACCTATTTTTACCATGAATTAGGGGGTTATAGAGTCGCATCGAGGAGGAACTGATTCACAAAATACAGGTGATCTTAGAGAAACAATATACTTACATTCATTTCTTTCCCAACTTAACCATATTAGTTATTTCCGCACAAATTAAATGAGTGTCAGTCTCTTTATTGTAATAGGTTTAAGAAATAGTTACCAGCAACTTCAGTTAATATAAAAATTGCGTGCGCATGAACACGCAATGTACGAGTATCTCTAGTATTTGATTATGATAGGAAAGATTTTCAGGACAGGAAATCTGGTCCAGTTATCATAGCTGTTTTCAAATTGCTAGACAAATACAGGTTAATTGCAGAGAATTATCTTCGATTATTGTGTTAGTAGTTTAGTACAGTCAACAGCACTTGATACTACTTATTTACGTTGTAAAATAGCACCTATTGGAAGTAAATAAGATGCCTCAGTGTAGAGATAGATATGCTTTCGTCTGTACATACGAGTTTTATTTACTTATCTCCAAAATTTTATGAATTTTAAAGGCTCTTTGAGAGTTTCATTTTTGATCCAATTCTCACACTCAGATTGAAGAATATTTCATTACTACAAAACTATAATACCCTCTTAGAACCTCAAAAGATGTTGTGTATCACAGTAGGCAACCGGCAATCATCTCGCGTCTCGTCACAACAATTTAATAATACACTTAGTGGTTTCAAACAGGTACATGAAAATGCACTTTTCTTTTAAAACGGCGTATTTACTAACAGAGATGCGAACTCGATGACGTCTCGGCTAATATTTGTGGCGGACATTTGATATTTGATGCTAAATATTTAAAAAGGATATCGATGGAGACTGCAATGCCATGGAAAATGTTCATCAATGTTTTTTCAATGACATGTTTAGAGTGCAGTGTTCTTAGTGCGAGTTTGCATTGTACGTCGTCGCTTGCGAGCGCGTCAACAAAATCTGTCTACATTTCATGCTATTTTTCAACCGAGTTCAAAAAAGGAGGAGGTTCTCAATTCGAACAAATTTTTTTTGGCGTATAGGTAATATTTCAAGGGTGGTCCCATTTAAATTTAATAATAGAAAAAACAACCCCCNCACACATCTCAAAAGATGAAGTCACTCTTCCGTAACTAAAAAAACTGTATATAATTGGTTAAGTAACTAACTTTCCCCTGGCTTATTTATATTATTATCTTAGTTTATTGCGATTTCTTTTACCTCAGCGGATTATAATTAATTTAACTAACAAGATTAATTGCCAGTTCGCTGCTAAGTACCTATGTAATGGTGAATCTATTTTCTATTGTATTTTCAACAAACAAACAACAAACCTACTGCAGTATAAGTTGAGTAAGCCTACGCGCAGACCATCGATTTTTCGTCGGCCGATAGTTTAGTCGGGCAGTTGATCAGTATGGGCATGTATGGAAGTGCGCACATTACACCGATTTGATTTGGCCGATTCTTCATACAAATTAAAATCGGGCCCAACTATCGGCCAACTAAAAATCGTCCACGTGTCGTGGCTCCAGAATGCACGAGTTGTTAAAGATGTTGATAACTAATAATAAAGATCTAAGTACTCATAAAAACAAACATAAAGCAAAATCAATGAGTAAATTGCAATAAAAAGCTTTACCATATAAAGTTATAGTTTATTACATACGAGTATAATATTTTATATTATACTCGTATGTAATAAACTATAACTTAATACTATACGGGTATGAATATAAATATATATGGCATCTAACAAACCATAATGCATGCTCTGCTTAGTCCTTTCTTATGAATGCCTACGTTATACAAGATAACTACCTTCCAAGTTTCAGGTGCGTTGATCCGTCAGTCAGTCAGTCGTTCAGGACAAAGCATTTTATATGTAGTTTACACCGCGCCTCTAGTCCCAAACTAAGCAAAGCTTGTACTATGGGTACTAGACAACGGATAACATATGTATAGTAGTTAATGGATGTAAAAATCGTTACTTAGCTGTACTTACAAAAAAGATGTACATGTTTTTGTAGCAAATGCAATAATCAAATCGGCACTAACAACCCACTTTAATCCTCCTACGTCATTTAACATCAGTGGCGTACAAATGATTAACCTAAGCACGGAGTTGAGGCAATGACAAAAAGTGTATGTGTCGTTACAAGCACTTTATTTTGAGTGTTATTTTGTAAGGCAATGTTGTACTTAGGAGCTAAGCCTATGTAACTTTCATGGCAGAACGGGACTATTCCCACCTCTCGTTGCAACTCCTGTGTAGCCAGGATCTACAGCTTGACCTCCAATAAAAACCCGACCAGTGAGGGTCAAGTTTGTAACGTGGAACAGTTAAACTGTCATTGGACCCGCAACGAAATTAAACAGGAGAACATAGGAAGAGTTCGAAGTTAAGCTTCGAATTTCGTAGCAGAAGCGAAGTACTTGTAGTTTCCATTTAAACTCACGTACAAATTGTATCTTTTAAGTGTAAAGATCTGCATTATATTTTGCACTTACTTTGCTAGATACAAGTTAACTTAAAGAGGAAACGTGGTGACAATTTACATAGTTTAACCAGCATATAAATACTCTTATAGACTCCTAGAACCGACTGTTTACTTTATCTATTAGATAAACTGCGCAGTGTCTCTGTAAACAGAGTCATAGGAAATCAATTGACAGTGTCTCGCGAAATGAATGTTCGTTTGAATCGATAATTTAATAATAACATAAGTAGGTAAGACTCAAAAAGGAATTGTTGCTCTTTGAAATTAAATGTTAATAGGATATAGTAATAACTTTCCAGAGGATATTATTAAACGTCCGCGTTCTATTAATAGTTTTGTTATGAAAGCCTTGAGGCCGTATTTATTTTGGTTACATAAGTCTTTCTACACTTAATATACTACCATTACTATGAGGTTTTGTAATCTTTACAATTATTGTAGGATACCAATAGATATCTTTGTTTTCTTGGATCCACTGTAGCTCTACCGTGAGTTTACGTTACAGATTCGCTAGAGAGTGCGGTTCCTTACAAAAACTAAAAATTGGTACTATGAGCTATAACCAAACTGCTACCTATGTGGATACTGGTAGATTTTTCTTTAACCTCAATATGGAAGCTCCTGGCCTGCATTTGACCAAATGGAAAATGATGATAAGGCCAAACGTGGAAGCTTCACCCGGAATCTTCAACCACAGAGGAAGTTAGAAATAAGATGGCTATCTTACCTCTAACTGCCGAAACACAGCAATGCTTTTAACATTGTGGTTATGGCGACAGACTTAGGGAATCAGAATCATCATTTATTTGCTTTAAATGTGGTATTAAAGATGGATACATGGATCAAGACTTAGCGCAAGCCCTACCACTAACCACTATAATGTTTTAATTGAACCTGTACCAGTAACTAGTTTTCGATTAATAACTAGTTATAAAAATAATTGAAGATAAATATGTCGTCCGCAACCACGAGAGCATTGCGTTACATACATATTATTGCAATGAAAACGTTTAGACATGATTGGCCGTTTAGTATAAGTACCGATCATCGGGCGAGTAAAGTATACCGTGTTATATAAGTCATGTTGCAACTTCTACTAGCCTAGCACTAGTTTCAAAGGGCGGAATGTGTAGTAGGAAAACGTCTCTATCATATACATATACACACGCTAGATTTATAATAAACCATTTATCCTAGTAAAGTTACCTATTTTTACCATGAATTAGGGGGTTATAGAGTCGCATCGAGGAAGGAACTGATTCACAAAATACAGGTGATCTTAGAGAAACAAGATACTTACATTCATTTCTTTCCCAACTTAACCATATTAGTTATATCCGCACAAATTATATGAGTGTCAGTTTGTTTATTGTAATAAATAGCTTTAAGAAATACCTAGTTATATCAGCAACTTCAGTTAATATAAAAATTGTATGCGCATGAACACTCAATGTACGAGTATCTCTAGCATTTGATTATGATAGGAAATATTTTCCGGACAGGAAATCTGGTCCAGTTATCATAGCTGTTTTCAAATTGCTAGACAAATACAGGTCAATTGCAGAGAATTATCTTCGATTATTGTGTTAGTACAGTCAACAGCACATCATGCTACTCATTTATGTAGTAAAATAGCACGTATTAAAAGTGAATAAGATGCCACAGTGTAGAGATTGATATGTTGTCGTACATACGAGTATTATTTACATTCCCTCCAAAATTTTATGAATTTTAAAGGCTTTTTGAGAGCTTTACATTTTTGATCCAATTCTCACACTCAGATTGAAGAATATTTCATTACTACAATACTGTAATATCCTCTCAGAACCTCAAAAGATGTTGTGTATCACAGTAGGCAACCGGCAATCATCTCGTGTCTCGTCACAACAATTTAATAATACACTTAGTGGTTTCAAACAGGTACATGAAAATGCACTTTTCTTTTAAAACGGCGTATTTACTAACAGAGATGCGAACTCGATGAGGTCTCTGCTAATATTTGTGCCGGACATTTGATATTTGATCCTAAATATTTACAAAGGATATCGATGGAGACAATGCAATGCCATGTAAAATGTTCATCAATGTTTTTTCAATGACATGTTTAGAGTGCAGTGTGATTAATGCGAGTTTGCATTGTACGTCGTCGCTTGCGAGCGCGTCAAAAAAATCTGTCTACATTTCATGTAAGTTTTTTACACAGTCGCTAAGTAGCGATGACGTTTGGTGTAAACTCGCTCTAAGCACACTGATCGCCCGTCGCAGTTGCAAAATCGCTAGCGGTACCTACTTATTTTTAGCTGTACTCGCCTCTCGTTTTCTCAGGCTTGTTCTGGCTAAGCAACTAATTATATCATAATCATCACATTTATTTGGTCTTCGCTACAGGAACATGACCCTCTCTAATTTACCAGAGGCAAGCAGGATTTGGTCTACACTCCTCTCTCTGGTTAGATGAGTCGATGAAACAAGCACTTGTCCACTATGGGACTGTCCGAAACAAGAACGTGCAGGATGTGCCAAGAGGCAGATGAAACGCCACTACACATGCTCACGGACTGCGGACCTCTGATGCGCAAGCGGAGCTTACACCTGGGCAAACACATCCTAAGCCCACAAGATGTAAAACATATCGCCCCCCAAAAGATACTGCACTTCCTAATGGATGCAGGACTCGGAGGCGAACTGTAAGGAAAACAGCGGCGATCACAATAGATCGATAACGGTCGCAGTGATACTAGGACTTTATTGAACTAGAATAGCCGCTCAACACAAATAAAAAAAATAAAAAAATAGATGAGTCGAGGAGCCTTATGTTCGCCCTATTATGACATCGAAGGGTGATAGAGCGTGCTATATTCGGAGTTTTCTAGAAAGCCACATAGCACGCAGAATTGTCCTGGTCGTTGTGGAAAGCCTTTAGTAGTTGGACAATTTTTGTGCAAGTGTGGTTGTGTTCCTAGTCGNCCCCAGTCGATGAAGCACATGATGTCGTGCCCTGCTTGCCCAAACAATTGCGCGCAGGAAGATTTAATGAATGCTACTGACAACGCCACTTTTGTAGCGGAGTTTTGGGCTGACGCTGTATAGGTTTGTTGTCGTTATGACAAAAAGAAGGTCATTTTTCTGAAATGATTACGATATCCACAGGAAGAGTGGGGTTTGTTTCTATCGTACTGTAAGAACTAAACATTATAGCAATCTAATCATACATCAATGTTCAAACACAACTGGGTAGATCACGTTCCGCTCGCTACTTACTGTGTAGGTCGACGACACGCGCGCGCGCACATCCAAGCCGCATTTCATTCGAACTGGCTCATAATTGGTGCGAGGAATGGATTTAGCTAATAATTGGCACGTGACTTTGATTGCTCTTTCAAGCTGTGTATTGACGGTGACGGTAATTAGAACCATCTGGGCTTTTTGGCGTTTATATCATAGGTCTAGCTCACATTGACATATTGTGATGCGACAAAACATATAAGTCTGAAGGAGATCTGAAGTCTCGCTGACGTTTGACGCTACAAAACCCGTGCGTGCCGCTCCCATTCCTCAAGCACTAGCTGACCTAACTGGATTTTCTTAAAGGCTAAGTACATAATAAACTTACTTTTGTCACGTGTCATCCGCTTTGCACTGGAGCGAAGTCGATCCTTAACTTCGAATTCCTACCATGTTCTTCTGATTAATTTCGTTGCGAGTCAAATGACGGTTTAACTTTCCCCCGGGACAAACGTGACCTTCACTGGTTGGGTTTTATTGGCGGTTAAGCTGTAAATCCTGTCTACATCACAGGAGTTGCAGTGAGAAGAAGAGGTGGGAATAGTCCCGTAACCAAGTTAGATGCAGGTCGCTGCCAAGTGGTCAATTTGGAAATCATTGTTCGTCCTGTGGCTGAAATGATGATAAATAAGGACGTACTTGAGAACGCCTAATATAGGTACCTAACTGTATATTCTGAGGAAGAGGAAAACTCTTTGTTTTATAAAGACTGCAATAATTTTACGGAAGTAACAATAGAAAAACAAGACCATCCGGTCCCATGGTTATAGGGTCTGAGTCACCATGATTCACTTCGGAGTGATGTTTTAATATTTCCTAGATTTGCATGGAAAATATTTTCGCGAAATGCTTCTTGCATTGAAAGTGCGTGCGTATTTGCGTAAAGAGTTCTCAAGTGACAACGACGGACCACTTGGTGGGCCGATGATCTGGTGAAGCTCGCCGGTAGTATCTGGATGCTGGTAGTGCAGAACCAGTCGTGGTGGAACTGCAGGAAATCTTTGGGATAGGCCTTTGTGCAGCAGTTGACGTCTTTTGGTTGAAATAAAGCTTCGTGCGAATGAAATCATTGCAATACGTAAGAGCTTTATAAAAGCTAATTGCAAGAAATAATTACTGTTGTCTATATAAGCCCTAACAGTTTCGGTCTCTTTTAGATAATAAAGATCATCTGCTATGGATTATTACATACATGACTCACGGAAAAACGTGGAGCGCGTCTCAGTGAGCGAGCCGAAACAAAAATAAGAATTTAGATAAAAAACGTTACGATACAAACAGTTATTGTTTTAAAATTCAAATCTCTCTGTTTACTTGCCGCACTCAGGTTTCACTTTCGAGAACTGTTAATTACAAGTTTATATATGTGTGTGTATTTGTGTAATCCAAAGAGATGAGCCAGCCCCATTTTGAATTTATGTAACGTAGGTAATCAAAAGTATGACCACTCACCACTGCCATACTTTCCGTGACACTTCACGGACCCATTTATTGAAGCAATGGACTGCCTAATATTTTTGTGTAATTTCGATTTAGTTATTAATGTAATTTTGAGTCTTTTTTACATCTCATAGGTACAGTTAGGTGTCTGAAACTCAAATCAAAACTATAGTTTAGTGGGCTTTTATCTAACTACTCAGACATAACATAATACATACTTTACTTTAAATACGATCTACCTACAATCATTGGTTTATAAACCCACCTTAAAATTATTATATTCTAGAACCAAATACCAATTCCAAACCATACAACATCTGAATTAAAAAAATCCAATCTAATGACAGTGTTTGGTCCCCGGGCTGTGGCGTAGGTCAGTAGTTGCTTCTCCAGTTCTTACCAATTTCACTTTTAAATTGTTCTTTAAATTGCCCATCGAGGCGTTGCGTGTAACCATACTTGGTACGAATGTTCATTGAAATCCTTGGGCCATTATTTCAACATTGAAGCCGGTTTTTGGCCTAAGCTACCAGATAATTACCTTGTGTACGGTTAAATTTATTTTTGACTCTACCATGGTAGGTGTTCTTTCATTCTCTTATGATTTTTTTATTTCTTAGAATTCAGACTCCTATTTGAGTAGCTTTACCATGAGTCTACATTAAACATTATTGCTAAATTAGTTCTTGAAATTAACCGCTAGGGGCGCTGTACAGTCTGTCATACATTTTATGTCATTTTACGCAGTTGCTAGCGAGCACACTGGAGCACACATGGTAAGCAATAGTAAGCACACTGTACTAATTTGATCCTTTTCTTCTCGTACTGTGGAAGTGAGGTCAGCCCTCTACATCAGACATTATGTACCGTCATAGGTGTCTGACATAATTGACGTGGGAGTGCTGAGAAGAATCAGCGAAAAAACGCAGTCACTTCTTTGTCAGTAGATTAGGTATTGAGGTATAATACCTAATTGTGTTTTATTAGTTAGGAAGTTTCAATCTGAGTATATGTACATTATACTTAGTTAAAACGTAGTGGAATGAGGGCTATCGTTTTAGCGCTCACCAGTTAGCGCCACTGTAGAATAAGGTCCTGTCACTTGCTAGTAGCGAAGACAGTGGCACCAACTGGTGAGCGCTAAAGTGGTAGGAGGACTATCGCATTTGCACTCATCAAGATGGCGCCACTGTAGAGTAAGGTCCTGTCAATCGCCAGGGATGCCAACTGTTAAGTATAAAAGCGATAGCCCTCATTGGAAGGCGAAGCAAACAAGCTCGTCGTGTTTAAACACTATGTCATCGATAAATATCTAATAATTACCTAGTTCTGTTATTTTGCCAAATAAAATCTGCCAGCAGATTTTATCCGCATAGCAACTGTTATAATATAGCTATAGTAATGAAGCCAGTGAAAGTGGACACGTAACAATACATCCGAGCTGGGTGCGTTACAACATTTACATCATACAGATGAATGCGAGTCACTGTGATGAGCTTGAGATGATGATTTTGATCAGCTCTCTCTTCAATGATGAATTTTATCCATAGTCATTTGAATTGACACCATTATAGAGTTAAGAAACTAACTATGCTTGCTTAAGTGAAGCAGAAAATCCAACGCATAGCGTTGAATAGAGCTCTGCGATTGGTTTGTATGTCACCCTGTTTGTCCACGCGCACTGTGAGACCTTGTAGTAATGTTTGTAAATACGGGCGTTAGATTTCATAATATGTAAATACGTTAAGGGCTTAAGGTCATAGCAGACTTATCAACTCGGAAAGGGATCAACACCGTATCGCCTTTCGTGAGCTGTCATCGCCTTTAGAGCGCTGTCATCCGCGAGGTGACGCGTTTACATTACGGTGCGGATAAGTGTGCGTTGTAGCATGGAGTTTCATACAAAGAATAGTAACCGCCTCGAGTTGATACGGTGACCATCCCTTTCCGGGTTGATTAGTGTGCTACGTCCTTTATTCGTGATAAACTACGGGCAGCATATCATTAGTTTATCTATCAGATTAACTAAATTGTATAGCGTTATACGTCAGATAAATATCTGTGGGTATCTTTATCACAAACCGGTGAAACTGGCTGTAACTTGAGTTTTCTTACTGCTGAAGCAGGTTTTTCTAGACACCATCAGGTCCAAAGCAGAGGTCTAAACAAGTGGTTTGACAGTTGACAATCGATGAAGTTTTAAGTATTTGGCACACTGGATGATCCGCGATCTGCTGTCAACAACATTGTCGATCAGGGTAATCGGTCAGCAGTCTACGAAAACAATCTGACAGCGAGCGTGACAAGGCATTCTGTCAGCGGTGCTGTTTACGTTTTCACGATTAGATCGCATCGATACAAAATGTAAGACCCACAAACTTGTTCATATATGATTCACTTCGACCTGACCGTAGAACAGATCCAGTGTGGCAAATCCTTTAATATCGTAGAATCGTTCATTTGTCATCCCATTCATTGTTCATAACAAATGACGGTCTGTCAACGTGTGTCCCACTTGTCGGCTCTACTTTGAAAATAAATGGAGTCATTGCGGTTTTCCTGAGAATATCAGGTCAATGACACTAGTTTAAGTTTGCATGAGACATCACAAAGGCGTGGAAGGAAAATAAATAGTTTTAACTAAAGATTACTTTAAAGTACCTAGTAGTCTAGTATCTAAATGTAAATCTTTCTCAACAATATTTTTGGTATAAGGTATTAGGGACATCCTTTTTATTATGCATAACAAGGTAGGTATTTGACAACAATTGCACCTGGTGTTAAGTGGGATCTACCTGCTATTTGTATCCTTATATCCTTGTATCATGGTAATAAATTAATATTACTAATATTGTTGTGGGTAAATAGATGGATAAAAGCACAAACGTATTTACTATCAATGGCTTACAAATATATTTGATTTAAGCCTGCTTGTAGAAGTTGACCTAAACTTTTAACGCTGCCGCGCTGGTCAGACGCGTTAGGTAGACCTGATGTCCACGCGTTTTTCCTTTAGTAGCCTCTTACGACATCCAAAAGAAGAGTGGGAGTGGGTGGTCTTACACTGAGAGATACAATAAATAATAATACATCCAAAATATTAATCCTTGTATTTAATCCACGTTTTCTTCCACAGTGGCGGACAACAACGGCGCGTATCCTTCGCAGTGGCTCTCATGCACGACCCGGAGCTCCTGATCTTGGATGAGCCCACTGTTGGTGTGGATCCACTGCTGAGACAGTCCATCTGGATGCACCTGGTCCGCATAACCAGCTCCGGAGACAAGACTGTCATCATCACCACGCATTATATCGAAGAGGCGCGGCAAGCGCATAGCGTAAGTCCTAGATAACTATAGTTCAACAGTTGCAAGACCCTGGGCTACTAATTTTGGATGAGCCCACTGTGGATCCACTGCTGAGGCAGTTCATCTGGATGCTCTTGGTCCGCATCACCAGCTCCTGAGACAAGACCCATTATATTGAAGAGGTGTGGCAAGCGCACAGCGTAAGTTCTAGATTTTAGTTTAGATGGCTATAGCTCAACAGCTGCATGACCCTGGACAACTAATCCTGGATGAGCCCACTGTTGGTGTGGATCCACTGCTGAGGCAGTCCATCTGGATGCACTTGGTCCTCATCACCAGCTCCAAGACGGATTATATTGAAGAGGCGCGGCAAGCGCATAGCGTAAGTTCTAGATTTTAGTTCAGATGATAGTCCAATAGTTGCAAGACCCTGGGCTACTAATCCTGGATGAGCCTACTGTTGGTGTGGATCCACTGCTGAGGCAGACCAACTGGATGCACCTGGTCTGTATCACCAGCTCCTGAGACAAAACTGTCATCATCACCACGCATTATATTGAGGAGGCGCGGCAAGCGCACAGCGTAAGTAGTCCTGGCATCTAGTACAGATAACGAAGTTTCAACTTACTCTAAGCCTGTGCGCAGACCAGTACTTTTAGTTGTCCAATAGTTGAATCGGGCTGTTGATCAGTACGAACATGTATCGGCCGATTCTTCATACAAATTAGAATAGGGCCCAACTATCGGCCAACTAAAAGTCAGTGGGCAGTGCGCCTAGGCGGCTAATAGCAAATCCACATGATATTCTGCAGATTTTGTGATCTAGGTATGCGAGCAAAGACGTACGCGGAAAGCTAAGTTTGGACAATTTGCAAGATCCCGCCAGAACTGGAAAGACACATCCAAAATCGTGTAATCCAAAACAAAAGCTGTTTAGGAAAACGTATTACAAAACTTAGACATATTTATTACACAGGTGGGACTAGTAAAACAGAAAAAAAAAATGTTTACCTACCTAAAGCCAATCAGGATTTCGAACCAATGAAGTAAATTACAAAGCAGCTGTAATATTTGTGTGAGTTCGACAAACTTTGAGAGGTCGTATTTAAATACAAAGCTAGTGTTAATCAATCTTGCGAGACATCTTCTCAGAACCGGCCTACCTTTATAGCATTCGCTATCAAATTATTAGGTACACGTGACGAATATCGCAATTATGGTCCAAGGGCCAGCGGTCGCGTCTCTAACAGCATCTAGAATGACTTGGGAAAGTGTTTAAATATAGTTAAATCAGTAAAGTAGGCCAATTACAAGTTGTTTAAAAAATTTACGAGTCAATTTTTCATCGGTGACGGTTAAAGTAGTTATGTATTTAGGTTAAACTATTGTTGCTAAGAAACTTTTGTAGTTTGAATTTGAAAATATCTTTAATTCTTATATCCACTGTTTTTTTATTTTTAAAAAATCTTTGAAAAGTAGTTTTCTTTGTTACCATACAAAACCATGGCGTAGTTTCAATAATCTTTTAGCAAATGCTGTTTCTAATTTATCAAAGCCAACGACATAAACTGTCTGCCCATCTTGTCCATTACTACTACGTATACAGTCACAAAACTTCAAGGGACCCTGTCCTCTAGTCTACAAACGTGATTTGAACCACGAGGTGGCATGAGACTAACCGCATTCCACCTCTATGGCGGTGTAGCTCGTTAAAACCATAATGTGACACTAATAAAATGGACCTGCCGTAAGGAAGCAAGTTATTATGTCTATGGTTTAGCAAGACATAGTTTAGGTTTTAACACTATAAAGTAAGTCTATACTTTTCTAGAAAAGTTTTGCTTTTGCTAGAAATGTGAAAATGGAATTCCTTTGTTCAAGTTTGTGATTCACTCAAAAATATAGATCGCAATAGCTAAATGATTAAAATGCTTTAAAACATCTAGTTGTCCTCTAAGTACTGATTCACGAATTTCGCATTAAGTTTCTGAAAAACCACAAAGCATTGTGAACTACATTGAATAACCTTGGATTTGACTAAAATTACATTACAAATACATACCTACAGGAGCTACAGCGGTGAGAGCGAGAGAACTTATCCTAAGTTTAGTAGATATTCGCAGTTTTAATCTGAGTAAATTGATTGCATCTGAAATGAGAGTAAAAGTAACCGACACACTTAAGTGTTTCTATCGATAAGAGATCGTAGAACTGATGGTGCTAGAAGCAAAAGTTCTTGAGCTGTGACCACAGACATAACAACGCAATGGGTAGCGAACTAGGTAGTTGTTTATTGGCGGTCAAGCTGTAGATCCTGGCTGCACAGGAGTTGCAGCCGTGGGAACGAGAGGTCGGAATAGTCCCGTATCAAATGAATGATTCCGTACTGTTCGCATATTTGTAAGATTTTCTGTACCTTTCAGATCGGCCTGATGAGAAGCGGTCGCCTTCTGGCCGAGGAGTCGCCGCAGGCTCTCCTCACCAAGTACAGCTGCATATCGCTAGAAGACGTCTTCCTAAAGCTGTCTAGAAAACAAGGTAAGGTACCTATAGTTAAAGATAGGTCTAGATCTAAAGTCAGACAAAGCTGAAAATTTAGTTTTATCAGTAAGTTATTAAAAGTTTTTAGCGATAAAAGTCGCTTCTAATTCCTAATTCTAATTTCCGCCTTAGGCAGTTCGATTTTTTCAAGTTGTTTATTTATAATTTAGTTTTTTCAGTATCGAGTAAATCGCCTGCCTGTTAGGTTTTTAATTGAAAAGCTTTATTGATGATTCAGATTCAGATTAACTAATTTCTAGATTTAGAAAGATCTGTTTTTTATTGTCTAACACCTTTATTAGATTTCTATTTTACCTTTAAAAGCGCGAAAAATGTGCCATAAACGCTTGAATTCAGCTTTGGTAATACAATTAGGTAGTCCAGGTAATCCTGCTCTGCCATGAGTGCTTATAACTTCTGCAACTCTCTATCTATACTAATACTAGCTGACCCGGCGAACTTCGTACCGCCTTAGCGTAGAGATTTTCTTAATATTTTTTTCCGTAAGAACCATCCTTGGACTTCCACAAACATTTAAAAAAAAGAATTATCGAAATCGGTTCAGCCGTTCACACGTGATGCCGTGACAACGCGAAACGGGTTTCATTTTTATATATATAGATTATAAATGCGAAAGTAAATCTGTCTGTCTGTCTTTCTGTTTTACTTTCACGCCTAAACCACTGAACCGATTTTGATGAAATTTGGCATAGAGATAGTTTGAGTCCCGGGAAAGGACATAGAATAGTTTTTATCCCGGTTTTTGAAACAGGGACGCGCGCGATAAAGTTTTTCTGTCACATACAAAATAAGTGGCTCTCTTTCTTTGTACGCCTAGAAATCAAGCACAGAGACAGGTCAGTAAGTAAAGTAGTTTAACCACTAGATCACCGTAAATTGGCCTCGTACTCGTATAAACGGATAATAATAAACAACGCTTGCAAAATTCAGTCGTAAACCCGACGCAGGCAGACCGGTCGACGTTTCGCAAGATATTAAAACGCGTATCACGTAAGAGGTTAAGATAGCTGCCGAGTTGACACGGACGTTTAAAGTTTTTTCCATTTTATATCTTAGCCTATTTTATATTTTACGTATTCTAAGGCGTGCAGTCCCATTAGACAGTGCCTAGCTATTGTTAGTTTTAGCACAGAATATATTTACTAGTACCTAACTGAACTACCTATACTTACTTGGTTTTAGTTACAAAAAAGATTTTTTATCGCTGAAAATCAACACCAAATTTTGAATTTCAATCACAACGAAGTTAGATACAGAGATCTAAAGTACCTAATATTGACGTGAATAACAATAGAACTACGAGTATTGTCATCTATACCTACCTACCTACTACTTATTAGAATTTTTTCAACTTAGCATGGCCAGAGTTCAAATGTTCTTGTTAAACATCAATTGTGGTTCTTATTGTACCTATAGATAATTTTCATGTAAAATAAACGGTCTTATGTTAAAACGAACGAATTATTACAGAACAGAATACTTTGATCATGCGCAGAAGATCACTCCTAACTTACATAACCACAAAGGTGTCACGAAAAATTATCGCGGAGTTATTCCAAAGTTATAAACATAGTATCATTTGTTTGCCGACGGAAACTGATTTCCCTTAGATGCTAGACTGTTTTAATAAGCGGGCAACAATGAAACCAGTCTTTCGCAAGGAACCCCATCCGTCATCCTTGGCCACAACATCCTATGTTTACTATGTTCTTCGATGCATTTCGATCGTCACGACGAGTTAATTCAATTTTCTTTAACTCTGTTTACAAACAATAGACTAAGAGCTAGTAAACGCCAGAAGTAGAATTACAGTCTAAGGAATACCGCATAAAGGCGCGTTATATCATTAAAGCTGATTTTTGTATTAATTTTGGAAATAAATAGAAGTTATTTCTTCACCAGCCAGATATAGTTTTGACCGTCCCAAACCCTTGCCAGAAAATCATTTAGGGTAGCTGCCAAAGCCACGATGACCCAAACTTCATAATGCACCAACGTTCTTACCTATCTTAGGAGCATACGCTGAAAAACTTTCAGCTTTTATCATCATCATCATCATCATCATCATCTCAGCCATAGGACGTCCACTGCTGAACATAGGCCTCCCCCAATGCTTTCCATGTTGCCCGGTTGGTAGCGGCCTGCGTCCAGCGCCTTCCTGCTACCTTTATGATGTCGTCGGTCCACCTTTTACCCACGTCTCACGCTGCGTTTTCCGGTACGCGGCCTCCACTCCAGAACCTTGCTGCCCCATCGGCCGTCAGTTCTGCTTACTATGTGCCCTGCCCATTGCCACTTCAGCTTGCTAATCCGTCGGGCTATGTCAGCGACTTTAGTCTTTAGTTCGTTTACTCGTTCGTTCAGCTTTTATACAATAACGTAAATCTGGCGTTCACTAGCTCTTAGTCTAAACAGTATTATTTGCGACCTTATTGCATCAGAATAAAGGAGACTATGTTGCTAATACTGTAACATTCTGTTGACCTTGCTTTGTTTGTTTAAGATCATCATCTGAGTCGGTGGACAGTGGTGCCGACGTGTGCAAACAACTAGATTGTTGCTAAAACCAAAATAGGAAAATCTAAGAATACTTAGCTAAACAATTTGAAACCTTTGTTTAGTAGAACCGTATTAAAAACAGCTCAAAATTCTTACATGGTTGGTTCCAGCCTTGCCAATATTTTCATTTCATCTGAATAGATCTTATTTGGCATCATCCGAAATAGCCTAATAGCTGGCTTGTCCTTGAGACAACCTACCCGAAAAGGCATATCTCTACCATAATGGTTTTTCTATCTGTTATCTTTATTTAGCTGTCACCCGTTTTGCACCTCAGGAATGACGATCATTAGCCTTTAAACTCCTCCTATTTCTTTCTGATTGAGTTCGTTTTTGGTTCAATGACAGCTTAACTTTCCTGTGAGGCCAACTTAGCCATTGGGTTGTATTTTTATGGCAGTCAAACTGTAACTGTAGAGATAGGAGTTGCTCGCGGGACAAACTTGACCTTTACCGATTGGGTTTCAAGCTGTAGATCCTGGCTGCACAGGAGTTGTATGAATGAGAGATAGGAATAGTCCCGTACACAGGAGTTGCAGTGCAGACATTTTAATTCCAGTTTTGACGAAAATATCAAGTATTCTAAGATTCCAAAATCATCAAAGCCACAATAATTTCAGTGGAAAATATGACTGATCTTAGCAGTAAGAAGAATAATCATTTGGAAATTACAAAGTGAGCTCTAAATGACCTTTAATAAACAATTAGAATCTTCATAATGAGACAGATTGCATTTTTATTGTTCAGTTTTATTGTAGTACGCAATTAGCGCTGATTTAAAGCAATCAGCATCTGCTATAAATATACAAAGAAAATCGATTTTAACTAAGAAAAATGATTGAACAAGCGATACTTGACACGCATATTTTTTTCAACAAGTGTTGTCTACCCACTGACTTTATTATCCAGATTTTAACTGTACTTACTTTTTTACATTGTACCTATATTATTTTAAAATCTCTACTTTCTATAGCATTAACTTTCCCCCGAGACAAAATTGACCTTCAATGGTTGGATTTTTATTGACTACACAGGAGTTGCAGCGGTGGGAATGAGAGGTGGGAATAGTTCCGTTTCTGTAGCGTGTTAATAAGCCAATAAAATAAGATTTCCGAAGCTGAAATTGCTGAAAATAACTTAGTTTTCAAAGCAAAGTTCTTGGTGGCTGATAAGGTTAAAAATGAAACCTTTATCGTACAAGCTTTTCTCTTTTTAATGATGCTCAAGTTTAGTAATTAACTATGTCGTTAGATTGTTTACTTTTCCTTTCCATACGAGTATAATGAAACTAGAATCCAGAGTAAATACTTGGTGAGCACGGAGCGTGTCGTGTCCGTGATGCATATCGTATTTCCAGTACTCGTACTTTCAGCCTCATAATTTGCAGTGAGACAGGTGTTTTAGGGCCAAATGATTATACTTCTTGCCGATTGGACGATGAAACAAGTTTGATGTTTTGGTGCGCAAACAACGTATTTAAACTTAATGATAACATAATTTTTGCATGTTCATTCGGCAATTAGACAGAGATCAAACCTAAATATACCTACGAGTAATTTAGTTTTTATTATAATAATTCAACTATGGCAAAAATATAAGTGCATTCCTTGTTAACACCTGGATGGACCAAGACAGTCGACTTCATAAAGTGAGCAGGAACAACTGGGCCAATTTAAATGATTTTGGTTTTAGAAGCTTTACTATACGGTGTGAAAATAATAATATGGACGAAATAGATAAATTAAGATGATACGACGTTCACCTGGTCATCTGTTTAACTATAACTATTATCTCGTTGTTCCCAGGTCAAACCAACCCAGTAGTGGAACTGAACGTGTCGGGCGGAGCCCTAGGGCTGAACAAGCTGTCCAAGCGGGAAGAGGCGCCTTACGCGGCCGAGGATGCGCAAGTGGTCGGGTTGAACTTCCAAGCCATCAACCAGAGCAAAGAGGTGCTGATCGTGGAGAATGGCGTCGGTTCTAATGGCGACGTAAGTTGACGGCTTTAAAATCCTCTACTATTTAATTATCCCCTGTGATCTACAATTTGATAGGTATCCTAGGGCAGGGTTTCCCATTTTTTTTTGTCAAGGAACCTTAGTTGATTATTCTCTTCCTAGCGGAACCCCCGTACTACTCCGCCCGCACGCCCTGCCCCTCCCTTGTGCGTAAACAAGTCGGTGCGTGCGAACAACGTCGGTCACGAAACGTGAGATAATATTTTTTACGGAACCCTTGCGGCCTTTCCACGGAACCCCAGGGTTCCGCGGACCACCTTTCGGGAACCGCTGTCCTAGGGTATTAGAAATATTACCGCTCTCTAAGATCCTGACAGAATAAATAAACAGATATAGATAGGTATAATTGTAGTCTCATAGTAGACCCTTGTAGGACCCCATCATACCACAGTTAAAAAATGTACCTTTAAGTTTTGTGAATATTCAGCCTCAATATTTAAATTGTAGTTTTCAACGAACTAAGAAAAATCTAGCCTTACAAACAAACATCGACTTAATCTATAATGGAAATTGTCATTTCATCATTCTCATTTGCCTTTAATTGTTTTATTCCAGCTCCCTGGGAAAGTTACGGAAGCTGTTACCAACGAATGCAAGGACTGTACCGACTGCTTCAACGTAAGTTTTTTAGCATGATTTTCACCAAATTGATATTAGATTAGATTACTTTTAAAACTGAGAGAGACGAAAAAAGGGTTATTTATTAACAAGTAAGCTTCTTACCACGACTGTAGTAACAGCCGAGCCCGAAATGTCATCAGTGAAGTACTAGTAGGATGACTATACTACCGTTTTTACTCACGAATTGTCAACCACAGAAAGGATCTAACTCAAATTGCCGAAACAAAACTATGCTCTTGACATTGTGGTAATAGCGACAGACTTAAATGAAATTAACCCTAGATGAAGCTAACCAAGTTTACTTGGCAACAGAAGCAGTTTTTTTTATCCACAACGAGGAAGCTCTTGGCCTGTATCTTACCTGATGGTAAGTGACGATCAGGCCGAAGGTGGAAGTGAGCTTCACCCGGAATCCTCAACCACGGAGGAACTGGCTATCTTACCTCTAACTGCCGGAACACAACAATGCTGTTAACATTGTTGTTATGGCGACAGACTTGGTGAAACTTAGCAGTTAAACGTTAAAGTCCTTTGATCTCAGTTTTAAATCCATCCCAACTAATATTATAAATGCGAAAGTAACTCTGTCTGTCTGTCTGTCTGCCTGTCTGTCTGTTACGCTTTCCCGCTTAAACCCCGCAACCGATTTTGATGAAATTTGGCATAGAGATAGTTTGAGTCTTGGGAAAGAACATAGGATAGTTTTTATCCCGGTTTTTGAAACAGGGACGCGCGCGATAAAGTTTTTCTGTGACAGACAAAAATCCACACGGGCGAAGCCGCGGGCGGAAAGCTAGTATCGTATAATTTTGTTACAGTTTTCTTTCTTCAATGTCTAAGCTACTTTTTGTCGGTAACAATAAGAGTTATTTTCCCTCGCAGCTGACGTCCCGCGGCAAGATCAAGGCGCTCATCCAGAAGAATTTCCTGCGAATGTGGCGCAACATCGGCGTCATGTTGTTCATCTTCGTGCTACCCGTCATGCAGGTCATCCTGTTCTGCCTGGCCATCGGCCGCGACCCCACCGACCTCAAGCTGGTAAGTTACAAAATCAAAATCAAAATTACCTTTATTTTCGTTCGTTCGTTTCAGCCAAAAGACGTCCACTGCTGGACAAAGGCCTCCCCTAAGGATTTCCACAATGAACGGTCCTGCGCCGCTCGCATCCAGGCACCTCCCGCGCTTTATTTGTGTAGACTATTTAAATTAGTACCACAGAATAATAATAAGTACTACGTACAGAAGTTTTACTTCGCGAAGGTATTTAAAAAATGTATGCTCAATGTCATTAACAATATGGTGTAATTTAGCCTGTCTCAAGAGTCAAGCACCATTTTGTTGACAAACGTCAGTGATCGGCACTGCGCCGAAGCTATAGGGCTGACTTCGGTAAAATGATGTGACGTGAGGTGCCAAACTGCGGAAAATGATTTATCATGAATTATCATGAATAATATTAACTACTTATTTACCTCTCAGTGTCTTGAGGCAACTTAAAAAGTACATTCTGTGTTTTTATTATTATTTAGGCAGTTAAATACCACACAGTATTTAGTACACCATTTTCTTTATTTTCTTCCATCATACACAAGAATACGCGTGCGTGAGTCAATGTTCGCTCGTATGTGAGGCCTTGTCGAATAGTACTCTTGTAGGGGGCAATCGTGCGTGTTTTGTTTTCGATGTAAACTCACGGAGATGAACAGGCCTGTTAGTACTTAAAAATCGTCAAATGCTCTTAAGGAGCCTATACATGTCTCATTCTTTTTTTGCCCTACCAGCAAACACATCTTCTTCTGTTCTTATAGCATTGACTTCTTCGTTGCTGCACTCTTTGCAGTGGTATCATCATCATCATTTTAGCCATAGGACGTCCACTGCTGAACATAGGCCTCCCCCAATGCTTTCCATGTTGCCCGGTTGGTAGCGGCCTGCGTCCAGCGCCTTCCTGCTACCTTTATGATGTCGTCGTGGATTGCTTAGTTAGGGTATCAAGTAGTCATAATCCGGCACTGGCCAAATGACGTCGACTGCTGGACAAATGCTTCCTTCAAGGATTTCCATAACGATCGGTCCTGCACTGCCCGCATCCAGGTGCTTCCCGAAATCTTCACCAGATCGATTGCATCTGGTAAATTAGAATCGTGCCCATGCAGTGGAAACTTTTAAAATGACCAGATGACTTGGACGTGGTTAATTCGTCCAAGCCAGATGATGATGAATGACTTTTTTCCATCTTGCCATTGAAAAAAGTCAAAAAGGTTTTTGCAAAGCGCTTTTATAGTATTATTTTTTTTACGCCATCCTTCCAGGCTATCGTGAACGACGACGTGCGAGTAATCGACGGCGACTGCCCCTTCAATTCCACGTGCTCTATGAAGAACCTCTCGTGCCGCTATTTAGCACAACTCACGGAACATACGCGGCAGATCTACTACCCTACCAAAGACGCAGCCTTGGACGCCGTGAAGGAAGGGGACGCGTGGGGAGTGCTGTACTTCAATGAGAACTATACGGACTCGCTGGTGGCGAGACTTGCTCTAGGTAAGTATTGAAAACCTACAGTTTTGTGACGTCAAACTTGGTCTACTATCCCTTAGTATGCACATCTACTACTCCTTAGTAGGCAGATCTACTACCCTACCAAAGACGCAGCCTTGGACGCCGTGAAGGAAGGGGACGCGTGGGGAGTATTGTACTTCAACGAGAACTATACGGACTCGCTTGTGGCCAGACTTGCTCTAGGTAAGTGTTGAAAACCTACAGTTCTGTGACGTCATACTTGGTCTACTACCCCTTAGTAGACAGATCAACTACCCCTTAAAAGGCAGATCTACTACCACATAGTAGGCAAAGCTACTACCCCTTAGTAGGCAGATCTACTACCCCTTAGTAGGCAAATCTACTACTCCTTAGTAGGCGGATCTACTACCCTACCAAAGACGCAGCCCTGGACGCCGTGAAGGAAGGGGACGCGTGGGGAGTGCTGTACTTCAATGAGAACTATACGGACTCGCTGGTGGCCAGACTTGCTCTAGGTAAGTGTTGAAAACCTACAGTTCTGTGACGTCATACTTGGTCTACTACCCCTTAGTAGGCAGATCTACTACTCCTTAGTAGGCAGATCTACTACCCTACCAAAGACGCAGCCTTGGACGCCGTGAAGGAAGGGGACGCGTGGGGAGTGCTGTACTTCAATGAGAACTATACGGACTCGCTCGTGGCCAGACTTGCTCTAGGTAAGTGATGAAGGAGGCCCTTATACTAGGTAGTACCCCTTATACTACCCCTTTGTATGTAGATCTTTTACCCTTCTTAAAGAGGCAGCCTTGGCCACGGTCTCCTTAGTGGATAGACTTTCTCTAGTTAAGTGACAAAAGAACCTATTTGTAATCTTGTGACGGCATACAAGGCAGGTCTATGGAGATAAGATGTTTGAAATTAACTGAAGCTAACACTATTCAAAATTCAGACATACGATTTCTTAACCCATCAAACCCTAAGCGGTCGCATGAGACTGCAGTAACAATTAAATTGATTTCTATTATCCTTGATTCGCGGGTACTTGAAGGGAGACCTTTTGAGCCCACATTTAAGTTTTCTCGTATGTCAAATCCAGGTTCTTCCTTCGTTCGTTTCAGCCGAATGACGTCCATTGCTGGACAAAGGCCTTCCCCAAGGATTTCCGCAAATCGTGCGCCGCCCGCGACCTTTACCAGATCGTCGGTCCACCTAGTGGGAGGCCTGCCCACACTACGTCTTCAGGCTCGTGGTCGCCACTCGAGAACTTTTCTGCCCCAGCGTCCTACCTAGGACTTATAGTTGATTTTTTTAACAAATCTTAATTTGCCGACAGCCGACACCGCCGACAACGAGACGATATCGTCGTCGGAGATCCAGGTGTGGCTCGACATGTCCAACCAGCAGATCGGGCTCATGCTCAACCGGGACATACAGTTCTCCTACCGGGACTTTGCTAAGGTAACATCAACCTCTTTACTCCTATTAAAGCCCGGTCTGTGAGCACGTAGAATTTTGTCCAATGACCCCAAGCTACCCATCCTTATCGCTCGCGCAAAATTATATTGCTGTCGCGACTGTGCGACGGGCGCCCGCAGTGAGTGTGCGAGCGCGACAGCAACATAATTACGCGCGAGCGATAAGGATGGGTAGCTCGGGGTCATTGGACAAAATTCTACGTGCTCGCAGACCAGACTATAGATGTTTTTACTTTTGTCCTTGACACAGCTTGAGGAATTGACAATATGCAAGTAGGGTTTCTGATTTCTCGACCAATTTTTTTTCTCGAGTTTCGGGAATTCTCGAAGCCAAAGTCTCGAGTTTTCTCGGGTCTCGAGTCTTTTAATTAAAACTGTTGAAATCGGTTGAAATTTAATAAAAACAGGTTTTTTTAAAATCTAATATACCTACTTTTATTGCACAACAATTAATATTAGAATTTAGTACCACTTATTTTGGTAAGAAAAGAAACAAAAAATAAAATCTTCTTTCTCATAATTTTAATATTAACTAAAAATCATAACTTAGTATTAACTAAAGGAATAAAAGTCATAAAGTCGAGTGTGCTTTAAGGATAAATAACAATAAAAATTTGGAGCTACAATTGAATCACTTGTTTTCCAAAGAACACAAGTTCAAATAGAAAAATTACGATAAATAGTTTTATAAACAAAAAACTTTTTTAATATATTTTTAAATTTCTTAAAGATAACGACTTGAATAAACGTATTTACGAGTAGGCACGAGTACCTAACCTAACAGACAGTTTACAAATTGTTCAGTTTTTTTTTAATTTTATTTAAATTAGTCAGAGTAATACATAATAAATATAGCATACTAGTAGGTGAACATTATTACTTAGTTTTGATTGAGATCATTACTTGCAAATCAATTCAGTTAAAAAAGGAAGGACTAGGCCAGTCTAAAAGCAACGTTAACCTACATATTAAATAATTAAAAACTTACTTTTGTCTAAGAAAATAGGCTTTCAAGAATATTAAAGCTTCAAAATCGAAACTCGAGAATTCTCGAGCTCCGGTAATTTTTTTCTCGTCTCGAATGAAGCCAAATTTCTCGAGTTTTCTCGAGTTCGAGAAAGCTCGAGCAGAAACCCTATATGCAAGGCATATAGCATGCAGAACTACAGAGACAATGGAGCAGTAATAGACTAAGAGCTGATGAACGCTAGACCTACGTCATTTTATAAAAGCTGATGTTTGTCAGCATATGTTCCCAATATTGGTTAGAATGTTGGTGCATCATGAAGTGTCGTCGTGGCTTTGGCAGCTACCCTTAAAAGATTGCCTGGCAAGGAGTTGGAACTGTCAAATAAACTGGTTGATGAGGAAACAACTTCTAATCATTGCCCAAATACTATGCGTAAAAATCAGATTTTATGGTAACCTGATGGAAATTGATGATCAGATGGAAGCGAGCTTCACTCGGAATCCTCAGCGACAGAAAATATAGGAGTCTGACGCAAAATGTGCATCTCGCAAAATGCACACTTCTATGCAAATGTAAAAGCTGAATAGTTTGTATGTTAGTATGTAACAGTGCGCATTTTGCGAAAAGCACATTCTGCGTCGGCCCGAATATTGTTTCCAATGATTTATTCTATCAATCCTAGAGTACGGGCCGATGAAGGAAGAAAGAAACAAATTGGTATAATCAAATAATCTCTTTTAACCGCCTCTGTGGTCTAGTGGTAAAACCACCTGCTTCAGACGCAGAGGTCCCGGGTTCGATTCCCAGTGGGGGCAGATTTTTCTGTTCGGTTTGGTTGGTGGTAGGGCTTGTTCTAAGTCGGCCTGGCTAGCTACTACCATCTTACCTAAGTCTGTCGCCATAACAACAATGTTAACAGCATTGTTGTGTTCCGGCAGTTAGACGTAAGATAGCCAGTTCCTCCGTGGTTGAGGATTCCGGGTGAAGCTCGCTACCACCTTCGGCCTGATCGTCACTTACCATCAGGTGAGATACAGGCCAAAAGCTTCCTCGTTGTGGATAAAAAAAATCACATATTGTGTTTCCAGGGCTTGCTTGAGACGTGCAATTACAACCCGAAGCTGGGAGACATCCCAATCGACTTCATGGACCCCATCTACGGAAATAAGGACCCCTCTTTCACTGACTTCGTCGCCCCTGGTGTTATTCTGACGTGAGTATAGTTCAGTTCGTTCGTTTCAGCCAAATGACGTCTACTGCTGGAAAAACGCCTTCCCTAAGGGTTTCCATAAGGGTCCTGCGCTGCCCGAATTCAGATATTTCCCGTGACCTTTGCCAAAACGTTGGTCCACCAAGTGGCAGGTCTGCCTACACTAGGTACGTCTTCATTTACAGTTTATAAAACCTCATAAATGTAGCAGGATGCAATTCGCTATCAACTGATCAATCTGGAATCATTGGGGTATGCCTATTTTCAGCTGTGGACGTCCTGCGGCTGAAATTATTTATGATGATGATGACATATATTATAAGTACATGTTTTACCAATTCACATGATCAGTGATCACCAACTGTTTATTTAATGCGTCTCGTTTATCTAATGTCTCAAACTTAAATGTTAATTTTTTTACCAGGTTTACCTAGTTGAATTGTTGCCACCATATTTGGAATTTTATTGAGTTAACATAAGGTTCAAAACCAATGAAAATTCTTTTGCTTTATCAGTTAAAGGGTTACTCTTGTTACTAAGCATGTGACTTTTCACCACTGTGAAGACGTTCTAAAGACGATTCGCACCACGAGTGATTTGAACCGTGTAGAACCAACCGTGAACTGTGAATCGTCCAAGAACTTAACGTCCTATACGTTTGGACCGTGATATGCAACAACAAAACAGTATTTTTATTTGTTGATACGAAGTGGCCTTTTGCACACAGTTTATCATTACACAGGCCTGCAAAACAAAATATTTTTTTTGGTGCAGCTCTTTTTGTATAAACGATCGATAATATGGGTAATCTACAATATATTGACATACTTCATTTCAACTCATCAGCTCTAGTTTGTCGACTACCCTCATTTTAGTTTTTTCCCCGTCTTGTTCGCAAATAGTCATTATTACAATAACATCGATAAACTTTATGTTACTATTTAGCTATGGCTAGTACGTCCAGATGTTGTGTTAACGATCCTAATTCATTTTGATAAGTTTGTTGTGAATACTACTGAAATATCAGCGTGAAACCATTAAAAACACGGCGAATTTTTTGTATTTTGCTTACTTCGATATTGAAATTCAATACAAAGGTAAGGTGTAGGTGCCTCAAATGGTATGTATAATGTGCGTTGAACATCTGCGAAGATACTAGAAAGGCACACGTAAGTTTTTGAAGCTTGGAGTGCCTATGATATGGCGAAAATAGCCAATATTTCCAGTTAATTTAACAGAAATTTCCAAGTTTAAGTACTGAAAAACTAAAAGCAGGTATATTTGATGGACTTCAAATAACTGTATTAATAAAAGACTTCACTAAATTTAAGATTTCTATGAACGATGTGGAATGGTTTGCGTGGAAATCTTTTGTATCAGTTGTACAAAATTTCCTGGGAAAGCATAAGGCTGACAACTATATAGAATTAGTTTAGGATGTGCTGGTTCAATTCACAGATTTGAGCTGTTATATAGGTATAAAATTACACTATTTTAACAGTAAACTAGATCAATTCCAACAAAATTTAGGAGAACTAAGCGAAGAACAAGGAAAACGTTTTCACCAAGACATAAAAACAATGGAGAATAGTTACCAAGGAAGATGGGACGCTCATATGATGACCGACTACAGTTGGAGAATCATGCGAGATTGCCCAAGTAAGTTTCATTCGAAAAAATCACTCAAAAGACAATTTCTTGATGTTTAATGCTAAAAAAAATATATATTCATTGTGAAAATTGTTTTTTAGTTATCTCGGGAACTAGAGCTGATAGAGAAAAACTGATTACATTTTTGATATCGCCATGCAAGACATACTTAAAATCAGGTCTTAAATCCCCGGCACCAAAATGGCTGTAGGCCAGTGTTATCATACATGTACGCAGCTTTTACAAACTTTGTAATTCTCCTTCCAGAATCGTGTTCTTCTTAGCCGTAGCGCTCACTTCATCAGCGCTCATCGTGGAACGAATGGAAGGTCTGCTCGACCGGTCGTGGGTAGCGGGCGTGTCTCCCGGCGAGATATTATTCTCGCACGTGGTGACGCAATTCGTGGTGATGTGCGGACAGACGGCCCTCGTGCTCATCTTCATGATCCTGGTGTTCGAAGTGGAGAATAACGGGAATATCTTCTATGTTATCATGTTGACTATTTTGCAAGGTATGTTTATTTAGATAATCTATAGCTATATTACAATTTTAAGAACACTTGTCTCAAAATTTTTGGTTTTGCTGCAACTTTTGAAAAAGCATTATAATTTGTTATCTTGTTTTACAATTTTTGGTGTTTGAAAAAGCATTTTTTGCAGTTGATTAAAAATATATTTTTAATTTTTAGGATGTCAATAAGTACTTGTGTAGGGTAACTATGTTACATAAGTGACAATTTCGAAATCACTTAGGCCCGGAGCGGAGCCGGGAAATGTTTTGAATAACCAATACTATGTCATTCAGATTGAATGGAATCTGATTGGTTATTCAAAACATTGCTCCGCTTTGCCTTGGTGGAAACCGAGCCTTAGTCCCGGAATTTCTTTTTTTTTTTACTTCGCTCCGTGAAGTGATTTCGAAATAAAAACCTTCATAAATGTTGCATTCTCCAAGCCTCATCTGGTGTCATATGCAAATTTAAGCCACGATAGCCGAACGGTGAAGGGGTCGGACTGGCCGACTCGTGATCCGGGGAACGCGGGTTCGGTCCCCGCCGCCGCTCGACTATTGTGGTGAGCTCACTCGTGACACAAGCATATTTAGCTTAGTACGAGGGGCTAACGGGAGTATTAGTAATTTGTGTAATAACAAATCTATATATATAAAAATGAAACCCGTTTCGCGTTGTCACGGCATCACGTGTGAACGGCTGAATCGATTTCGATAATTCTTTTTTTTAAATGTTTGTGGAAGTCCAAGGATGGTTCTTACGGAAAAAAATATTAAGAAAATCTCTACGCTAAGGCGGTACGAAGTTCGCCGGGTCAGCTATTACTAATAATCTTTAAAAAAAAAAAAAAAAAAAAGATTCTGGTGAAAAATAAACACATTTCTCATTCCAGGTCTTTGTGGAATGTGCTTCGGTTTCGTAATCTCCGCCGCCTGCGAACTGGAACGAAACGCGATCCAACTGGCCCTGGGGTCGTTCTACCCTACACTTCTACTCAGCGGGGTCATCTGGCCCATAGAAGGCATGCCTTTCGTCCTCCGCTACGTGTCTCTATGCCTACCTCTAACGCTGGCAACCACGTCACTTCGTTCCATACTAACGCGTGGCTGGCCTCTCTCAGACCCCGATGTCTACATGGGATTCGTCGCAACCCTCGTCTGGATAGCTCTATTCTTGACGATAACGCTCACCATTTTGAAGGTTAAGAAGAATTAGGTGGCCAAATGACTTAGGTCTATGTCTCAGTGTTTCCATATGAAAAAATACCATTTTAAAAATGGCCAAATGACTTCCGTCCATGTTTTATGTGCAAATTACACATCATTTTGTAAGAATTAAGGTGGCCAAATTACTTAAGTCCAATGTCTTAGTGTTTCCATATGTGAAAATTATATTTGTAAAAAGAACTAAGGTCGGGTGTTTTATGCTGGCCAAATGACTTATGTCCAATGTCTTGCAGTGTTTCCTTTTGTAAAAAATATTGACTTGTATATTATAGAGCGCATATTTCTATGTCTATGCTTTAATAAATCAGATTGTGAATATCAAGTGTGTGTAAGTGTAAGTGAAAGATCAATACCAAATTGATTTATACGCTTCGTAATATGCAGTTTCGAAATTTCATCCTGGATTTTTTTAGTTAAAATGATATCTAAGACACTTGCCCATCTGTGTAAGAGGAAATTAAGCGCCCACCACCTATTGTGCTGTGTTGCCAGCAATGCAATATCTAAAATACCCTTCTTTTAATATTTTTTGGTAATTTCATAAATACACCTGGCAACACTGGTCTAAGTCTGTCTAAGCATATCAGCCTTTGCTCAAACCGCTATGAACAAATAGATTAAATATTACTTATAGCTAAATGACTGTTAGTCGAGTGTAAATAGTAGTTTTTGTATTTATGATAAGTAATTTACAGTACATGCGTACTTATTAAGGTGGATATTCGGGAATGTTAGCAAATAATGATTGGTCCAACGCTTCTGGGTATTTACATTCTTAGTCTTCTGGTAAAGGCATTAAGATACAACAGATACCTGTTAACTGAGTTACCATAGAATAAGATGGTGCCATAAATAATGGTGATTAAACCTTTCTTGCAGAGAATGGAAATGTAAGGTAATTATAAAAGAATACGCTCAATGCAATCTACGTCATAACTTTTGACACTAAAACCATTGCCTACAATACGTGTTCGAATTCCAAGCAACGCTAAAAATAATAGGTGAACAAATCTACTAGTTTTTGGTGTTGCCAGCCTTTAAAACATTTGATTGAAACAGCTAAAACTATTCAAGCGTTAGCGCCATCTTTGAATTGACTTAACAATAGTATTTTTTATTTATAATGACAATATAAATAATCGTCTGTCACTTGTTTTATGTAATGAATTTATTCGGGTTTGTATGAAATGTAATATGTATGTGCTTTCACAAGTTTTTCTTATGAAATGTTTTAAATTATCTTTTTTAGTAGTATTTTATAAATTTCATACATTCCTGATTAAATAATTAGTGTTAAATATGTACAGTAAGTTAGAAATGTCATGTCTATGTAAATTTGATTAGAATTAAAATAAATTGGGAATCGCGACACTATTATGTATTTATTATCTTTTTGCATGCAATGAATGTTTATGTTTTATAAGACTACACATGAAAATACTTTAGAATCTCACATTTAATGGTAGGTTAGTATTTTTGACGGAGGTTAAATTTTTTTTTATTACTTTTAAATTTTTGTACATTCGCAGTTTTGCATTGTTTTGTGTTTTTTCTGTCTTTTTAAATACATGTAAAATGTTTTCTATGTTTAACACTGTATTGTCTCTAGCTTTGTATAAGATACTTTTTGAACGTATTTATAAAACTAAAAGGCTAGACATTTTTGACATAAAATCTGTGTTTATATTTTCTACGATATAATCCACAAATTATGAAACATATTTATTGCAATTGAAGCATTGGGAGCAACAAGGGCGTTCGGTACCGAAAGTCCGTTTTGATGTTATTATATCAAAACATGCACTGTACCATCTAGTTTAACATCCCAAAAACTGGTTTCGATCAGACGCTCCCTGATGGCATGAGAATAATTTATGTCACAAGTGGCGCTACGCCCTTGTTGCACACAGTAACAAAAGTGCATTTAAATTCGACTAGTATGCAGTTTTTAAAAACTTATTAATGTAAAAAATGACTGAAGACTAATTTTGAGTCTTCCAGTGACTTGGCCCCCTATTAGATTGGTCCACGGATCAAGTCGCCAGACTGAATTTTCAATTATTTATTCCTCCGGCAAATGGACTCACTCTAAGATTCTAGAGTAGATTTGTGTTGATTTGGTGTTTAATTTATTAACAAAAATATTGAAGGTTCACCTTTTTAGCTCTGGAAACTGCGGCAACCAGTTTAAAAAAGAAGAAAATATTTAAAAACTCAATCCGGCGACTTGGTCCGTGGACCTAGCTAAAAGTGAGCCAAATGAGTGGTTGAAACTGGTCCTGACCTTCCAGCCTTGGACACCGTGAAGGAAGGGAACGCGTGGGGAGTGCTGTACTTCAATGAGAACTATACGGACTCGCTGGTGGCCAGACTTGCTCTAGGTAAGTGTTGAAAACCTACAGTTTTGTGACGTCAAACTTGGTCTACTACCCCTTAGTAGGCAGATCTACTACTCCTTAGTAGGCGGATCTACTACCCTACCAAAGACCGGCCTTGGACGCCGTGAAGGAAGGGGACGCGTGGGGAGTGCTGTACTTCAATGAGAACTATACGGACTCGCTGGTGGCCAGACTTGCTCTAGGTAAGTGTTGAAAACCCACAGTTTTGTGACGTCAAACTTGGTCTACTACCCCTTAGTAGGCAGATCTACTACCCCTTAGTAGGCGGATCTACTACCCTACCAAAGACGCAGCCCTGGACGCCGTGAAGGAAGGGGACGCGTGGGGAGTGCTGTACTTCAATGAGAACTATACGGACTCGCTTGTGGCCAGACTTGCTCTAGGTAAGTGTTGAAAACCTACAGTTTTGTGACTTCAAACTTGGTCTACTACCACGGTAATAATATCATACAGTATTGTAACTTCATATAAACCGACGAAACTCGAGCTTTCCTTCGAAATTCAAATCTCGGTATGCGCTCGACATGCAAAAGTCGGGGGTGTCGCGAATGGGTCATAGTAATAAACGGACGATGTGTTGTTTTTTAGACAGTGCTTTTTTATAAAAATAATTACAAGTAGCTATTTATACAGGGTGTTAGGTAAATGTGTTTATAAGCCGACACTAGCCCATATTATTATTATTATTAAATAAATAAATAAATATGTTAACATTTATGCATGTAAATGGTATGGTGAAGTCAGTGATGCCAGTTTTAATTTTTTTTATTTTCATACAAAATAATTTATAAAATCAGATTTTTATGAAAATTAAAATTATTAAAATGAATAAAATGATGATACCAATTTTCCGACTACACCATACCATTAATATGCACATGTTAACATGGGCTAGTGTCCGCTTATAAACCCATATACCTAACACCCTGTATAAATCAAGCATTTTGTACGCCTCAGTCGAGGCGCATACATTTTACGGTCGCAAATTTATAAGATTTGTTACTAAATCTTAACACAAATATATTTTTTAAATTAAATCTACTAATGACAAGACATCATGCATTTTTATCCTATTTCATTCATAAAGTATTTTATTTGTCAAAATAAAATAAAAATTACAATCACAAAATACATTCACAAAACTTGATAGAAATTCTTAGTAGGTAGTTGTAATGAAAATAGGGTCTACAGGTGGGCAGCCCTACCGCATGTTGTCATACCGTGACGTTCCGCGCGGCTGTTGACATTTATTTCAAAAATATGGTCGAGTTGGAATACTGTATAGATAGTATTACCGTGCTACTACCCCTTAGTAGGCAGATCTACTACTCCTTAGTAGGCGGATCTACTACCCTACCAAAGACGCAGCCTTGGACGCCGTGAAGGAAGGGGACGCGTGGGGAGTGCTGTACTTCAATGAGAACTATACGGACTCGCTCGTGGCCAGACTTGCTCTAGGTAAGTGATGAAGGAACCTATAATCTTGTAGTATAAGGGGTAGTACCCTTTGTAGGTAAAGTTTACCCTTCTCAAGAGGGTCTCCTTAGTGGCCAGACTTGCTCTAGTTAAAAAAGTGTTTAGTGACAAAATAATCTTGTGACAGCATACAAAGTCTATGAAGATAAGACATTTGACGGATCCGGATATTTGAAATTAACTGAAGCTAACACTATTCAAAATTCAGACATACGATTTCTTAACCAATCAAACTCTAAGCGGTCGCATCAGACTGCAGTAACAATTAAATTGATTTCTATTATCCTTGATTCGCGGGTACTTGAAGGGAGACCTTTTGAGCCCACATTTAAGTTTTCTCGTATGTCAAATCCAGGTTCTTCCTTCGTTCGTTTCAGCCGAATGACGTCCATTGCTGGACAAAGGCCTTCCCCAAGGATTTCCGCAAATCGTGCGCCGCCCGCGACCTTTACCAGATCGTCGGTCCACCTAGTGGGAGGCCTGCCCACACTACGTCTTCAGGCTCGTGGTCGCCACTCGAGAACTTTTCTGCCCCAGCGTCCTACCTAGGACTTATAGTTGATTTTTTTTAACAAATCTTAATTTGCCGACAGCCGACACCGCCGACAACGAGACGATATCGTCGTCGGAGATCCAGGTGTGGCTCGACATGTCCAACCAGCAGATCGGGCTCATGCTCAACCGGGACATACAGTTCTCCTACCGGGACTTTGCTAAGGTAACTACCAAATCAACTTTCAATTAATTTAAATGTTCATGATGAATGTTTTATTGCTATTCCACACGTTATAAAAGATCTTCAAAAATGGACTGTGGTATGGACCCAGAAAAAAATTATGGACTATGTTACTCCTATTAGTTTCTTTTTTTAACCACAACGGGGACGATTCCGGAATTCTAACAACAAAAGAACTGGCTATCATATCTCCAGTTGCCAAAACACAACAATACTGCTAAATGTCTGTTTTACCCCATTTGCCATAAATGTATGTATCTACTTTAGGTCAAGCTACTTTTTTTGAAGATGGCAAATAAGTTTCAGGTAGTAACGAGGCTTTTATTTTCATAAAAAATATAATACGTCCCTTTCTATCATCTTTCCATACATATAGTCCTCCAGGATACTGCATCACATGTGGACGTGCGAAAAACCAACCCACCAAACCCCAAGCGGTCCTGTAAAAACTAAGCGCGTAAATTTTTATTGTGTCTCGATTTCCGGGGCTTGAAGGGTTACGTAATAAATCAATCACATATTGTGTTTCCAGGGCTTGCTCGAGACGTGCAACTACAACCCCAAGCTGGGAGACATTCCCATCGACTTCATGGACCCCATCTACGGGAATAAGGACCCCTCATTCACTGACTTCGTCGCCCCTGGTGTTATTCTGACGTGAGTATAGTTCAGTTTGTTGATTTAAGCTAAATGACGTCCACTACTACAAAGGCCTAAGGATTTCCATAAGGGTCCTGCGCTGCCCGAATCCAGGTATTTCCCGTGACCTTCACCAAATCGTTGGTCCACCAAGTGGGAGGCCTGCCTGACACTACGTCTTCATTTACAGTTCATAAAACCTCATAAATGTAGCAGGAGGGCACTGGATGCAAGTCGCTACCAACCGATCAATCTGGGAATCATTGGGGGATGCCTATGTTCAGCTGTGGACATTCTGCGGCTTAAATTATTATGATGATAAGGAATATAGGTATAGAAATTCCTAACTCACATGATCGTCGCCTGTCTTTGAGTCTTGTCTCGTCGAGCCTAGACAGTTAAATCCAATGTCTTTTTATTTTGTTAATGGTGATGAGCTTATCTTTTCACCACTGAGTTTGAAGGTGTTTCGCACCATGAGTGATTTGGACCGCGGTGGAATTTCTCAAGTGGTCTCTTTAAAGGTCACTAATGTAAATCGTCCGAGGATTTTTATAAGTATTTGATTGATGCGGGCCGTGATAGACAACAAAACAGTTTTTATTGTATGGTCATACGAAAACTTTGGCAATTTGCACCGGGGTCTAAATGGCCCAAAAGCCCACTTTTTAAAAGCGCTTTTAAAGCCTTCGTTTCAGCCGAAAGACGTCCACTGCTGGACAAAGGCCTCCCCCAAGGATTTCCACAAAGAGCGATCCTGCGCCGCTCGCATCCAGGCGCCTCCCGCGACCTTCACCAGATCGTCGGTCCACCTAGTGCGAGGCCTGCCCACGCTACGTCTTCCGGCTCGCGGTCGCCACTCAAGAACTGTCCTTTTTAAAGCCTATCTGCAAATAATAAATAAACTTTAAATTTCTCCTTCCAGAATCGTGTTCTTCTTAGCCGTGGCTCTCACCTCATCAGCGCTCATCGTGGAACGTATGGAAGGTTTACTCGACCGCTCGTGGGTAGCGGGCGTGTCTCCCGGCGAGATATTGTTCTCGCACGTGGTGACGCAATTCGTGGTGATGTGCGGACAGACGGCCCTCGTGCTCATCTTCATGATCCTGGTGTTCGAAGTGGAGAATAACGGGAATATCTTCTATGTTATCATGTTGACTATTTTGCAAGGTATGTTGTTTGGTTTATTATAAGGCCAGCTACACGCGAAGACTAGTGCAAGATTATAAGTACATGGTTACAAAAACGACATGTAAATTCTATTTTCATAACTGGTTATCAAGCAAGAAAAAAAAATCCATGTTCGTAGCTGGTTATCAAATTTCAGTTACGAACGTGGATTAAACGGGCATAATCCTACATTTGTCTTAGTAAATAATAGGGTCGTGCTCTGTATAATTGACTTACCAAAGAATTGAATTAGAAACATAATGCATTTCTTGATTGTAATTTTATATTATTCTGTTTGTAAAAAGTAAAATAAAAAAATCCTATTGCAAATTAAACTCGATTAAGAAGGGTTCCATACTACTGCACTGATATCTTAGATCCTGTCGCTGTTATTTGAATTCTATTAGGACGGTTGAAATTAATGATGTACCCTGTTATAGGTCTCTGCGGAATGTGCTTCGGCTTCGTAATCTCCGCCGCCTGCGAATTGGAACGGAACGCGATCCAACTGGCCCTGGGGTCGTTCTACCCTACACTTCTCCTCAGCGGGGTCATCTGGCCCATAGAAGGCATGCCTTTCGTCCTCCGCTACGTGTCTCTGTGCCTACCTCTAACGCTAGCAACCACGTCTCTTCGTTCCATACTAACGCGTGGCTGGCCTCTCTCAGACCCCGATGTCTACATGGGATTCGTCGCAACCCTCGTCTGGATAGCTCTATTCTTGACGATAACGCTCACCATTTTGAAGGTTAAGAAGAATTAGGTGTTAGGTGGCCAAACGACTTAGGTCTATGTCTCAGTGTTTCCATATGAAAAATTACCGTTTTAAAAATGGCCAAATGACTTTCGTCCATGTTTTATGTGAAAATTACACACCGTTTAAAAATGGCCAAATGACTTTCATCCATGTTTTACGTGAAAATTGCACATCATTTTGTAAGAATTAAGGTGGCCAAATTACATAAGTCCAATGTCTTAGTGTTTCCATATGTGAAAATTATATTTGTAAAAAGAACTAAGGTCGGGTGTTTTATGCTGGCCAAATGACTTATGTCCAATGTCTTGCAATGTTTCCATAAGTAAAAATATTGACTTGTATATTATAGAGCGCATATTTCCTTGTCTATGCTTTAATAAATCAGATTGTTAATGCCAAGTTTGTATAAGTGTAAGTGAAAGATCAATACCAAATTGATTTATACGCTTCATAATATGCAAATTCGAAATGATATTCTAGATTTGATATGATATAAGACACTTGCCCATCTGTGTAAGAGGAAATTAAGCGCCCACCACCTATTGTGCTGTGTTGCCAGCAATGCAATATCTAAAATACCCTTCTTTTAATATTTTTTGGTAATTTCATAAATACACCTGGCAACACTGATCTAAGTCTGTCTAAGCATATCAGCCTTTGCTCAAACCGCTATGAACAAATAGATTAAATATTACTTATAGCTAAATGACTGTTAGTCGAGTGTAAATAGTAGTTTTTGTATTTATGATAAGTAATTAGGAGTACATGCGTACTTATTAAGGTGGATATTCGGGAATGTTAGCAAATAATGATTGGTCCAACGCTTCTGGGTATTTACATCCTTAGTCTTCTGGTAAAGGCATTAAGAATTTAAGATACAACAGATACCTGTTAACTGAGTTACCATAGAATAAGATGGTGCCATAAATAATGGTGATTAAACCTTTCTTGCAGAGAATGGAAATGTGAGGTAATTATAAAAGAATACGCTCAATGCAATCTACGTCATAACTTTTGACACTAAAACCATTGCCTACAATACGTGTTCGAATTCCAAGCAACGCTAAAAATAATAGGTGAAGAAATCTACTAGTTTTTGGTGTTGCCAGCCTTTAAAACATTTGATTGAAACAGCTAAAACTATACAAGCGTTAGCGCCATCTTTGAATTGACTTAACAATAGTATTTTTTATTTATAATGACAATATAAATAATCGTCTGTCACTTGTTTTATGTAATGAATTTATTCGGGTTTGTATGAAATGTAATATGTATGTACTTTCACAAGTTTTTCTTATTAAATGTTTTAAATTATCTTTTTTAGTAGTATTTCATAAATTTCATACATTCCTGATTAAATAATTAGTGTTAATTATGTACAGTAAGTTAGAACATGTCATGTCTATGTAAATTTGATTAGAATTAAAATAAATTGGGAATCGCGACACTATTATGTATTTATTATCTTTTTGCATGCAATGAATGTTTATGTTTTATAAGACTACACATGAAAATACTTTAGAATCTCACATTTAATGGTAGGTTAGTATTTTTGACGGAGGTTAAATCTTTTTTATTACATTTTAGATTTTTGTACATTCGCAGTTTTGCAATTTTTTGTGTTTTTTCTGTCTTTGTAAAATGTTTTCTATGTTTAACACTGTGTTGTCTCTAGCTTTGTATAAGATACTTTTTGAACGTATTTATAAAACTAAAAGGCTAGACATTTTTGACATAAAATCTGTGTTTATATTTTCTACGATATAATCCACAAATTATTAAACATATTTATTGCAATTGCTATTTATATTCTTGTTATTACAAAAAGAGGGTTACGTCAAAACTCTTTGATCTATGAACTGTCAATGTCAAACTCGTTCTGTCAAATCTAACCAATGGGGACGGGGCTATTAACCCATAGCATGTCAGGCCAATTGGGGGTCAGTAAATGTTGGTCTACAGTTTTCGGTACCGCAATATTTCGAATGACCTGCGTAGTTGTATGTAGCAATAAAGTGTCGACTGTGATTATTTTTGCTAACATTGACATTTTTTGTAATAAAATGACAATTATACAATAACTTGTACCAAACTTGTGTTTCTTTATACCTTTTCTGTCCTTATTCCCAGTAGTATTACAGAGTAGTGTTACCAGTAGGAATAACGGGAATTATGTTTTACTGGTAAGTCTACTGTAAAGGAAATTCTCAGTAGTTCAACTGGTGAGACTACTGGGAATAGGGCCTTTTTTGCTGTTTATAAAATATTGTTAAACCTTGACCCTGTTCATCATACTTTTGTATGTGTACCCAATGTTTTAAAACTCTATGTCAAATGTATGAATAAAATAATTCTGAATCAATATAAAACTTAAAAAAACTGTCTCAAGTGGGTATTGAACCCACACCCACCCACAACCCTTTATTGCAATAAAATTTCGAAGTTTTAATTTAGAGAAAAAATATCGAAACAAGTTATGTTGTAAAACATTTTATTTTAAAAATCACAGTTGTGAGTAAATTCCAAAGAAAATGTACTATCTTAAAATCTTAATTTAACGAATTTCAATAAGAATAGCGAATAATTAAAACAATAACTTACATAAAAATAAGAACAACACGGAACAAGGACGTCTACTTAGTTAAGATTTCGCTGAGGGCCTTTCGCTTCTTCTGGCCTTTGTTGAATGTGTGTTTCTGGAAAGATTAATAAATATTTAAATTAGTAGGTAACATCTGAAAAAACGATTATTATTATTAAAAGATTGCGTGGGAAAGTTAAAACTTCGACGTCAAATTGACTAATGTTAACCCTTTATACGGCAGTGGGAAAATAGTTCCCACCATACTTTGAACTTTATTCCTATCATATTGCTGTCTGTAATGTTTTCATGACAATCCAGCAAAACATAAATGTTATTATACCTTTTTCTTCTCTGCTGTCATTCCAACGAATTCCTTCCTGGTTTTCTTTTCTTTTTGTGGTTGATTCAACTGATTTGGCCTCTTGCTGGGGGGTCCATCGCCACTCTCCTGTAAAATGTTTAGTTAATTATTTATTTGCTTTCAAACATGGTGTGAATGTTTTGTCCTCATGTTTAACAATAAACAAGTAAATACAGAACAACCATACCTGGAACTTTCTCTTGTTCATTATCCTTCTGTGCGCGCCCTCACCGACTGCGTCATTGCTCTGTCCTTGTCCTGATTTGAATCCCCCTTTTCCCCCAAACCTTCCCCCCTGATTTTTGGGCGGGAAATTCTGATTCTTCCCCTTGAACCCTTGATTGTTCCCTTGGAAACCTTGATTCCTCCCTTGAAAGTTCTGATTCCTGCCTTGCAAGTTCCTTCCATTTCCTGTTTGATTTTTTTGGTTCTGCGTGAGTTGTGTGCATCGCTTCACGCGGAGGATTCTGTTCTTTATCGTGAGGTCTTCTTCAGTTAGCGCTAACGCTAATTCGACGCCGTCTTTCGATGCGAAATTTACGTATGCAAAACCTGAAAAAGTTAACATTAGAATTACATGATTATAACATAAAAAGCAGCGTCTTTATATTCTCATTGTGATATTTTGCAAAAATACAGTATAATAATTATGTTCTATAGACTGTAAATGCAGAAGTTTATAAAAGTAAATAAATAAAATTAGATTTTGTAATAAACAATTAACAGCTAACCTTTGCCAGCGTTCGTTTTCTTATCCCTAACAATCCTGACGGACTCAATTTCCCCGCACTGTTCGAACTTAGCTCTCAACGCTTCGTCCTCCAAAGCAAATGGGACGTTGCCAACGAATATGGAGCATCTTGGGTCGTGTTGTGCGCCCGTGGAGTCGCTGCGAGACACTCTGAGGTGGCAGTCGTTGAGAACTGTGTTGTTTTCTACTAAGGCCTGTAAGATAGGGGGTTAAATTAGTACAGCAAGCAATGGTAGGCCATAGCAGGGGTAGGGTTTATGCGAAAATATGTATGTTGGGTCATGTAAAAGTGCTCTTTCAAAACCTATTTACAGAAAATCATAATATTTTTGGATTTTTGTCCAAAAAGTGGGAGTCAAATATTAAGGAGTATTTCAGTCTTGGTAGAAGAGAATGTATTATGACTAAATTAATTAAATATCATTTAATTGGTAAGTACGCTTACCTGTTCCACAGATGATGGGTTTTTGTATTTAATGTACACATTGACGGTTGTTCTTTCCGGGTGCAGTTCGTTCTTGATCACGGCCAACTTGGGAGTGACACGAGCATCCTTCACTGGTACTGTTCTTATTCTAGAATAATTTATAGAAAATAAAAGTTAGTGTGGGCATTTCTATATTAAACATATTAGAATTATCCACTTAGGAATTTATACAGATGTAATACTTTAAAAACAGTTTAAGTAAGACCTCACCTAACTGTCTCGATGTCTCCGTATTTGCTAAAGATTTTCTTAACTTCTTTCTTACATTTCTTAGTGAATAAAACATTTCCTACAAAAAGAGTCCTTTTGATCTCATCTTCCGTCCTTGGTTCGCCTGATTTGTCTTTATTTTCCGCTTTCTTGGTTTCCAGAGTTTCCTCCTCGTCAGAGCTCTCTTCAACCGGGCCGGTGTCTAGCATCTCCTTATTTGCTTCTTCGTTTTCAGACACTATTTCATCGTCTGATTCATGTTCTGAGTCTGAATCTTTATCGGTTATTGCATTTGGGTTGACAAAACTTTTGTTTTTGTTTTTCTGCTTTGTTTCTGTACTAACTGAGGTGTCTTCAGCCTGTGATGGATTTTCAACTGTATTTTTTTGTGCTTTTGATTTTTTTTTCTTATTTTTCTTTTTCTGACTCTTACTTAGATTAACTTTTTTATCAGATTCATCAACATTTGATTGATTTACAGACTCTTCTTGGGCAATGCTCAATTTTTTCTTCTTTTTAGAAGGAGTTTTTTTCTCATTCACATTTTCTTCATTTTGATCAACTACCTCACTGTCTTCTGACAATCGCTTTCTGTTTTTCTTTGGAGATTTACTTACTTCTTCCATTTCTACAGTTTCCTCGCTAACTTGACTAGTTTCTGCAACGCTTTTCTTATTCTTCTTTTGTTTTTTCGGTGTAGTTTCATTGGCGCTTTGCGGGCTACCAAATTCTTTATTTTTAGATTTTTTTGGAGAACCATCTGACTTTTTCGGAGATTTATTGGTTTTTGAACTTTTGTTAGCGCCATCATCCCCATCCAACTCATCTACAAGGTGTTTTTTTACCTTCTCCGCTTTAGGGCTGGTGTCACTGGAGTTATCGTTATCTGAGGTTACATCCAGATCTGGGTTCTGAAAGATTCTTTTAGGCGATTTTTTGACTATAGCCTTCTTCTTCTGCAGGGTTGGAGACAGGAAAATGGATCGGTCATCCACAAATTCGCTTTTAGGAGTCACATTGGGGGATGGCTGATGTTTTGTAGGTGTCAGGGCTCTGCGGATAAGTTTAGGGCGGTTTGGAGTGACGTTACCAGATATCAAAGCTGCCACGCTGCCGATCACGTAATCCATGATCAATTAAAGGTTAATCAGCCAGAAATAGCGCTATAATCATACAAAATCACGTAAACAAAAATCACGAAGACGAAAAATAGCACATGGTGGCACGGTTATTGACATCTGTCAAAAATTGACAAATTTGAATTAGTGATGTGAACGAACAAAAGAAAACTTGGCAATATCGATAATGGGTTGAAGGATTTTTTTACATTTAGCAGAGCCCCGATTACGGTAACTTTTAACGTCAACAATCCAGACACGCTTCTCGATTCTGCGATACGATTGGTCGTTCAACAGCGTACGTCAGCTGTTTTGACCAATCGTATCGCAGAATCGAGAAACGCGTCTGGATTGTAGACGTTATAAAAGTTACCGTAATCGGGGCTCAGGCTGCATGCAGTCTCTGGTCTGCGGTCACGTCCATAGAGAACGCCACCGCGTCGTCATGAACAAATCAGCCAGTGCCTCGATTGCGCTAATTTTTAACGTCTCCAATACATTGGCGCTCTTCATCAGTTGGGCTCCGTTTTCATTTCAGTTGAGGTGCAAATTCGGTATCACAGTAAAGTTCACGCGCAAACAAAGACGAAACAACGGATTTAATCACTTTCCAATAAAAGTCCAAACACCTTATTATTATTTCACTAAAAAACAACAAAATTAAATGTTCGTGAAGGCGTTTGACTTGAGTTTGAGAAAAAGTAGCTTTCTTTCAGCTTTGACACCAAGATGCAGTTGTTGTTTTCGTTTAGCTGTCTCGGGGTTAGTTATTTGACTGAGTATTATAAGGTTGATTTATTTGAATCCTTAGATTTAGCGGCCCGTCGCGACGCATTGGTCCAAGGCTCGATAAAAATACATAGTACATCACTAATGTTGACAGCTAATTTTTTTCTTAATTTTATGTTATAGCCCTGAGATCAGTATTTTTAGTCAGTCAACAAAAAAAAAACATTATTTTATTATTTCGGTTAAAAAGATATTAATTGTTCGTTGTAACGATTTAATCCAATAAATGTAATGAATGAAAGAAAAAAATAATTTAATTTTTCTTAGAGCTATTTGATAATAATTTAATAAAAGTGTTTGGCTTAAATTTCATAGTGTCAATTCTCTCAATGCTTAATCAACACCTTTAAAAAAATTAATGAAAGATTATGGTGGTTTGGTCCGGTAACGACGCTTTCGCGAATTATTAATTTATTTAAATTAATTACTCGTGTGTTTTAGTGTAAATTGAAGTCTGTGTTAATAAATCGTGTTACGGATTGATTGTTCAGTGTAACGGTGAGTAATAATATTGTTATTACTTTGAAATGTAGCGTAGTTTGTCGCGCCATAACGCCGCCCGCCATTCTATCGGTTTATTTTTTCGTATTATCTTTTTATTTGTATGTTTTGGTCATTCTGCACGTTATTTAGTACTGTTTTTAGTGGGTATGCTATTTAATCTCCTGTTACATGAATTACGAGTTTAAGTTCGTAGGTTATAAACAAAGCACGCTTAATTGATTGTAATGTAATGTACTTTAGAATTTGTAATTCAATACCCATTTGCTTCGACGTTTTGCTCCGTAGATCGCGTGGTACGCTATTTTTCTTCATGGTTTCCTCCCAGGACGCTCAAAAGTACAGGATTTTATGTCCATGGTTCAGTCTCTACCAGGAAGTGGCCTCATTATGCCGATTTTTTGCGTCTTCTCAAAGTTAGGTTAACGTTCTTAACTCGTTCGCCTTATTTTTTCTATTAGCATTTTTGTTCTGAAGGCCCCATAACCTTGGGCGACAATTTGCCCATTAAATGATGCCAATAAGTATCCCACATAATTTTAATAATGTAACTTCTTGTATCTTACTTAACCATTATGTCACAAGTCCTAAAACTGGATTTACTGAACTTGTAAGCTAAATTAATTAATTTAACCCTCCGTGTANATTACATAATGTTATAGTGACCATTGTTTACTGATTAAACAATAATATCACTTCTTAAGTTTAACCACTTTCCTTGTTTACACAATGAAAAGGTTTTCACCACATATTTCCTTGTTTACACAATATAAATAAATGTTCTATCTTGTGTACTAGTTCAATTGATTGTTGGTTCTAGTCGTATATTTATTTTGAAATCTAAGTAGAAATGAGAATTGAATTACCTACATATACACAAAGAAAAAATATCTGGACATTTCCTTTGAAAAACATAGGTAGGTTAATTAGTACTGGTCAACAGCACTGGACTAGGGGTGATTCGTACGTATCTAGTTAGTAGGTACTAGGTATACCTACTTTGAATTTTATTCTATTAATGACGTAGACACAAAAATTTTAAATAATGAAATGACAAATATTAGAAAGTTAAAGCGCACTAACCTGCTAGTAAAGTTTAATTAACCCAGTTTACGGCACCTGCTATCGCGGGTCAGGCCAAATGTGTTATCAGTCATGTTTGTTTACGTTTGATAGTGATTTGTCTCTGTGGACGTAGCATACATTGTTGAGATTAAAATTGCATTTGTAAGTCATTTCTTAAATAAATTTTGTTAAAATTGCTTTTTTTTGTGAAAGACACAACTGTATGTTTTTGTGTCCTTGTGCAACTAAAGAACTCGAAACCAAGCAAGTTATGGCTAAAAATTGCTAATAACTTGGCCTTTATGTTTGTTATGTTTGCACTCACAAACCATTATAGCTATGTTTTATGAAATGCATATTTTAGCATTGGAAAGGATCGCTACATTTTTTTCATTAAGAAAAACTTGAAAGGTGAAGTAAGATAATTAAAGCCATCATTACGCAACTAACAATATGAAAATACATAGGTATTCAATTCAAGGTACTAAGATGTACCTTAATATGTAAACTTAAGAATAGTCCTCATTTTATGATCGTCTTTTTAGCCGCGTCGTGTTACACGTGAGTACTTTCGTTAGCAGACCAAAATTCACGTTTACTACGATTTTTTAATAAAATCCCTGTATCCTTTATGAACTTATAGGTAGGTTATTCTCGGGAGCGTAACGTGTGTCCCTTCGTATCAAACCGCTGATGCGTGCGAATCACTCATCCGACACCAAGGACACAACCGGTATAGAACAGCTAGCTTGTCTTACAATCATTCATCGTATCGTCGTTTTACAACTTTGATTAGTTGTGGTTCCAGCAGACTGGAATAGGACCAACTCCTCATAGTACTTATCGTCGTCGTCTTAGATTAAAAGGTCGTCGTATAATGATTGCTCAGCTGTGGTTACAGCACTTCCAGCAGACTGAAGGAGGAACAACTCCACTCTTCCCGTGGATGTCATAAAAAGCGACAAAGAGACAATAATGCGAAGATCAGTACAATTCGAGACAATTTATCGGTTTAGCGCGATAAGCCCATACATTTGTCGTCTAAAATCGTCGATGAGATTTTATCATGGCGCGCTACTATTCCGGCAGGCCTCCTCACCAATCCGCCTGGTTAGCGTGGCAGGTAGTTCGTCTAAACCCTCATGTGTCATTCGTGTTCCTTCTTTGTGTAAAAAAGTCTATTGTCAAGTCGTCAAATTACGAATATCCCATACGCGCCGATATACTAAGAACCACTAAATAAATCAGGTGTCTTCTGCTTGCATGCCTTATCTCAGTTTTAATTTTAATAAATGCTTGTAAAAAGGTTTTGGTCACGACTCGAAGATAAATCTGACCTGGCTGTCATATACGGCATGTGACTCAGTTATGGTGTAATTTATAGCAGGAGGAAGGTTGATGGGTCCAATAATAACATAATTTTATTTAACCCGTTTATATCCACCCTGTATTTTATCGAATTATAAATATCGCTGCTTGCCATATAAAGTATTGAAATTATACCAAATGATTTTAAAAGATGAGGTTAAGTGCTGGTCCGCGTCGCTTTGATACGAAAATGACTTAACTATTCAGTGTAATATTTCTCTTGCAAGATTAGTTCATTCAATACTTAGTTGTAATTTTATTCACTATTTTTGTTTAATCTTATTATGGTCATAATAAAGCTTTCCTCTCCCACTCGCATTGCGAATGGTTTGCTTGTATAGCCTCAGCAGCCTAATGTCGTAGATATTCGTGATATTAAGAAAATTATGTGGATAGAGACTTGACTCTCACATTACGCAAATACGTATTAGACTCTACACAAAGCCACCGACACATGGCGAGGCGTCTAGGTGTCGCCGGTAATATTATAAATGTCGCACATTATCTGCCCGAATTAGGTGGGAATATCAATCAACATCATCAATCTCCGTCTTTGAGTATGTTTTCAATATACGGACAATAGAAGTAGGTACGACCTTGCTTGCTATTATGTGATGTGATATCGTTCAGTTATTCCGAAATTAGGGAGAGAAAACACACTTTAACTGTGTTTAGTTCAATTGTAAGCAGATTTTAACATTTATAAGGTATTTATGAGGCCATAGAAAGAAAGTACATAGAAAAATCCTATTATTCTGTGTCTTTCTATTTATGGGTAACCGAAAACGAAAAAGCTATTTTCAGATTCAGACCAAGAGAAAATCCTACCTTCATCTGCCATTCCAAATCATGAGTATTGCAGAAACACGGAGGCTCAGAATTAACATATTCAAATACATTTGCAAAGATTTACGTGCGTTTCAAAGGTCAGGAAAGATTTCCATTTTACATGTCCCAATGGATACTTGAGTTGAACGTCTGGACTGAATAGCACTTGCCATTATTTGCTTGGTGCAGTGATACATCTAGCATTGTGCCCTAATAGGGAGCTGTAGGGCTGACAATGATTTATTTATGTGTACAAGGAACATACTAAATTATACGAAACTATAATATTTTTAACCGACTTAGTTCGACAAAAAGGGGAGGTTCTCAAGGTGAAGATCAAATGACGAGAACACTTCTCCAACGTATTTCTTCCGGTATTTCTAGGTTTTCGATATTTTATGTCTACTATCGGCTACAGTTCCTCCAGCACGTTAATACTATCATAGTATTAACGTGGTTCCAGCTACCCATTTCCGGTCATGTCGTCTCGTTCTATCGTAAAGAATCACCATTTAATGGGAGGGAGAGAAAACACGTTGAAACGCTAGCTGGAAGTGAGGCCGATAGTACGTGTGAATTTACGTAGTATTGTAATTACCATAAAGTGGGATTTAAGCCAAACAATGACAAGATGTATTAAACATTTTGCAAATCAGGTAAAATAGCCATGGGCTGGGTAAGTAATTACCTATTTATGTGTACGGTTCTCCAGTAAATATCGTACCTTTGATTTTATGATGACCTGTTGCTCTGTCCTTACTTAAACTTTACATAAAAGGATGATAATGTAAATTATTACCATGATTACCTTCCACAAATGTATTCAGAAGGATGAAAAATCTTTTTTCGACGATATTCTTGAAATCATTGAATACCCCACTCCTCAGTAGATAACATTATCTTTATCTTTATGAACAAAACTCGGTTTTAACATTGTCAATGTATCGATGCTTATCTTAGACAAGACTTTTCATGCACGGACAGCATCCAGGTCAAGTTTTTATCGAAAGTATTTATTATTTTCAAGAGCACATCTACCTTGACTAGAATATAACGTGCGTTTTGACTCGCATTTAAAGTTCGTAAATCAGTCAAGCATTTATTATTATTTTAGACCTCTGCATAAACATGTCAAAATCTTTTGACAGTGCCCAGATGTTAACATTGACAAAGAGAACCAATGTTTTTGCTGATCCCTTGCCCACTTGCCCTTGACTATGGTTTGGCAATATTCCATCACCATCAGCTAACTTTTTCTACTATAATAAACGAGTCTTTGAACGATCCGTCTTCATTCTTGAATTTCGTTTTAATCCATGGAATTACTAACTAATCCATTCGCCTCTTGGATACGACTGTTTGTTTTAGGTAAAAGCTATAGCATAAATTCTTGGAATTAATGCTAGCGTAAGAGGCTGGTTTTGCAAGATTCTTAAGTGGTTTTCATGTGGTAGGAGTACGAAAGTTTTACAGAATACTTCAGAAACTATAACTCTTCTTTTTAGGTTGCATCTCTACTTTTTACAGTGAACATCCATGTACAGTTATAATTAGGAAAGATGAAGAAATACTACAAAAATCATGGAACCTTGTTTCATCATCATCATCATCATTTCAGCCACTGGACGTCCACCACTCCTGAGGTAGAATTGTGTAAAGCAATCGATTTCATTTGACGGTTCATAACGTACGATTATTCTGTCAAACGCTTTGTTTAACTGACTTTATCGTACGTTATGAACTGTCAAATAATTATTACTTTACACAATTACACCTCAGACCCTGCTGCCCCATCGGCCGTCTGTTCTGTCTTCATCTTGTTATCATTGGAATCTTATTTATTCAAAGTTAGTTATTCAACATGTCTGTAAATATTTTGACAACTTAAGTCACAATATTTACAAAGGTCTTTGCCGTCCCTAAAGTATTCATCAGTCTTGCAAGCCAAGCGTGGAACACGCGTCTGCATCATACAACCACACAATGAACTTCAGAATTGTTATGCAAGGCTCGTCCCTTAGCCCATTACTACATTTGGTTGCATTTTGAACTCAATCGCAGGGTCCTTGAAGCGAATTGCTAAGGAGCTTAATAAGTTGAGAATGCTTTCAATGAGCACATATCCTGTGTTTTAGTTTTGTTGATGCCGTGTTTGTACCTCTTTTGGGATTCGCTGGACTGTTTATGAATAATATGATGCGTGTCCTGAAGCTATTTGATGTATTCGATGTAATAATCGATTAAATTGCATTGTTTATAGAGTCAGTATTATGACCTAGTTTGTGTTACCATAGTCACCTTCGTATGAATGAGGCAGTGAAAATGTTTTTCGAAACAGCGTCGTTTGCGACTACATCATTCGAGTCCATAAACTTTCAAATCTATGAGGCAGTGGAACAAAAATTCGCAATAGCGCTATTCGAAACTAGGTACGTAAGAGACTTATCAAAGCACTGAATTATGTCAATACAACGCTTAGCTTTGTAATAATTATAATTATTTATTTATTTATTTATTTATTTATTTATTTATTTATTATTCATTATTGAGCAATTACATATTTGATCCAAATAGCGTCCTAAATCCTTTTTAGATTAATTTTAAATTAATTAATTAAATTAAACCAATCCGTCACCGCCTTAATGACACAGACAATATGGCGTCTCTATTTATTTATCTTGACGACTTAATTCCGAATCAGCGTCATCAACAATGACAGTGCTACGCGATCGGGGGCATCGACCCGCAACATTTGGGCCCTGCCCAAAATACAATGGCTCTTTGGTAATTATTTAACTATGGTATCCGATGTTTATGGTAGCGGTTGGTAGATCAAACAGGAATAGATAACTTGAGTTATTACCACGCATTCCCGTTCATTAAAGTTTTTTGAGGCAATTATTTATCCAAGTAACATCTTTTGAAATATTTTTTTAACGACAACGAGGAAGCTCTTGGCCTGTGTATCTCACCTGATGATAATTATCTGCCTACCTAGTTTTCATCCGACTCACGAGAAATCGTAGCAAAGAATATAGGTTAAAGTTAAAGACTTCAGGCTTATTCCAGGACCAAAGTTTACTCAGTCGAAAATCAAAAAAAAGTATTTTTCCTTCATCATAATCTTTTTGTATTAGCAATTTAAAGCCGCATATTGAATGACATCACAAATCATGACCCGACTGAAATAATCAGTCCAAAAGATGAACTTTGAGTTCCTCTATCTATGCCTGCATTTTAATCAACACCAATGCGCCGCATACTTATCGCCCTATTGTTTCGAGCAGTCGCGTGCTCCTTGTCTTAGTTTATAGTTATGCATGAGGGGCAATAGTTTTTATGGCCCTTCCATGAACCCGTGATAAATTGAACGTGTGGTATGCGTGAAGCAACCAGACCGTGGTCATTAAGCGGGTTTTAGAGTTTTTGTAGATTTAAGGGCGGAGTTTTACTTGGCAGTGAGAGAGGAGCAATTCGAAGGAAATTGATATTGCAATCGTTGGAATGTCTTAACTTAAGTCGATAAGAATATTATGAATTCATGATACATCTTTCCGTAATACGCATTAGCCAGGTTGGCATGTATTATCTTGCCACTCAGAGAGTTGTCAGTTATTTTGGTGATGAACCAAGATTCATTAACTGCTTTAGATTCTAAGATTGAAGCGATAATATTTCTAAGATTGATGAGTACGTTTTCAATAGAAATGGAATCGTAAAATAAACAGTATTTTTATTTTTGTCTCGTCTGGCAGTGAAATCTTTCTACGCCATTGTTTTCAGTACATTAACAAACAAAACATCCTCATTTCAATATGTCGGAAGTGGCGACTTGGAGTCTTTGGAGAGTTGTTTGTACGAGATATTTGTGGAACCCGGCTCCATAAAACTATTAGCTATTAGCTGGAGAGGTGGAGAGCCCTTGGCGTTAACGCGACCTTTCATGCGCCCGCGCTTGTCTGCTAACATGTGGTGCAATTTCCAACCTCAGAGCGATTAGCGAAAGAAAGAATACATTTATCTGGCACATTAAAAACTTTACAGTTTAGACTACTAGCTTTCCACCCGCGGCTTCGCCCGCGTAGAATTTTGTCTGTCACAGAAAAACCTTATCGCGCGCGTCCCTGTTTCAACAACCGGGATAAAAACTATCCTATGTCCTTTCCCGGGACTCAAACTATCTCTATGCCAAATTTCATCAAAATCGCTTCAGTGGTTTAGGCGTCAAAGCGTGACAGACAGACAAACAGACATACAGTCTCTTCTGCACTGCATCCGAATCCCATTTCGAAGAAGCAGTTTGAAAAGTATGTGTTGTAATAACGCCACTCTTATCATCATTGAATTTAGCTAGTCACCTAACGTTCATTGATGCTTCCCTGTAGGGGGGTGATCCGTGTATTGGGATCAATTCATCCATCTCGCTCAAAGATCCCGGCAGATATTCCGTTCAAAGAGAGATGCTGGCAAAATGGTTATTAGCCTCGCTGGTCGTTAGTTCAAACCATATTGTTCTTACTATCAATTACCCAGCACAAAGAAATTATTTTTTCTTCAATTTTATTATACTAATCGTCTGGTAATCTAACTCAGTAACTCTCTACGGAGTTCTCTAATATTTTTCACATTCAAATAAGTCAAAAATATAATTTTAGCTCTATCATCAGCAGTGGTCTCACGAGTTACGACACACCCTGTATTATCAACACATTCATTAATAGTTGAGTTTGGACCACACCCCAGATACTACAAGTATCACACAAGCGCGAAGTTCGTTCACCCCGCGTCTATTAACGTTCTGCGAGTACCTTATAGTTATACACCAAATTACATAGCCACTTTTCTCTCAAGATATCCACTTATTTTTTTGTTTTGATGGCCACTTCCTTTTATCTGGTATGTAGTTTTTATAGCAGGTCAAATTATACACCGGCTTAGATAGCCACCGATTTCTTTCTATAGATATCTACGTGATTTCAAGATAGGTAGCCACCTGCATCTTAACTCAAGATTCTACTCAGTTTTTAGTTGGTTAAATTGTACACGGATTTGACAGCCACAGCTACTTATTTATCATGAGACTGGCTGTGCCCGCGGCATCGTGCACATGAAAATAGTTTGATTGCAACATTTTTCTTTACTGCTCCGCCCCTATTGGCTGTCATCATCATCATCAACAGCCCTTTACAGTCCACTGCTGGACTATGAGCCTCCTCCACTATAGCGGAGGGTTTTGCCATAATCCCCACGCTTTGCAGGCGGGTTGGAGATCGTAGTTTAAAAGATTGATGTTTTTCAGAGAGCGCTGCTGCCCGTTCTCTGTTTGATGTGTAGTCCCTAAGTCGCCTCTTACGACACCCGCGGGAAGAGTAGGGGTTGGTGACAAATGTATTCTACTCTGCCGTCACCACATGGCTATTGGCTGTAAAACCTTCCTCGATAAATGGGCTATCCAACACAAAAATATTATTTCAAATCGGACCAGTAGTTCTTGAGATAACCGCGATCAAGTACAAACAATCTCTTCAGATTTATAATATTAGTAAGATATCCAGTCGACTTGTAAAATGGTTTGATTATACATTAGTTAGAGAGCCACTTCCCCGAAGATATCCGTTCATTTCTAAACCTGTTTGATGACCCACTTGGGTTGAGAAGACATGCAGGTGCATGCATTCTATGTGTTGACGTTGATCTCGTATGGTTGTTGTTGTGTGAACTGAATGTTTGTGTCAACAAAAGCAAAGTGATCACATTTGTGATACTTTAATTGAGGTACATAGTTAGGAAGTAGCAATGTGAGAAATTGCTATTCAATCAAATCAAATATAATTATTTGCATAAAACAGGGTTACAATATAGGTCATTTACATTTAGTTAGGTTAAACACCAAATGAAAAATGTAGACAAATTAGGCAGATGAACATTGACTGACTCCATCTTTTATTTCTCTAGAGATATTGATATCACTGAGAAGTGAGACAGTTGAATCTCTGTTTGATTTATGTTGTCTTAACGAAAAAGCCCGCCAAATTATATTGGCGTTTGGCGCTAAATAGCAACTCAGTGACTGCGCTAGCTAGAGAATGGGCCGTGAACCTGAATGATTTGGGTCAAATCAATCTTAGCTGAGCTAAATATAAATATATAAATGAAGACGCGGGTCTTATACAGGGTGTTAGGTAAATGGGTATATGAGCCGACACTAGCCCATGTTAACATAGGCATATAAATGGTATGGTGAAGTCAGAAATTTGATATCATGATTTTAATTTTTTAAATTTTCATACAAAATAAATTTTACAAAATCCGATTTGTATGAAAATTAAAATAGTTAAAATGAAGATATCAATTTTCTGACTTCACCATACCATTTATATGACCATGTTAACATGGGCTAGTGTCGGCTCATATACCCATTTACCTAACACCCTGTATAATTATACCATTAACATGCCTCTAGGGTGGCCTATAGAGGAATGTTAATGGTATAATTTAGACACTATAACTATGACAAATTCTTAAAATCTATCAAATTATCCCTCCCCTAGAGATACGTGACCTCACTCAATTTTCGAGTCACTCCAATCGTTGCAATTGAAATAAGATTAAACACAGCAGCCCACTTACAACCTCCCACCTCAGTAAGGTCCTTCGAAACTGGTTCTAACAAAACAGGTGGTCAGTGATCGTATTTGTTTTGTTACGCCAAAAAAATGTAAAAGCCGATGAAATAAAAGCTTACGTGACTATTCCCACCTCCCTATCGCTGCAACCCCTGTGTAGCCAGGATCTACAGCTTGACCGCCAATAAAAACCCAACCAGTGAAGTTCAAGTTTGTCCCGGAGGATTGCGAGTCCACCGCAACGAAATTTATTAGCAGAACGTAGGTTCGAAGTTAAAGTTTGACTTCCCTCCAGCCAGAGTGAGTTCCATAACCTTGTCAAATCGAACCTTAACTTCGAACTCCTCCTATGTTCTTCTGATTAATTTCGTTGCTGGTCCAATGACAGTTTAAATTTCCCCCGGGACAAACTTGACCTTCATTGGTTGTGTTTTTACGGCTTTCAAGCTGTAGCTCCTGGCTACACAGGAGTTGCAGTGGTGGTAACGAGAGGTGGGAATAGTCCCATTAACCTTGTCAAATGTCGCTGCGAATGACATAATGAAACGCGGTCCTCGACAGCCTTACATCATCCTACCTCGGCAAGGTCCTTGGGAACCGGTCTAACAGGTGGCCAGTGGATAGCGGTCATATCTCTTTCTATTGTTACCCCGACCGGAATTCCGCCTCGCGCAGTTTGGTTGATCCCAGTTTTGTTTGGGTCAAATTCTTTTAGGGATTCTTTACCTTTGGTAGAAATGAAATAGTACTTACTAGTACCCAGTACTACTACCCAGTTAAAAATTACTTATTAAACTGATATGTCATCATATCATTTTATGCTATACTAGCTTTCCGTCCGCGGCTTCGCCTGTGTGGATTTTTTTCTGTCACAGAAAATCTTTATCCCTGTTTCAAAAACCGGGATAAAAACTATCTTAAGTCCTTTCCCGGGACTCAAATTATCTCTATGCCAAATTTCATCAAAATCGGTTCAGTGGTTTAGGCGTGAAAGCAAGACAGACAGACAGAGTTTCTTTCGCATTTATAATATTAGTATAGATCTAGGAGGGATCAGGCAACTGAAATATTTCTATAAAATAAATTAATGAATAGGTAGATATCTACATAGTTCCTATTTGTAGTAATCGCCTAGACGTAGGCAATGCGATGTAGGCTAACAAGTTAGACCGCTGGAACTGGGTACCTTTCTCTAAACGTGAGAAAGAAATACAGAAGTTTCTACAGGAAATAATCCTACAGCTTCAAAGAAAGTTACTCTGTTAATTTGTTTGTTGTCATTATTTGGACGCTTAAACTATGAGATGAGATGAATTAATTACCTAGGAAAAGGACAAAGGTTTTACCTTTTATAGCAAAGTCTGGAAATGAAAGTATGTGTAGTAGCTTGCTATATAGACCTGTAACAAACCGGAATCAACACAGGCAATGGCACGGACTTTGAGCTTGATAAATTTAGTTTTTATAATATTTTTTTTACATATGAATGAGAAATTTAAATTGAAAATGTCTATGCCCTAGATTCTAGATAGTTATTTAGATTAGAAAGTTGCAAAACCTAGACGAGCTGATTGACATCGCTTTTTGTAAAAGTATTGTCTGACAGTCTAACCGTAGAACCACGGGTAGAACGTTAGTATTTTACTTGCAAGTTTATTTTTATTTACTTTCATCTTTCCACAGAAGAGTCACCATCTTTTCTGCTTTGAGCTCAAATTAATATTCCCAACTGATTTAAGATAGAGAACAAACTACGTATAATGGAGACTTCAATGAGGTCTGTAACCTATTAGGTAGTCAATTTTCTGTCATTTCGGTTATAATGACTGAAATACTGAAGTCACTACAACCGTGGTACAAAAAAATGCGTCAGTCTTCACAAGCCGTCATAGGCGTCTATTTTTTTTATGCATAACAAGGCGGGATTGCAATCGCACCCTTCTAAGCATACATATTTTCCTGCCTAATTAAGGCCCAGAACAGACGGTGAAACGCAACTGCAACGAAACTGCAACTGCTAGTTACTTTTGAGTTGCATCTAAGTTTCTGCCATAGCGTTCGTTGAGAGACCACACATGACGAGACCAGTTTGAAACTTTCAGTTTCAGTTTCATTCATAAGAATCATCAGAAAGTTGCAGTTTCGTTGCAGTTGCGTTTCACCGTCTGGTCTGGGCCTAAGCACCTAAGTTCCCAACTCGGAACAAATACCCCTTAGGAATCGAACTCACGACAACCGTGAGAATCCCAATTGACGTTGGCTAATGTAATCACTTCTTGCTCAATAGTCGACTGTCAACATTTTTTTACTCCGACCACCGTTAGCGCCAGACAGTGTCATTATCAAACTGATTCACGAACGCAACGAGTCATCGATATAGAATTCATATTATGTCGATATCCAAAGACCCAAACCTATCCTGTATGCACTAATCGCTTTGGAACTGGTCTATGTTATCTTTTGAGTATCAGTTTTTGTATTTCTTTATGATTGTGATTTTTAGTTATTGTTTAGTAAACCTTACTTGAAATAAATGCAAGTACTGTAATGCAGTATTCTGTGTGTTGTTGCAAAGGTAGCACGGACGTTATTCTAGTCAAAGATATAGCCAAAAGATTTTTTCTAGCAATTTTTTTCTGTATTGAATTCATATGAGTGAAGGACGTCTCCAATAGTTTGTGTTGCAATATTGAAACATTATTAAACGGTGATTTTAAAGTTAATTCTGTTTCGACCTTAGGATAGAGTTCTTGTAGTTATCATTTAAATATTTTTCTTTCCAGGTGTGAAAGATGAGTCAAAAGGCGAGTCGGAAGAGTGCGGTCAATGAAGAAAAAGAAAAGGTTGGTACTGAATTAAATCGTTTTTAGGGTTCCGTACCTCAAAAGGAAAAAACGGAACCCTTATAGGATCACTTTGTTGTCCGTCTGTCCGTCCGTCCGTCNTTACATAATGTTATAGTGACCATTGTTAATGTTTACCGATTGAACAATAATATCACTTCTTAAGTTTAACCACTTTCCTTGTTTACATTATGAAAAGGTTTTCACCACATATTTCCTTGTTTACACAATATAAATAAATGTTCTATCTTGTGTCCTAGTTCAATTGATTGTTGGTTCTAGTCGTATATTTACCTACATATACACAAAGAAAAAATATCTGGACATTTCCTTTGAAAAACATAGGTAGGTTAATTAATACGTCAAAATTTTACTAAGAAAGTATCTTGAGTGACCCTGGCTAAAAAATTAAAAACTTACTAGATTTAAAAAATTGGTCTGTCAACAGCTCTGGACTAGGGGTGATTCGTACGTATCTAGTTAGTAGGTACTAGGTATACCTACTTTGAATTTTATTCTATTAATGACGCAGACACAAAAATTTTAAATAATGAAATGACAAATATTAGAAAGTTAAAGCGCACTAACCTGCTAGTAAAGTTTAATTAACCCAGTTTACGGCACCTGCTATCGCGGGTCAGGCCAAATGTGTTATCAGTCATGTTTGTTTACGTTTGATAGCATTTTGTCTCCGTGTGGACGTAGCATACATTGTTGAGATTAAAATTGCATTTGTAAGTCATTTCTTAAATAAATTTTGTGAAAATTGCTTTTTTTTTGTGAAAGACTACTGTATGTTTTTGTGTCCTTGTGCAACTAAAGAACTCGAAACCAAGCAAGCTGTGGCTAAAAATTGCTAATAACTTGGCCTTTATGTTTGTTATGTTTGCACTCACATACCATTATAGCTATGTTTTATTAAATGCATATTTTAGCATTGGAAAGGATTGCTACATTTTTTTCATTAAGAAAAATTTGAAAGGTGAATTAAGATATTAAAGCCATCATTACGCAACTAACAATATGAAAATACATAGGTATTCAATTCAAGGTACTAAGATAGTACCTTAATATGTAAACTTAAGAATAGTCCTCATTTTATGATCGTCTTGTTAGCCGCGTCGTGTTACATGTGAGTACTTTCGTTAGCAGACCACAATTCATGTAATACTACGATTTTTTAATAAAATCCCTGTATCCTTTATGAACTTATAGGTAGGTTGGGCTCGGGAGCGTAACGTGTGTCCCTTCGTATCAAACCGGTGATGCGTGCGAATCACTCATGCGACACCAAGGACACAAACCCGTATAGAACAGCTAGCTTGTTTTACAGTTTTACCGTTAATCATTCATCGTATCGTCGTCTTACAACTTTGATTAGTTGTGGTTCCAGCAGACTGGAATAGGACCAACTCCTCATAGTACTTATCGTCGTCGTATAATGATTGCTCAGCTGTGGTTACAGCACTTCCAGCAGACTGAAGGAGGAACAACTCCACTCTTCCCGTGGATGTCATAAAAAGCAACGAAGAGACAATAATGCGAACATCAGTAGGACTAAGATCCGTGCCACGATAAACATAGAGGCAATTTATCGGTTTTGCGCGATAAGCCCATACATTTGTCGTCTAAAATCGTCGATGAGATTTTATCATGTCGCGCTACTATTCGGCCGTTTGGTGTAGTGGTTCAGAACGGACTACTATGCCGAGAGGTCCCGGGTTCGATTCCCGGCCGGGCAGAAATTGAAATGATGAATTTTAATTTCTGTGACGGGTCTGGGTGTGACTATGTATAATATTTATGTATTTAAAAAAAAAAAAGTATATAAGTAGTATATCCGTTAAGCTAGCACCCATAACACAAGCATTAAGTTGCTTACTTTGGGGCTAGCTGGCGCTGTGTGAAATTGTCCAAAGATTTATTATTATTTATTTATTTATTATTATTCCGGCAGGCCTCCTCACCATTCCGCCTTGCTAGCGTGGCAGGTAGGTCGTCTAATCCCTTATCTGTCACTTCTTTGTGTAAAAGAGTACTGTCAAGTCGTAAAATTACGAATATTAAGCTATGTATTTACAAAGCACATACGTGCCGATATACCTAAGAACCACTTAAATAAATCAGGTGTCTTCTGCTTGCATGCCTTATCTCAGTTTTAATTTTAATAAATGCTTGTAAAAAGGTCTTGGTCACGACTCTGAAAATAAACTGGCCTGGCTGTCCTATACGGTATGTGACTCAGTTATGGTGTTATTTATAGCAGGAGGAAGGTTGATGGGTCCATTAATAACATAATTTTATTTAACCCGTCTGTATCGATCCAGTATTGTAATCGAATTATAAATATCGCTGCTTGCCATATAAAGTCGTATTGAAATTACACCAAATGATATTAAAAGATGAGAAGCTAACGCTATGTGCTGGTCCGCGTCGCTATGATACGAAAGGGACTAAAAATATACTTAATATTCAGTATTATTTCTTTTGCAATATTAATTCATTCAATAGCAATGTTATTCACGATTTTTGCTTAATCTTATTATGATGGTCATAATGAAGCTTCACTCTCCCACTCGCATTGCAAATAGCTTCCTTGTGTAGCCTCCGCCTAATGTACTATGTCGTAGGTATTCGTGATATTAAGGAAATTATGTGAACTGTGGATAGCAACTTGACTCTCACATTACGCAAATACACGTTAGACGCTCTACACCAGGGGTGGCCAACCGGTCGATCGCGAATATTAGTCAAGTCTAATCGATTGTGTACTAACCTATGCTGTTTCATTTAACATTTCAAGAAGTTTGTGATAGATCTCCCAGGGTTTCGTTAGTAAACAGTAGATCTTATGTCTAATTAAGTTGGCCACCCCTGCTCTACACAAAGCTGCCGACACATGCCGAGGCGACGCGTCTGGGTGTCGCCGGTATTATTATAAATATCGCATTTTATGTGCCCGAATTAGGTGGGTATATCAACATCACCAAGCTCCGTCTTTGAGTATGTTTTCAATATACGGACAATAGAAGTACGACCTTGCTTGCTTATGTGATATCGTTCAGTTATTCCGAAATTAGGGAGAGAAAACAAACTTCAACGTGCTTCAACTGTGTTTAGTTTAGTACATTTGTAAGCAGATTTTAACATAGGACTCGATAGAAGGAAAGTACATAGAAAAATCCTATAATTATTGTTCTGTGTCTATACAACGTGTCCCAAAATTCAAGGATAAGCCGGCGCCGCAGGGTGGACATAGTCATGACTGCTTTAGGAAAAATAAGAAAAAAAATCTATCTCAATTATTTTTTAAGTTACACAATAAATTATGAAATTCGTCGAAAATTGACACCCCTTATGATATTTTACATTACCACGACTACAATTTTTCAAATACTTCAGTTTTTTTGTTTGTATCGGCAACTTAAGTAGTGCTGCTGTCCACCTCAATTCTTAAAACTCTCAGAATCCTTGCAGTTTTTACACAAAAGTTGATCAAAATATGATATTTCCTTAAAATTTTGAACGATTTTTACTTACACTCCACTTTGACTCGTCGTTTTGTAAAAAAACAGTATGAACACTACTGCGGCAAGTTTTTTATAAAGTTGACGCAACTATCCAAGATTCCGAAATGGTATAATACTCTAAGAAAACTAGTCGCAAAAAAGATATGCGTACCATTTTTACAAGCATTTCGCTTGTAAGTTAGTATGAGATAAATCTTGCAACTGAATTTAAAACCAGTTCTCCTTAACCAATTGAGCTGAAATTATGGCCACCTCCATACTCCATCCAGCTCAATGGTACCATAATATTGCATTGTCATCGTACTTACACAAGTATACCAAATTTCAGCTCAATTGGTTAAGGAGAACTGGTTTTAAATTCAGTTGCAAGATTTATCCCATACTAACTAACAAGCTAAGTGCTTGTAAAAATGGTACGCATATCTTTTTTGCGACTAGTTTTCTTAGTGTATTATACCATTTCGGAATCTTGGATAGTTGCGTCAACTTTATAAAAAACTTGCCGCAGTAGTGTTCATACTGTTTTTTTACAAAACGACGAGTCAAAGTGGAGTGTAAGTAAAAATCGTTCAAAATTTTAAGGAAATATCATATTTTGATCAACTTTTGTGTAAAAACTGCAAAGATTCTGAGGGTTTTAAGAATTGGGGTGGACAGCAGCACTACTTAAGTTGCAGATACAAACAAAAAAACTGAATTATTTGAAAAATTGTAGTCGTGGTAATGTAAAATATCATAAGGGGTGTCAATTTTCGACGAATTTCATAATTTATTGTGTAACTTAAAAAATAATTGAGATAGATTTTTTTTCTTATTTTTCCTAAAGCAGTCATGACTAGGTCCACCCTGCGGCGCCGGCTTATCCTTGAATTTTGGGACACGTTGTATATAGGTAACCGAAAACGAAAAAGTTATTTTCAGATTCAGAGCAAGAGAAAATCCTACCTTCATCTGCCATTCCAAATCATGAGTATTGCAGAAACACGGAGGCTCAAAATTAACATATTCAAATACATTTGCAAAGATTTACGTGCGTTTCAAAGGTCAGGAAAGATTTACATTTTACATGTCCCAATGGATACTTAAGTTGAACGTCTGGACTGAATAGCACTTGCTATTATTTGCTTTGTGCAGTGAAACATCTAGCATTGTGCCCTAATAGGGATCTTTAGGGCTGACGATAGTGCAAGGAATATTATTCTAAAATACGAACGAAACTATTTTATACGTGGAAATCAGAGGAACAGAATAGGAGGACGCAGGAAGATTTAATGAATGCTACTGACAACGCCACTCTTGTAGCGGAGTTTTGGGCTAACACTGTATAGGTTTGTTGTAGACACGACAAGAAGAAGAAGACGGACTAGAACTCTTCTCTAACGTCAATCTTCCGGCACTTCTGGGTTTTCGATATTTCATGACAGTTCTAGCTATCCGTTTCCGGTCATGTCATCTCGTTCTGTCGTAAAGAATCACCATTTGATGAGAGGGAGAGAAACAACGCTGAAATGCTAGCTGGAAGTGTGGCCGATAGTACGTGTGAATTTACGTAGTATTGTAATTACCATAAAGTGAGATTTAGGTCAAACAAAGACAAGATGTATTAAACATTTTGCAAATCAGTTAGGTAAAATGGCAATGGGCAAGTAAAAAGTACGCATTAATGTGTACGAATGTTTCTGCAGTAAATATCGTACGTTGTATTTATATGAAGAGCTCCAGCACTGTTCTTAAACTTTACATAAAAGGATTATAAGGTAAATTATTACCATGATTAAGTACCTTCCCCAAATGTATCCAGAAGGATGAAAAGTCGTTTTTCGACGATACTTTTGAAATCGTTGAATACATTGCCCACTCCTCAGTAGATAACATTATCTTTATGAACAAAACTCGGTTTTAACAATGTCAATGTATCGATGCTTATCTTAGACAAGAATTTTCAATGTCTGTGCATCCAGGTCAAGTTTTTATCGAAAGTATTTATTATTTTCAAGAGCACATCTACCTTGACTAGAATATGAACTGTTTTGTCTCGCATTTAAAGTTCGTAAATCAGTCAAGCATTTATTATTTTAGACCTCTGCCTGAACCATGTCAAAACCTTTTGACAGTGCCCAGATGGTAACATATTGACATTGACAAACAGAACCAATGTTTTTTGCTGATCCCTTGCCCACTTGCCCTTGACTATGGTTTGGCAATCTTCCATCACAATCAGCTAACTTTTTCTATAGATAATAAACGAGTCTTTGATCCGTCTAATCCATGGGATTACTATCTAATCCATTCGCCTCTTGGATACGACTATTTGTTTTAGGTAAAAGCTATAGCATACATTCTTGGAATTAATACTAGCGTAAGATGCTGGTTTTGCAAGATTCTCAAGTGGTTTTCATGTGGTAGGAGTAGGATAAGTTTACAGAATACTTCAGAAACTAAAATCCCTTCTTGTTGTGGCTTGGTATCTTTGCTTTGTAGTGTTTAGGTAGAATGGATACAGAACACTAACAGAAAATATTTAAGTTAGTAGGAAAGATTTGGGAATACAAAAAATCAAGGCTTTTTAGTCATTTTATTCATCAAGTCTGTAAATATTGTGACAACTGACTGTTTTCAAAAGATAACTCGTGTTTTGAAAGGTCTTTGCCGCCCCTAGAGTATGGGTATTCATCAGTCTTGCAAGCCAAGCGTGGAACACGCGTCTGCATCATACAACCACACAATGAACTTCAGAATTGTTATGCAAGGCTCGTCCCTTAGCCCATTACTACATTTGGTTGCATTTTGAACTCTATCGCAGGGTCCTTGAAGCGAATTGCTAAGGAGCTTAATAAGTTGAGAATGCTTTCAATGAGCACATATCCTGTGTTTTAGTTTTGTTGATGCCGTGTTTGTACCTCTTTTGGGATTCGCTGGTCTGTTTATGAATAATTGGACATGCGTGTCCTAGAAGCTTTCATTCGGTGTAATAGTCGATTAAATTGCATCGTTTATAGAGTCGGTATTATGACCTAGTTTGTGTTACCATAGTCACCTTCGTACGTACTCCTCCTTCGAGTGTATGAGGTAGTGAAAATGTTTTCGAAACAGCGTCGTTCTCGAAACGTAATTTAGATTCCATAAACTTTCGAACCTATGAGGCAGTGGAAAAAAGTAGTGGAGCAACAGCGGTATTCAAAACTACATAAGAGACCCTTACCAAAGCACTGAATTATGTCATTCCATGTGGTCTTTTTTAAGAAAAACCACTTTAGCTTTGTAATAATTATCATTAATTAATTCAATTAAACCAATCCGTCACCGCCTTAAAGACACAGACAATATGTCGTCCCTATTTCTTTATCTTGACGACTTAATTCCGCATCAGCGTCATCAACAATGACATGACAGTGCTACGCGATCGGGGGCATCGACCCGCAACATTTGGGCCCTGCCCAAAATACAATGGCTCTTTGGTAATTATTTAACTATGGTATCCGATGTTTATGGTAGCGGTTGGTAGATCAAACAGGGATATAATTTGAGTTATTACCGCGCATTCCCACTCATTAGAGTTAATTTTTGATCCCAGTTTTTCGAAATTTCTAGCTTTCATCAGACACAAACGAGAAATAGGTAATTAGCATAGAAACATTTTAATTTAAATTAAAAAATACCTAATTGATCAAAAAGCTTGCATTATAACAAGAGCATAAAAGCTCAAGATCGCCTCTTATCTTTTTACCCGACTGCGCCAGAAAGAGGGTTATGTTTTTGCTCCTTACTGTAGTAGTAGTATAGTAGGTAGCAGCAACAGCTCATTTCCCCGCAAAAAAACGTGATTGTAATACATTTTTCGAAGACAAGCTTAAAATTACTCTATTAGCTGAATATTAATCTACCTTACTAGGATCATATTTAAAATTCCCATTTTTGTACCCCAGACTCTCGACAAACCTATCATCATCAATACCACTGGTATTAAATGAAGAAGAACCAAATGTTATTGAATATAATCAGTCAAAAACATGAACTTTGAGCTCCTCTATCTATGCCTGCATTTCAATCAACGCCGATGCACCGCATACTTATTGTTCCATTGCCCTATTGTTTTGAGCAGTCACGTGCTCCCTGTCTTATAGTTATGCATGAGGGGGAATAGTTTTTATGGCCCTTCCATGAACCTGTGATAAATTGAACGTGTGGTATGCGTGAAGCAACCAGACCGTGGTCATTAAGCGGGTTTTAGAGTTTTTGTAGATTAAGGGCGGATCTCTACTTGGCAGTGAGAGAGTGTCAATTCGAAGGAAATTGATATTGCAATCTTTGGAATGTCTTAAGTCGACAAGAATATCATGAATTCATGATTCATTTTTCCGTAATATGCATTAGCCAGGTTGGCATGTATTATCTTGCCACTGAGAGAGTTGTCAGTTATTTTGGTGATGAACCGAGATTCATTAACTGCTTTAGATTCTAAGATTGAAGGGATAAGATTTCTAAGATTGATGAGTACGTTTTCAATAGAAAAAAATCGTAAAATAAATAGTATTTTTAGTTTTGACTCGTCTGGCAGTGAAATCTTTCTACGCCATTGTTTTTAAACTACATTAACAAACAAAACATCCTCATTTCAATATGTCGGAAGTGGCGACTTGGAGTCTTTGGAGAGTTGTTTGTACGAGATATTTGTGGAAGCCGGCTCCATAAAACTATTAGCTATTAGCTGGAGAGGTGGAGAGCCCTTGGCGCTAACGCGACCTTTCATGCGCCCGCGCTTGTCTGTTAACGTGTGGTGCAATTTGCAAGCTTAGAGCGATTGATCGTATCGAATCAGACATAGTGTGAAACCGTTCTAATGCACTGCATGCGAATCCCAATGTTTTCGAAGCAGAAGTTTGAAGAAGTATTCGTTTCAGCCAAATGACGTCCACTGCTGGATAAAGGCCTCCCTCAAGGTTTTCCACAATTAGGGTTTCTGATTTCTCGACCTATTTTTTTTCTCGAGTTTCGGGAATTCTCGAGGCCAAAGTCTCGAGTTTTCTCGGGTCTCGAGTCTTTTAATTAAAACTGTTGAAATCGGTTGGAATTTAATAAAAACACAGGTTTTTTAATCTAATATACCTACTTTTATTGCACAAAAATCAATATTAGAGTTTAGTACCACTTATTTTGGTAAGGAAAGAAACAAAACATAAAATCTTCATTCATAATTAATATTAACTAATAATCACAACAAAAGTCATGAAGTCGCGTGTACTTTAAGGATAAATAACAATAATAACAATAAAAATCTGGAGCTACACTTGTTTCACTTGTTTTCTAAAAACACAAGTCCAAATAGCAAACCCAAAATTACGATAAATAGTTTTTTTTTTGTAAACAAAAAAATATTTTTAATAAATTTCTTTTTTTTTATGCATAACTAGGCAGTTATTTGACCACAATCGCACCTGATGTTAAGTGGAAAAGATAACGACTTGAATAAACTTTACGAGGAGGCACGAGTACCTAACCTAACACAGTTAACAAATTTTTCAGTCTTTAAATCAGTCAGAATTAAACATACTTAATAAATAGGTATAGCAACTCGTTGGTGAACATTATTACCACGTTATTACTTAGTTTCGATTGAAAATGAAATATTTTATTCAGCGACACAAAACAGCTTCAAAAATATGAAACAAAAGTAAAACTAAATAGAGTAGGTAATGTTGATAAATTGAGATCATTACTTGCATTGCAAATCAAATCAGTTAAAAAAAGAGAAATTAGGCCAGTCTAAAAGCAACGTTAACCTATAAAATAATTAAAACCTTACTTTTGTCTTAGAAAATAGGCTTTCAAGAATATTAAAGCTTCAAATTGGAAACTCGAGAATTCTCGAGCTCCGGTAATTTTTATCTCGTCCCGAATGAAGCAAAATTTCTCGAGTTTTCTCAAGTTCGAGAAAACTCGAGCAGAAACCCTATCCACAATGAACGGTCCAGGCTCCTCTCGTGACCTTTACCAGAACGTCGGTCCACCTAGTGGGAAGCCTGCCCACGCTACGTCTTCCAGCCCGTGGTCGCCACTCGAGAACTTTTCCGCCCCAACGGCCATCGTCTCTACGAGCTATGTGCCCCGCCCACTGCCACTTTAGCAATTCTGCGAGCTATGTCGGCCACTTTGGTTGGTTCTCCTGCGGATCTCCTCATTTCTGATTCGATCACGAAGATAATTGAATTTAGCTAGTCACCTAACGTTCATTATTATCAACACATTCATTAATAGTTGAGTTTGGACCACACCCCAGATACTACAAGTATCACACAAGCGCGAAGTTCGTTCACCCCGCGTCTATTAACGTTCTGCGAGTACCTTATAGTTATACACCAAATTACATAGCCACTTTTCTCTCAAGATATCCACTTAATTTTTTTGTTTTGATGGCCACTTCCTCTTATCTGGTAGGTAGTTTTTATAGCAGGTCAAATTATACACCGGCTTAGATAGCCACTGATTTCTTTCTGGAGATATCTACTTGAGTTCAAGATAGGTAGCNTTTTTTGCGACATGGGTGTCTTTAAAGTTAGTGACAGACAGAAAGAATTATGGCAGAAAAAAAATAAAAATGACTTTTGGTCGCATATACGACCCAGATTATGGGAAAAATCCGAAATGTCAAAAAATCAAGATGGCGGCGGCGTGGGCGGCCATTTTGTAAAAAGTTGAAAATTTCGAAAATTTGGAATTCATTTTTCGAGTAGTTGGCAACACTTTGGAAAGTCGAGTTGTATGAGGCGATTGTGTGTCTTGTCGAGAGGTTTCGCTTGGGTGAATAAATTTCTCCAGTGTTGCCATACTTTAGGAGATTTGGTCCAAAAATGTTGAAAGTAGAAATAACGACTTCCGGTCAAAAATTTGGATAACGCCTTCTGCAAAGGGGTCGTGCAAATGACATTTGACCATTTTCATCTCGATCACCTGGCAACACTGGGAGCTACGCGGAAAAGTATTTTTTTCGACATGGGTGTCTTTAAAGTTAAGGAGGGACAGAAGGAGATATGGGAGGAAAAGTCTAAAAATGGGGTTTGGTCGGTTATACGACCCAGACTATGGGAAAAATCCGAAATGTCAGAAATTCAAGATGGCGGCTGAGCGGGCGGCCATTTTGTAAAAATTTTCAGTTTTCTGATTTTTCAAATGCGTTTCTCGGGTAGTTGGCAACATTTGGGAAAGTCGAGTAGTATGGGCCGATTACGTAGTTTGTCAAGGAGTATCGTTTGGGAAAACAAAAATTTCCAGTGTTGCCATACTTTGGAAGATTTGGTCAAAAAATGTAAAAAATGGAAATAACGACTTCCAGTCAGAAATTTGGATGACGCCTCCTGCAAATAGGTCAAACTAATGATATTTGACCATTTTTAGCTCGATGACCTGGCAACACTGGGAGTTACGGAAACTCAAAATTTTGGGACATGGGTGGTTTTAAGGAATTGTTTTACGGTATTGGGTTAAGTTAGAAAAAAAGTAAAAATGGGGTTCGGCGCGGAAAATGGTCCAGATTAAGGAAAAAATGCAAAATTTTGGAAATCCAAGATGGCCGCCAAGCGTTCACCCGTTTTCCTAAAGGGACTAAATTCTCCATACAAATTGTATGCAGGGGGGCTCAGCTAACGTAGAAAAAGGCGAGGCCGAAGGCCGAGCGATAGTTTAAAGCCCAAGAGTCGCCATAGATTTATTTTTAATGCGTCAAAAAAGGACTAGAGCCCAGTGACAGACAGAAAGGCGAGGCCGAAGGCCGAGCGATGGTTCAAATCCCGACAGTCGCCATAGATTTACTTGTGTTGCGTTAAAAAAGAAAAAGAGCCTTGCGACAAACGATATACGCCCCGTGTAATTTTTGCGAGGCCGAAGGCCGAGCTCCGAATGCGAGGCCGCAGGCCGAGCGCCGCGTAGGGCGAAGCCCGGAGCGGCCAGCATCGCAGATCTAGCTTTTGTAGCCCGCGTAGCGGGCGACCAAAGCTAGTCAGTTTAAATAAGGCTATGAGCGGTGCATTCTGTGCATTATGATTAAAATCCAATACCTAGTAGCTGAAATTACTTGTTTGCTTACTGCATATTTGTTTATTATGTTGAAAATTGACTGGTGAATTCAAAATCTATGTGAGAGTAGTAAAAAGCCTATAAAAAGTTATATTATTAGACTAGTCATGTCAAGTACCCTCATTCATTTCTAGAAGTCCGAGGCGAAAAGTAGCACAGCATAACATAAACGGCCATTACAAAAAAAAACTATTACAAAAAAGTTAAACCGGGAACGACCACTGCTTAAAATGATATTTCATACTAAATATCAATTTAAACCAGAGTATTTTCGTAATGAGGGGAAGCAAGTCCAGATTTGTCATTGTTTTTGGACCTTTACCTAAAGTACTATCTTTAAAAATACAGTGGGAATAATATCCCCACTGCCTTTGATTTTAGCCTTACAACCACTGTAATTTCCANGTAGCTTGCTAAAATAAAGACCAACACAGGCAATGGCACGGACTTTGAGCTAATAAATTAAGTTTTTATTATATTTTTTACATATCAATGAGAAATTTAAATTGAAAATTGTCTATGCCCTAGATTCTAGATAGTTATTTAGAATTAGAAAGTTGCAAAACCTAGACGAGCTGATTGACATCGCTTTTTGTAAAAGTATTGTCTGACAGTCTAGCCGTAGAACGTTAGTATTTTACTTACAAGTTTATTTTTATTTACTTTCATCTTTCCACAGAAGAGTCACCATCTTTTCTGCTTTGACCTCAAATATTCCCAACTGATTTAAGATAGTAACAAACTACGTATTATGGAGACTTCATGAGATCTGTAAGCTATTGGGTAGCCAATTTTCTATCATTTCGGTTATAATGACTGAACTACTGAAGTCACTACAACCGTGGTACAAAAAATGCGTCAGTCTTCACAAGCCGTCATAGGCCGATAGGCGTCTATTTTTTTATGAATAACAAGGCAGGATTGCAATCGCACCTAGTGTTAAGTGAGATGCAGTATAGGATTCTATCATTGATGAACGAAGACGTCGCACCCTTCTAAGCATAAATATTTTCCTGCAAAATTAGGCCCAGAACAGATGTTAAAACGTAACTGCAACGAAACTGCAACTGCTAGTTACTTTTGAGTTGCATCTAAGTTTCTGCCATAGCGTCCGTTGAGAGACCACACATGACGCGACCAATTTGAAACTTTCAGTTTCAGTTTCAATCATAAGAATCATCAGAAAGTTGCAGTTTCGTTGCAGTTGCGTTTCACCGTCTGTTCTGTGTGGGCCTAAGTCCCCAACTCGGAACAAATCCCCCTTAGGAATCGAACTCACGACCACCGTGAGAATCCCAATTGACGGTGGCTAATGTAATCACTTCTTGCTCAATAGTCGACTGTCAACATTTTTTTACTCCGACCACCGTTAGCGCCAGACAGTGTCATTATCAAACTGATTCACGAACGCAACGAGTCATCGATGTAGAATTCATATTATGTCGATATCCAAAGACCCAAACCGGTCCTGGTATGCACTAATCGCTTTGGAACTGGTCTATGTTATCTTTTGAGTATCAGTTTTTGTATTTCCTTATGATTGTGATTTTTAGTTATTGTTTAGTAAACTTTACTTGAAATAAATGAAAGTACTGTAATACAGTATTCTGTGCGTTGTTGCAAAGGTAGCACGGACGTTATTCTAGTCAAAGATATTTTCTAGCAATTTTTTTCTGTAGTGAATTCATATGAGTGAAGGACGTCTCCAATAGTTTGTGTTGCAATATTGAAACATTATACGGCGATTTTAAAGTTAATTCTGTTTCGACCTTAGGATGGAGTTCTTGAAGTTATCATTTAAATATTTTTCTTTCCAGGTGTGAAAGATGAGTCAAAAGGCGAGTCGGAAGAGTGCGGTCAATGAAGAAAAAGAAAAGGTTGGTACTGAATTAAATAGTTCTTTTGATAGCCTCCAGTAATTGTAATCAAAAAGTACATCAGTAGCCCCAAAGTAAACAGCTTAACTATAGCTAGATCACAGATAAACATAGGCGACCTACCTATGTTACAACTTACAAGTACCCAAATATATTAAAAAGTCCATATCTTCAAGTATTCTCATCATCACCCTAAGATTCACTCACAGAAAGATTTGCAGTTGTGGTCTATTGCATTACATAACAATTCTCAAAGTAAACCGACCTCTTTATTTTTTGTCGCAGAATACAGACACACCGGTGAAAGAAATGAAAAAGAAAATGGCGGCCAACGCCGAAAAGGAGAAGCAAGCAGCGGAGAAACTGGCCGAGAAACCATCAGAGAAACACGATAAGAAAGAGAAGGCTGCTGAAAAACCTGATAAATCGGATAAATCCGACAAACCTGCCGAAAAACCGGAGAAGTCCACGGAAAAAGTAGAGAAGAGTGCTGAGAAGAACGATAAAGTGGATAAAAAAGCGGAGAAATCAGATAAGAAGGAGAAACAACCGGAGAAGAAGGCTGACCCTCCAGCGGAGAAGAAGGAAGAGAAGGAACCTAAAGATGATAAGGGCAAGGTAAGAATTTGATTAGATTCAATAAACAATGTCTAGTCGTTAGTTAAAATAAGGCTTTAAGTAGTTATTGCTATTTATAACAAGACATACACTGGAAGACAATCAATATTTACAACGTATTTAACTTAATCTAAGTGCTGCCTTAATTATAGGTTGCCACGGCATGAAATAGTGGACTTATACATAAACTGTGTCTACACTTAAAGAAAAGAGTTTCTTCAGCGAGTACTATTTAGCTGGAATAACATTTCGCCAGCGACTCGATGCGAAGCTGTTTAGGATTTTGCGCTTAAATGAAGGTAGCTTGTCCCGAAAGACATCTAGATCAAGATCGAGGTTCCTTGTTAGACTGTTAAACTGTCTTTGCTATGAAACTCAAGAAATAAATAATTGACTTTTGATGATATAGGTCTCCTTTTCCGTACAAAATCTATGATAGAGTCGCGTTTTACATCTCGCAAAAAGTATGTCATAGTGATTTCAAATACTCTATCCGTATTTCTAGAAGCCCGAGCGAGCCAAAAATTAGCATAACACAAACGGACATAACAAGATTTGTCCTTGTTTTCGACCTTAACCCAAGCGAATAAGTTTAAAAAATATGGTGGGATATTCCCGCTAATATGGTAATAACAATATTCCCGCTAATATGGCGAGAACAATATTCCCACTAATATGGTGGGACATTAGATTTTCGCCTCAAAACTACCTTTATTTCCAGCCAGAGAAACCCGAGCCGAAAAAGTCCGACGCGAAGCCGAAACAGAACGGTTCCAGCTTGAACGGCTCCACACACCCGGACGAGAATGGAACGGTGAGTCCGGACGACGACTCGGACGAGCTGGCGGACGAGATGTTCCCGGAACTGGCCTACGACGACGCGTCCGACCCGGAGTTTGAGCCGCCGGACGCGACCGGACGCAGCTACACCAGGAGATCGCAGGTACCGAGCGTAGCTGGGTGCGTGGACATTGCGGTTTTTTACTCTAGTAAAAAAATACTAGTAAAATGTTTCATGTACAGTCACGGAATGAAAAGGTTCGTCAGTTTTCAAATTGATTCCTTCAACGAATCGCGAGCACATAATATATTATTGAAACTATGTTACAGAATAATCTCGAGTTAGAGAAAATAATCTTTAACTGTTCGTCAGTAAAGTTCAAAATTATTCAGATCAAAGTTGTTTGACGATTTATCTTGTCAAGAAGATTATTATGAGTGATAAACTAAAACCTTCTTATTGATTCAACCTGCCATTATTATTTCTATTAAATAAAAAAAAATCTATTGTCAATTGGTCAATGTCATCATTGCATTGCACTGATGAGATAGAAAAATAAACAAGCAAAACCTTATTCGTTTGCAAACGTCATATTTATTTAAATGTTAGCAGCACTGTTTCTTGCACTGCTATGTTGGCAGGTTTGACTCTTACAGTACCTAGTGCAAGCGAAAACCGACACTAAGGTGACGAACCTTTTCATTCCGCGACTGTACCATCAAAATCGACACATGATCACTTTATAAAAACTCGTTTGCACGACATCTCGTTCATTACTGTTCTCAGTCTTGCCCATTATTAAATACAAACAAAGCATTTTGCTGAAATATAAACCATACAACAATATGCAACAAAAATTTTACACTTGAATTGAGAAACTCCTCCTTTTTTGGGGTCGTTTAAAAACCCTGTTTGAAAATGGTGACTCTACATCTTTTTGTTGTATGGGACTAAAGTGGAAAGCTCAAAACTGGAAAAGTTTTTATGGCATTTCATATAAACAATGATTGTTCCACTTTTACCAAATCATTTTTATGGTTACTATGAGTACTTCAAACTCTTTGTTCCATCTAAATAATTCAATTCATCATCTTGTATTTATGGATTTTGCTCCATATTTGAATGATAGATAATTATTATGAGTTGACCCTGAGATAACCCCAAAAATAATTTAAAACCATCAAATTAATATCGCAATGTCCACCGAAGCCCGAGTTACTCCCGGTTATGTTGTGTGGGGCGGCATAAGGTTCAGGTCATCGTCATAATACGTCTTATGTATCAGAACTTCGTCTAAATTAGAATTTAAATCTTTATCAATAAATCAATAGGGATGTTTCCTGAGTAAAAAAGCAAAAAAATTAATTAGTCCGTCAGTTAACTTATCAAAAAATACTCGACACTTTTCACTTTTTCAAACTAATGAAAATTTAAAGAGATAAAGCGCACCAAAGTTCAAAAGAAAAGGCTCGTGACGTCAATGAGTGCTTAAGAGTGCAGCACTTTGTGACGTCACGCGTAACTTCAATGTCCAATAACTTTGTAATTATTTGTTTGATTGACAATAAAAAAATACGTGTCCAATATTTTTTTATATTAAAATAGACGGACAAAAAAATTTTTTTTAGGAAACTAGCCTATTCAAAGCACTATTAGATGATTTTCTCATTACCATTCTATAACAAAGGATGAAATAAGGATATGGATGAAATTCTGATACATACTAAAACCCAGTGTGTGTTGGCGTGAATCGATTTGTTAGTAACAAAGATAATATTTCAGGTGATGAAGGATTGAGGGAATTTTTAAATACTTTTCTCTTTAATGCCACAATTTGTGGTTATTTATGTGCAAAAATGTTGTTTTTGATTTCATATTGGTGTTGGATATGCATGATTGGAATGTGAATTGGTTTGGTAGATTCTTTTGACATTTTACATTGACATCAAAACTAATCTGTTGTATGGGAATTTCTGTTTCAATTAAATTACTTATTTAATTTTCAACTTACAACAATAAAGAAACGACAGAAACAGAAGTTCCCGAAGTCAATTTGATATTTACAATTCATCATTTCAACAAGTATTCATGGATCTTTACATATTTTTTCGATCTTATTTTTTATGGCAAACTGGGGTTTGTGGTCTCTAAACTATAATTTAAAGTTTGAAACAGAAACTGCTCAAAAAGGTAGACTCTCGTATTCTCAATATGAAAATGTTTGGTGCAGTTTGTCATACCCTAGATTCTACAATTTTCCGCGCACGTATAGATCGTTCAACGAAAGTTGAGGCGAACACATACTAACACTGATGTGATATCTGAATACAGAATACACAAATCAGTCAGAATACGCAAAACGTCGAAGCAGATAACATAATACAGATATAGTCAGCGTCAAATAGTTCCTGACACACAAAGTGGCCAATATGTTGATAACACAACCTGATTCCGATTGAAACAAAGACGTGTTGCGAACTTTTTGGCTACTTTTAGGTGTCACAAACTATTTAATGCTGACTGACTATAAATCTTTGCTTGTGTTGATGGCCTCAACTCTCGTTGCGCGACCTAGGCTAGTTTCCTAAAAAAATTTTTTTAGTCCGTCATTATTAATATCAAAAAATATTGGACACATATATTTTTATTTGTCAATCTAACAAATAATTACATAGTTATGGTGCGTTGAAGTTCCGCACGACGTCACAACGTGCGGCACTTTTATGCACGCATTGACGTCACGGGCCTATTCTTATGAACTTTGGCGCGCTTTATCTCTTTAAATTTTCATTAGTTTGAAAAAGTGAAAAATACGTGTAGAGTATTTTTTGATAAGTTAACTGACGGACTAATTAAAACTCTTGCTTTTTGACCCAGGAAACATCCCTATTAAGCCCGTTGCTATTATTGACAGCTATGTACAAAAGTCTATCGATTATTTAAATATACGTATGTAAAGATCCATGTAAACACCATATGAATGATCCATTATAATTACTACTAACAATTAACTCGGTTTCTTGGGTAAGGCGAAGTCCGCGCGAACGCCCGAGACGCCGCGGCCAGCCTCCGACAAGACGACCGATGCCGCGGACGATGTAAGTCGGATTTTGAGCTCTATACCCTCACTATTGTGGCTTTATTCCTTTGAAATCATGTATTTCCTCCGCCATTTTCCGCAGTTTGGCACCTCACGACACATCATTTTACCGAAGTCAGCCCTATAGCTTCGGCGCAGTGCCGATCACTGACGTTTGTCAACAAAATGGTGCTTGACTCTTGAGACAGGCTAAATTACACCATATTGTTAATGACATTGAGCATACATTTTTTTAAATACCTTCGCGAAGTAAAACTTCTGTACGTAGTACTTATTATTATTCTGTGCTATTATTGACAGCTATGTGCAAAAGTCTATCAATTATTTAAATATACGTATGTAAAGATCCATGTAAAGACCATATGAATGATCCATTATAATTACTACTAACAATTAACTCGGTTTCTTGGGTAAGGCGAAGTCCGCGCGAACGCCTGAGACGCCGCGGCCAGCCTCCGACAAGACGACCGATGCCGCGGACGATGTAAGTCGGATTTTGAGCTCTATACCCTCACTATTGTGGCTTTATTCCTTTGGCAAACTTTAGTTTAAAGTCGACATTATATGGGGGTATTTATGCTGCAATAGATGCTATAGGTAGGTATTAAGTGCTATCGCACTTACTAACTCAAGTTAGTGCCTGAGTTATGTGTGTGTTTTTGTAACGCCAAATGTCAGCGAAACTTCCTTGACTTCCTTCACATGTATATGCTCTAAGCTGTCACGTCATAATGTGCCATATCATCCCTCCCGTGCCGCTTCCATACCTCAGTTACTGACGCCCGTATTCACAAACGATGCTTGCTTAAGTGAAGCAGCAAGTCGAACGCACAGCGTTGAATAGAGCTGTGGTTGGCTCGTGTGTCACCCTGTGCGGCCACGCGCACTGTGAGACCTCATAGTGACGTTTGTTAATACGGGCGTGATTGATTTTAACGCTGAATCTATAGCATCTATTGCAGCAAAAATACTCCCATACTGTGTCGTCTTTACACTGAAGTTTGACCAATGTTTTGAAATGACAATGACACTCAAGTAAGGTTTAAGCCTGAATGTCATATGCTGTGTAAAATTAGATGTAAACGACTTTGTCCTAGGAATAAAGCTATAATTGACTAGGTATAGCGGCGTCTTTGTTCCCCAAAAATATACAAAAAACCTCATTGCTAAATGTTGTACGAAACCGCGCGATTTTTTTTTCTATAGACTGAGAATGTGGAAATCTAAGGTAATATTAAATTCTTATTGTTATTGTCTGTATGAGACATAAATTACAAAACTTTCATACAAATAAGAACTGTAGTAATCATATTACATAACTAGGTAGGTGGTTGGATACAATTGTAGACAATTTCACATTTATTGAATGATTGCTCTCTCGTGTGTCTACGATCAGAGACTAGCTTGGTGTTGACATACATTTTAGACCTTCGACTTGTGACATAGTTTTTGTATGTCTATTTTAATATTTTTGCTAGCATTATAATTGCAAAAATAAGAGTACTTGAACATAATCATATGTGTAATATTATGTATTTGTTTTTGATTCTATATCATTGGATCAGCTAGTCTCTTCTAGCAGCTAAAACATTGGTTCCCAAAGTGGGGGCGCGGGCCATCTGTGTACTTAAGTATAAAAAACCTGCGACCGCTGAGAGAATGCGTTTCAGACTGCTCGACACGGCCAATAAATAAGATTGACTGGAGGAGGGGGGGCGCGGAATTTTTTGTATGGTCGAAAGGGGGTGCGTCTCAAAAAAGTTTGGGAACCAATGAGCTCCAAAGAGGCTGAAAATGGTGACTGAGTTTCTTCCGCCACTTCTTCTCAGCACCAGCCCATATGTTGTCCCGAAGTGGTGGTAGGGCAATCTACTTGTAACGTGTATAAGCGCCTTTGAAAGACCTAATTCTGAATAAATTATTTGATTTGATTTGAGCTACTTTTTCCTCGGTTCGGTTAACGGTTTTATAGTTAACTAGCTTTCCGCCCGCGTCTTCGCCCGCGTGGAATTTTGTCTGTCACAGAAAAACTTTATCGCGCGTGTCCCTGTTTCAAAAACTGGGATAAAAACTATCCTATGTCCTTTCCCGGGACTCAAACTATCTCTATGCCAAAATTCATCAAAATCGGTTCAGTGGTTTAGGCGTGAAAGCAAGACAGACAGAGTTACTATCGCTTTTATGATATTAGTATAGATCGTATAGATTCCCAAAAAACAGCTTTCTTTAAAATCTCGGTCAGTCTTCTACCGTTTTGAATAAGATAATTTCTCTAGATTTCCACATTCACCCACGTTTTGTCATGTGCATGTTGTGCAAACATTAACATTTAACAAAACACCTGATCATAGTTACACGCGTTACTCACACAGTATGCAATTTAAATACTATTCTACTAACGGCATTGACCCATTTTCTAAGGCACTTATTTTCGCCAAGACATAAGCATGTTAAGTAATATGTCTAAAAAATAAAAATGAATAAGACTTTTCTAGTATTTACATCTCTAGTAAATATAAAACAAATAAAACAAAAGCCGCTTAGATCTTTTAAACTACGCAACGGATTTTAATGCGGTTTTCATCAACAGATAGAGTGATTCAAGAGAAAAGTTATTACATTTGTCGGTATGCATGAGAGAATGTTTGTTTCTTTATTTCAAAGAAACACATTCTCTCATGCATAGATTGGTAATAAAACAAATTCAATGTTTGCTAGCGTCACCGAAACTCTGATATTCTATTTTAGACTACTTTTTTGACTAATTTTACAAGCTTAATATTGACTTTAACTTTCTGATCTAATACTACATGTCCTGTTCATTTTCCTACATCATATCATCTGCATGCACACTAACTATATGTTTGTCTGTTCGCTTACAAACCTTTGACCACGTACCCCAAATATTAATCTCCGCCATACAATTCCAGCAGTCGAAGGTGCTAAAACTGAAAGAGGATGCGCCCACCGCCTCAGACCGCAAGTTACGATCGTCTGATTCTCCAAAACCGCAAGACAAAAAGTCACAGGACAAGGAAAAACCACAAGAAAAGGAAAAAGAACAAGCAAAAAACGCACTAGAAACGCAGAAGGTGCAAGAAACAAAAGACGGCAAGCAAGAGAGCGTCAAAAACCAAGAAGAAAAAGAAAATGGGGATAAGACAGAGAAGATCGAAGTCGATGTTGTTATCGAGATTGAAGGAGATGGTGAGTATGATTCTGTTTTGGATTTATTAAGATAGGACCCCCACAAAGTGGACCGACGACATCATAAAGATGGATGGCGCTGGACGCAGGCCGCTACCAACAGGTCAGCATGGTTCAGCAGTGGACATTCTGTGACTGAAATGATGATGATGAATGATAGGACGTAGGTTCTTACGCAGTTTAATCCTCACACTGATGTAACATTTGAATACAGAACACACACAACACATTACAAATTCAAGTTTAAATGTAGAATACACTAGCTACCTCACTCTTGCTAAATGTGTGTAAGCGAGACAGTAAGCATTTGTCAGTCAAATTACGCGGCGAGCGTATACAGATACAAATATTTGCTTGTGTTGATCGCTTCAACTCTCACTCACTCGAGCGCAACCGTTCGATCACCGTCCGTCCTCTAATGGTCTATTGTGGTGATCTCACTCTTAACACAAGCATTTAGAAGTACGCTAAGTCCTCCATTTGCCTCTGGAACTCAGAGTCATGCAGCAAAAGAGACTAAATGACCAGATCATGATGATGATGATGAATTTGTAATGCACAGATTACTCTTAAAAAAAGTTACGCCCATTACGACCACGCAAAGTAGCAGAAAGGCGCTGTATGCAGGCCGCCACCAACTGGTCAATTTGGAAATCATTTGGGGAGGGCTATGTTCAGCAGTGGACGTCCTGTGGCTGAAATGATGATGATGATGATGCACATGATTCTTGTTTAAATCACGATACGTAAAATTAGGCTACGGATACGCCAACGATATGTTGTAGTGTGACCCGCCATGTCCGCAGATGAGCCGCGCAAGACCGACACCAACTATTCCAAGAGTCGCGTCAAGGTGTCGCCCTACCGCCGCAGTTTGAGGGCAGACCACACGGCGACTTCTATGCTGGCCAACTACACAGGTCAGGACTATTCCCACCTCTCGTTCCCACCGCTGCAACTCCTGTGTAGCCAGGATCTACAGCTTGACCGCCACAAAAACCCAACCAATGAAGGTCAAGTTTGTCCCGGGGGAAAGTTAAACTGTCATTGGACCCGCAACGAAATTAATCAGAAGAACATAGGAGGAGTTCGAAATTAAGGTTCGACTTCCCTCCAACTATACAGGTCAGTGGTCACTATACAGGGAAGTGCACACTATACAGACTACAGGGCAGCGGCCAACTACACAGATCAGTGCGCACTACAGAGCAGCGGTCAATTACACAGGTCAGTGCTCGCAACATAGGGCAGCGCTCACTGCATAGGGCAGCGCTCTCTACACAAAGCAATTTTTACTACACACGGCAGCGCTCACTATACAAGGCAGTTTTCACTGCACAGGGCAGCGCTCACTACACAGGGCAGTACAAACTACATAGAGAAACGCTCACTACACAGGGCAGCGCGCTCACAGACACCCAACTACTCCAAGAGTCGCGCCAAGGTGTCGCCCTACCGCCGCAGCTTGAGGGCAGACCACACGGCGACCTCCATGCTGGCCAACTACACAGGTCAGTGCTCTACACAGGGCAGTGCACACTATACAGGGCAGCGGCCAAAGACAGGTCAGTGCCAACTACACAGGTCAGAGCTCAAGGACACCAACTACTCCAAGAGCCGGGTCAAGGTGTCGCCACACACATACGACCGTCCTTTCATGCTAGCCAACTACACAGAGCAGCGCTCGCTAAATAGGGCAGTGCATTCTAAACAGGGCAGTGCTCACTCAACTGGACAGTGTACTCTACACAGGGCAACGCTCACTAAACAGGGCAGTGCACTCTAAACAGGGCAGTGCACTCTAAACAGGGCAGTGCACTCTAAACAGGGCAGTGCTCAACTCAACTGGACAGTGCACTCTACACAGGGCAGCGCTCACTAAACAGGGCAGCCCTCACTGTATTGTACATTTATTTCATTACAATTCTTATCTTTTCTGATGTACTGTAAAGTGTGTTTAATTCATCTAACGTCTGTTTTCTCTCTCCAGGAAACAACACAACAATGGAGATGGACATCACGGAATCTTCCTTCGTGTCCCACGAGGAAGGTTCCTTAGACGACAGCTCGTATCTGTCAGGGTTACGAAGCATCCGCGGCCGCCGCTCCTACAAGCCGCTTAAAGAGATGACGCTCCGGCACGTCACAGCCAACCGCAGCGCTAACAAGTCCGCGGCCAATGTGTCTGGTGAGTCCATTACTGAAGCATCCTTCGGGCAATACCACGAGGAGGGCCTCCTAGACCACAGCTAAAGCCCGGTCTGTGAGCACGTAGAATTTTGTCTAATGACCCTTAGCTACCCATCTTTATCGCTCGCGCGTAATTATATTGCTGTCGTGACTGTGCGACTGGCACCCGCAGTGAGTGTGCGAGCGCGACAGCAACATAATTACGCGCGAGCGATAAGGATGGGTAGCTTGGGGTCATTGGACAAAATTCTACGTGCTCACATACCGGGCTTTAGTATCTATCAGGGCGACAAATTATGGCCGCCACTCTTACAAGCACACAAGTCAGCTGCTAATGTGTCTGATGAGACAATTACTGAGTCTTCCTTCGTCGTATATGATGAGGGTTCCCACAAGTCTGGTGAGTTTGTGTGACGCGCCACTACAGACTAGTGATAGTCGTCATTCAACAGATGGCGCTGGCACCTGCATTACTATGGCGCGGTGGTGTGCGCCTACGAAACCTGCATCGCGGTATCAAAGTTTTTTGCCCTGACTAGTATAAATAGAAAACCGAGTAAGTAAATAATTGGACCATGGTCCCCGAGCACATCAGCTTAAAAAGGAAGCAACACTTTAGCTGCCTTATGTGGTTGATCATCAAATCACACAAGTCCATTACCGAGTCTTTCTGACAACTCGTCGTACCTGTCTAATGGGTTGCTATTGTACAATAGCAACGTGACTGCCAAAAATGTATGGAAACTAGCGCCATCTATAGTTGAACGCGGCGCTGTCATTGGTTGTACAACTAGCAACTGGTGGCCAAGCTTCGTATTACGCATACGCGGTGCCAACGAGTCTGCTGCTACTAATTTCTCTGGTGAGTCCATTACCGAGTCATCGTCCTTCGTCTCTCACGAGGAAGGTTCCTTAGACGACAGCTCGTATCTGTCAGGGTTACGAAGCATCCGCGGCCGCCGCTCCTACAAGCCGCTTAAAGAGATGACGCTCCGCCACGTCACAGCCAACCGCAGCGCTAACAAGTCAGCAGCTAATGTGTCTGGTGAGTCCCTTACTGAAGCATCCTTCGTGTTATTCTACGAGGAGAGCCTCCTAGACGACAGCTAAAGCCCGGTCCGTGAGCACGTAGAATTTTGTCTAATGACCCTTAGCTACCCATCTTTATCGCTCGCGCGTAATTATATTGCTGTCGCGACTGTGCGACTGGCACCCGCAGTGAGTGTGCGAGCGCGATAGCAACATAATTACGCGCGAGCAATAAGGATGGGTAGCTTGGGGTCATTGGATAACATTCTACGTGCTCACATACCGGGCTTTAGTATCTATCAGGGCGACAAATTATGGCCGCCACTCTTACAAGCACACAAGTCAGCTGCTAATGTGTAAAAACAAAGCGACTAACCTGGCTTCCCGAGTGATGTTCGTTTCTGGGCATATCGCGGAGACACGCGCCACGCCCCCGTTTCATATCTATTCGTTACATTCCCTCTAATATGGTCGAGTGAAGCGATGGCTGGTTCACTCGTCATGTCTGTGAACAGGCGCTGCTTTCGGGGACTGGTCNCTATAAAATAATCGGACCTTAGTCGTCGAATATAACACCCGCTCGGAAAGGAAGCAATTCCACCTCCGGAAGCTCCTTATATGGTGGTTGGTGGCAGTGGGAGGGGCACATAGCTCGTAGAGCTCATGACCCCTAGGGCAAAAAGTTCCCGAGTGGGCGACCACGAGCCAGCAGAAGCCGTAGTGTGGACAGCCTCCACTAAGGTGGACCAACGATTTGGTGAAGGTCACGGGAAGTACCTAGATGCGGGCGGCGCACGACCAGTCGCTATGGAAATCCTTTGTAGGGGACCTTTGTCCAGCAGTGGACGTCATTTGGCTAAAACAAGTACCTGGGACCACTGACGCGACGGGTCGACGGTCGCATGGTTGTCCCAAGTAATCTTGCTTCACTGCAAGATCCTCTCCCATTCTTTCTAGGTAGTGATAAATTAATTAATTTGCTATATTTCCTATTTTCACAGTAAATGAGCAACCAGCGCGTCCTACTGGCACAGTCGTGGGCCGCAAGCGCAAACCAGAGGCCGAAGACAGCATTGAAATCGCATCCGAGGCTGGGGAACTGCTTGGTTCTGCGCACAGCAAGCGTATGAGACTACTGGAGAGACTCACGCACTCCTTCCGTAGGACTACTAGCACGCCGCTACCCGCCAGACGGGCGGCTGAGGTGAGAACTACTACTAAAGTCCGGTCGCCGAGTACATAGGATTTCGTCCAATGACCCCAATTTATCCATCCTTATCGCAACTGTGCAACGGACGGCCACTGTGAGTGTGTGAGCGCAACAGCAACATAATTACTCGTGAGCGATAAGGATGGGTAGCTTGGGGTCATTGGACGAATTCTATCTGTTCGGCAACCGGACTTTACCAAATAGACGACAGCGTAGCAAGACAACAGAGTTGCGAACTGTTTATAATAGATACGAAGTGAGACAGCCCAGCGGAGAAAGGGGTAAGGCTGCCTCGTCTCCAAAGTAGAGCGAGACAGCGTAGTGCAGCTCATCGTACTGTCTCTCTCTTCTCCGCATACTTTCTCGGTCCGCTCCGCTACGTAACTCCTATTTAGCATCTACCTATGGATAGACAGTCAGCATCGAGCTCGCCTCCGAGGCTGGCGTACTGCTTGGTTCTGCGCACAGCAAGCGGATGCGACTGCTGGAGAGACTTACACACTCCTTCCGTAGGACTACTAGCACGCCGCTACCCGCCAGACGGGCTGCAGAGGTAACCAATTAAATCATTGACCATCGCCGTAAGGTAGCATCCCTATCGGTTTTCTACAGGCTACACTTCGGAGAATGTGCGAAAGAATTACACAAACTAATTCCAGCAGCCCCCTTCCATCATCGGGGAACCATTTTTTACATCCAGCTCGCACTAAGCGTTTCGATGACTCTTTTATAATGCGAACAGCTAGGGACTGAAATTCGCTGCCTGCTTCTGTCTTTCCCGAAGACTATAATCCGGGCATTTTCAAGGCGAGAGTGAATAGGCACTTACAGGGCAGATATGTACCATCCTAGACTGCATCCCACTTAACATCAGGTGCGATTGTGGTCAAATAACTGCCTTGTTATGCATAGAAAAAATCAAATATTTTATTCAGTACCTAGGTCCTTTCCAGGGCGCTTATACACATCCCAATACAGCTTGTCCCACCACTACTTCGGGACAACATTATGGGCTGGTGCTGAGAAGTGGCGGAAGAAACTCAGTCACCTTTGTCAGCTTCTTTTCATCCGACTTCAAAAAAAGGAGGAGGTTCTCAATTCGACCCGTATGTTGTTTTTTTTTTCTATGTTTGTTACGCGATAACTCCGCCAATTATGAACCGATTTGAACAAATCTTTTTTCGGCGTATAGGTAATACCTCAAGGGTGGTCCCATTTAAATTTAATAATAAAAAAAAAACAACCCCCAAGGGTGGAAAATTGGGGATGAACTTTTTTATACGCAATATCTCCGCCGATTATNATAAAGAAATTTTGACTTTGACTTTGACTTTATGATCTGAGGTTTCCACCCAGCATCGTTCACTGCTGGACAAAAGGCTATCAACGACTGGTTCTGCGTAGCTCGTAACGAGGTGCACTCCGCAATCTTCAGTAGAATGTCGGTTTGATTACACCGGTCAACAAAAAAAAATTTTTTTTTTGCGCATGGATTTTACTTATTATATTCTGATTATATAAGCAAATGTATATAAAAAAGTGCGATTACAAATCGAAAATATTTGCTTTTTAAAAAGTTATAGCGATTTGAATTTTCCATCTTCATAGTAGAATGTCTCTAAAGATGCACGTCACATTCTCATCCCAACTAATATTATAAATGCGAAAGTAACTCTGTCTGTCTGTCTGTCTGTCTGTCTGTTACGCTTTCCCGCTTAAACCTCGCAACCGATTTTGATGAAATTTGGCATAGAGATAGTTTGAGTCCCGGGAAAGAACATAGGATAGTTTTTATCCCGGTTTTTGAAACAGGGACGCGCGCGATAAAGTTTTTCTGTGACAGACAAAATTCCACGCGGGCGAATAATTATGGGTGCTTATTCGCAAGAACAAGAGGCACGCTTTCATCAAAATATAGTGGGATTTGAGAAACGACGTTATTAAGGCCAGTATACTGAAAGCATGATAGGGTTAGATTTTTATGAAAAAAATCTTCTATGGAACATGACAGGAAATTAGAACTTTTTATTTTTAACTAGCTTTCCGCCCGCGGCTTCGCCCGCGTGGTTTGTTATTCCAAGTCTGATTCTTTTTTGTTATACCACGTTTTATAGTGACTGACGTTTCATGTCAAATCACACGGGAATGCTGTCGAACGGGATAAAAAGTATCCTATGTCCTTCTCCTGGCTCTAAACTACCTCCCTGACAATTTTCAGCTAAATCGGTTCAGCCGTTCTTGAGTTATAAGCGATGTAACTAACACAACTTTCTTTTATATATATAGATAAATATTTGGACTCTATTTTAATTTTTCTCTTGTGACAATGAATCTTAAATGGATGTTTGTTATGTTTTAATAATTAGAAAGAATGAAAGAAAGAAAGAAAAAAAAATATTTGGCAATAAATTAAAATCATCTCTATGTTCATGTTTCATACATTCATTGATATGAATTTTTCTATTTTTTACACATAAAAGCAAATTCAGAACAATTTTTTGTTGTTATTCTTGTTTCTAGGTTATAAAGCAATAAAAATAAGCTATGCATAACCCGTGCGCAAAAATACTGTAGACAGTTGTTATAAATATTATTCAACCGGCTATTAAGCAGTATTCCCTTAGTTACCTAGCATATATCTTCCACAAGCGGATACTGCCCTCTAGTTCCTTCTGGAAGACATTAGGAAGAAACGGGTTGCTTAGTGGTGAATATCGCTACTTTTTTCCGATATCCACCAGTGGGTAACAATGGGAATAGAACGTCTTAATATATGATTAATGTTACCTCGTTTTTCTACATACAACATAGGTCTCTTGACTTCCAAATTGGCCGTCTAAATCACCAGGATGATGATGATGAATATATTTTTCCTATTTTCACAGTAAACGAGCAACCAGCGCGCCCTACCGGCACAGTCGTGGGCCGCAAGCGCAAGCCAGAGGCCGAAGACAGCATTGAAATCGCCTCCGAGGCTGGAGAACTGCTTGGTTCTGCGCACAGCAAACGTATGCGACTGCTGGAGAGACTTACGCACTCCTTCCGTAGGACTACTAGCACGCCGCTACCGGCGAGGCGAGCTGCAGAGGTGAGAACTACTACTAAAGTCCGGTCGCCGAGTACATAGGATTTCGTCCAATGACCCCAATTTATCCATCCTTATCGCAACTGTGCAACGGACGGCCACTGTGAGTGTGTGAGCGCGACAGCAACATAATTACTCGTGAGCGATAAGGATGGGTAGTTTGAGGTCATTGGACGAATTCTATCTGTTCGGCAACCGGACTTTACTAAATAGACGACAGCGTAGCAAGACAACAGAGTTGCGAACTGTTTATAATAGATACGAAGTGAGACAGCACAGCGGAGAAAGGGGTAAGGCTACCTCGTCCCCAAAGTAGAGCGAGACAGCGTAGTGCAGCTTTTTATACTGTCTCTTTCTTCTCCACATACTATTTTTTTTCCGCTCCTCCTATTGTCTCTCTTGGCTCCACAACTGTCTTTCTCCATTCCACGTATTTCCTTGGTACGCTCCGCTATCTAGCTCTGCAGCTATGGTTAGACAGCATCGAGCTCGCCTCCGAGGCTGGAGAACTGCTTGGTTCTGCGCATAGCAAACGGATGAGACTGCTGGAGCACGCCGTTACCAGCAAGACGGGCTGCTGAGGTTGATGCCACTGATAGGTCAATAGATTAAAATGCTGGGGAGCTACTTGTCCAACAATGTGATACGGAGTACGGAGCGAAATGAGGTAGCGAAGCGAAAAAAAAAAATAGAGAGGCACCCTGTCATTCGGAGCGGATCTCTACGCCCCACATACTTTCTTTCGCTACACATGAGAAAATTTGACGAGACTTGTAGAATGAGCATCTGTGAAGCCAGTGAACACTATAATCAAAGTCAAAGTCAAATGTCACTTGCATGGACTATTTAAATAGTACTTACAAATCGTCAAATATTTTGCTCTTAAAAGCCTCTTTATGTTTCATAATCTTTTTACCCTATCAGCGCTTCGAGACTAACATTAATTTGGCAAGTGCTGAGAAGAAGCGTTGCAACAAACTCAGTCTGTCGGTTAATATAAATAAATAGAAATAGATGTAAAGCCCGTTCTGTGAGCACGTAGAATTTTGTCCAATGACTCCAAGCTACCCATCCTTATCGCTCGCGCGTAATTATATTGCTGTCGCGACTGTGCGACGCGCGCCCGCAGTGAGTGTGCGAATTCTACGTGCTCACAGACCAGACTATAGTAGGTACATTATTGATTCAGAAGTTCTCTGAATTTACCATGCATTAACTAACCCTATCTCAAAATATTTATTTTTCTTGACTGATATTTTAATTACATTACCACCAATCTGACCACCTGACCTCTTTCCAGATCGTAGGCATCAACACAGACTTACCCCTAACGGCGCCCGTAGCGTCTCCCGCTACCTTCGACCCCGAAGCCCTTAAACCGGCGCCCGAAGACCACGCCCCCGGCCCCGCCCCTATTGCCGTCCCGCTCCCACACGCCGAGCCCGAGCGAGACAACAAGAGGTGCGTCGTCATGTAAGGTGAGGCTCAATAATCAATATGGAAATGAAGTAACGTGTAATAACAAATTTTGATTATGTCATTGATGTCAGTAGATTTGTGTGACGTGCGGGCCAGACACGTGACCTTGTCACGAGTGTAATATTTGAACCCAATGGTTTTGAAACTTTACTGGAAATGAACTGCGTCATTTTAAATGACAGGCAACTTAAAATTTAAAGATATTTGAGTTTTTTTAAATACCACGGCTTTTTCAATGTTTCTGTCCAAGGCATTTTTGTCCAAAGACTATTGGATTGTTTAATGGTTAAACCAATATCGGTATAACAGTAATCGGTATAAAAACGTTACTCGTTATTATAAGAAACTTAGTGTGAAATGTTTAATTTGAAGAAATAGGTATGAATTTGGATTTATAGAATTGAAAAATGCAAATGGATGTAATATAGTTCAAATAGGCTATACATACATAGATGATAAATACAGGTTATAAGGGTGGTTAACTCGACGAGCGAATGTAATATTTTCTATTAGGTTATTTCGAATAGGTCTTTAGAATCTTTAAATAATACTACTTTGAAAACTACGTCGGATCCTATCAAGTTTGAAATATGGACCGAAGTCGCTTAATTTTTCTACTTATAAATAATTCGACCCTATAACTTTTGATTTCTCACCTTTAAAATGAACTTTATGTATCAAAATTATTATTCGTTTAATTTGGGAGGTTGTGATCTAAGAAAAAGGTTTGATTTATATTTTAGTTTAATTCGCTCGTCCTGATAACAGTGTAATGCATTTGCATCGTCTTTTACTGTGCATTTTGTACATACGTAGACATAGTTGTTAAACACATTGAGTAAAATCTACATTTTTTCAATCATTCTCCCAAAGTTTTGTTTTTATTTTTCATCGAATCATATCGAATATTGTCTTCATTTGAAATCACGTGTTAAAAGTATTATTTGGTTATTCGATAGATTTTACTTTATGAGTTTAAGGGCCGATTTTTCAATCATTGAATAACTTGACAAATAACTAACTAGCGAATAAAAATATCTGACTGTTTATCGGACGAATAACATTAGTTGTATTTNTCAAAGTGTGCGTCACGTCACGCGGCCATTGATTGGCCATTGATTGGCCATAAGGCACGCCTTCTGGCCAATCACAGCACTTTTAAGCCGGTTGCACATGTTGTCGTAGACTCTCAGTCGCTTTGTTTTTACACAGTTGAATGTGTGTGTGGGAGCTGTGGTGGGGGAAATGTGGGGACACTGGTTCTCGTTGTAGTTACGCGCGACTTCATATCTATTCTCTTTCTATGATCTGAGGNGGTGGAAAATTGGGGATGAACTTTTTTATACGCAATATCTCCGCCGATTATAAACCAATTTGAACGATTATTTTTTTGTTGAATAGGTATTATCAAAAGGGTGGTTTCATGCGAATTTGAAGAAAATATTTCACCCTCAAGGGTGGAAAATTGGGGATGAACTTTTTTATACGCAATATCTCCGCCGATTATGAACCAATTTGAAAGATTATTTTTTTGTTGAATAGGTATTATTTGTGCTCACGCATTTGAAGTCGGTTTTTTTTAAGTTATTCCAATTAGATTCAGCAAATACTTACATTAAACAAGATATCTAATAAGTGCGAGCTAGTCCAATATTGGAACAATAAAGCAGTTCTAACTAGCATTTGAAGCTTGAAATTAGATAAGGTCAAATGCCGCAAAGCAATGGAGCGATGCGAAGTACTTAGTACTTTCCGTTATAGTTGTCTCAGGGAACGGATAAGAGTATTTGCAAATAGTTTAGGACATCTCTTAAATCAATTTTGGATTAAATTAAATGACTTTTATACGTATTGACAATTTGACATTATTTTATTGTTTCTATTTTGACTTTATTGAACTGATTATTAACTTACTACTTTATTATGACATTATTTTCATAATTTACTTGTAATTTGAAATGTAATTGTTCTGTTGACATTCGGTAATTTGATTTAAATCTATTGTTTTATTTAATTGACTTAATTATATTTATATTGACATTGAATTAACTATTATTATATTGACATGCATGATGATAACCTATGTACAATTAGTCTTATAAGCGCTTTGGAATATATTCTGTTAGCTTGTAAGATGATTGAATAATCTATATATATAAAAATGAAACCCGTTTCGCGTTGTTACGGCATCACGTGTGAACGGCTGAACCGATTTCGATAATTCTTTTTTTTAAATGTTTGTGGAAGTCCAAGGATGGTTCTTACGGAAAAAAATATTAAGAAAATCTCTACGCTAAGGCGGTACGAAGTTCGCCGGGTCAGCTAGTAATAAATAAATAAATAAATAAAAGAGTAAGGCTGCCCGTCTAATTAAGCGGTACTCTCCGCTCCGCATACTTTCTCGCTCCCCTCTGCATACTTTTTCGCTCCGCCCCACACTTGAGAAAAACTCGACTCTTTTTTGGGACTGCATTTGAAGTATCATAATGAACTGGTGAACACTATACAGGGTGTTAGGTAAATGGGTATATGAGCCGACACTAGCACTAGACTTCACCATACCATTTATATGATCATGTTAACATGGGCTAGTGTCGGCTCATATACCCATTTACCTAACACCCTGTATAATCGAATAAATTATAATTTATCAAGTAGGTCCCTCTCTAAAGACCATCACCTAAGCATTGTATCTTTACTCTTACTTTAAGTCTATCCATTTAACGTATCCACCAATCTCACCACCTCCATTCTTTCCAGATCGTAGGCATCAACACAGACTTACCGCTAACGGCGCCCGTAGCGTCTCCCGCTACCTTCGACCCCGAAGCCCTTAAACCGGCGCCCGAAGACCACGCCCCCGGCCCCGCCCCTATTGCCGTCCCACTCCCACACGCCGAGCCCGAGCGAGACAACAAGAGGTGCGTCGTCATGTAAGGTGAGGCTCAAGAATTAAAATGAAGTAACGTTTATTGTAACAAATTATTATGTCACGATTGTGTCATTGATGTCAGTAGATTTGTGTGACGTATACGTGCGTGACCTTGTCACGAGTGTAATATTTGAACCAAATGGTTTTGAAACTTTACTGGAAATGAACTGCGTCATTTTAAATGACAATTAATTTAATTGAGTTTTTTTTAAATACCACGGCTTTTTCAATGTTTCTGTCTTAGGCATTTTTGTCCAAAGACTATTGGATTGTTTAATGGTTAAAACCAATATCGGTATAACAGTAATCGGTACAAAAACGTTACTCGTTATTATAAGAAACTTAGTGTGAAATGTTTAATTTGAAGAAATAGGTATGAATTTGGATTTATAGAATTGAAAAATGCAAATGGATGTAATATAGTTCAAATAGGCTATACATAGAAGTTAAATACAGGTTATAAGGGTGGTTAACTCGACGGGCGAATTATTTTTCTATTAGTTAGTAGATGTTATTTTGAATAGGCCTTTAGAATCTTTAAAAATACTACGGAGCCTATCAAGTTTGCAATATGAACCTAAGTCGCTTAATTTTTCTACTTATAAATAATTCGACCCTATAACTTTTGATTTCTCACCTTTAAAATTAACTTTATGTATCAAAATTATTATTCGTTTAATTTGGGAGGTTGTGATCTAAGAAAAAAATATGATTTATATGTTAGTTTAATTCGCTCGTCCTGATAACAGTGTAATGCATTTGCATCGTCTTTTACTGTGCATTTTGTACATACGTAGACATAGTTGTTAAACACATTGAGTAAAATCTACATTTTTTCAATCATTCTCCCAAAGTTTTGTTTTTATTTTTCATCGAATCATATCGAATATTGTCTTCGTTTGAAATCACGTGTTAAAAGTATTATTTGGTTATTCGATAGATTTTACTTTATGAGTTTAAGTTAGTGTTAGTTTCGGTTAAACAATAGTTTAAACATTATTTGCGGTTCCCAATAACCTTGCAGTCTGCAATCCGAATTAAACAGCGGCTATCACAAAGCCATATAAGAAAATACAATAGATAAATAAATATTCACTTACGATTCTTAAACATAATTCTTACAAAAGTGGAATTTATTTTTGACCAAGTTTCGTAAACTTGTTACTTCAACTGTTTAGAAACTTCATAAAGTATTGATGGTTCTTATTTTTAGTGTACTCAACAAATAAAATTAAACTGACTTCATTGATCCTAGTAAACTATTGTCTATGTATTTGTATCGTTCGTTTATTCATTTCAGCCAAATTACGTAAACTGTTGGACAAAGAAAGGTCTTGTGGAATTTTAATCACTGACAGGTATTGTGAAACTGTTGCAATGTTCAAATTATTGTTTCTCAATCGGCCTGTACGCTGTACAGCGCTGTTTTAACCCACGACCGTTTTTTATTTTATCAGATGACTTAATAAACATGTTTTGTATTTGTGTATGAAAAAATATTTATATTCTGAAGGCTTACTCCATCCAATTTGGATGCACAGACAGCGGTATATCAAGCATTTTTATTTCCAGTGAGGTTTTAAAAGGTACGATTGCAACAATATTGTTCTGTATAACCCCATCAAGCAAACTGCGCACCTCGCTTGAATGCGAATCTCATCTACACACCTCCCTGCGTTCGCCCTGTCTGTACCAGTGTCACGGTAATACTATCTATACAGTATTCCAACTCGGCCATATTTTTGAAATAAATGTCAACAGCCGCGCGGTACGTCACGGTATGACAACATGCGATAGGGCTGCCCACCTACAGTACCCATTCTAATTACATCTGCTGTCTACTTAGAATTTCTATCTACTTTTGTGATAGTAATTTTTTTTTTATTTAGACAAACAAAATACTTTGTGAATGGAATAGGATAAAAATGCGTGTTGTTTTGTGTTAGTAGATTTAATTTAAAAAAATATACTAAAAAAATTTTGAATCTAGTAATCATAATGAGTACTTAATGACCTGTTACTTTAATTTCAGGCGGATGAAGTCGTGGGCAAAAGCTGGTTTAATACAATATAATTTTTATTTCAAATCAAACTGACTGAAAATGACCATTTTTGACTGTTAATAACNAAAGTATAGAAATCATTAGGGCTTAGGTCGGGGCTGAACGGCGGATGGTCTTATAATTCTATGTTTTCTTGCTCTAAAAACTCTTTTGTTCTGTGCGCGGTGTGAGAACTCGCATTGTCGTGATGGAGGATGATGCCGCGGTTGCAGTTCTCTTTACGGAGTTCAGAAACAACCTGTGGCAAACAAATGCTAGCATACCATTTTGCATTAACCGTTCTTTGTCCCCAAAGAGGAATAGTCGCAACATGGCCGGTTTTGGAGACAAACGTGGCCACCATTTTTTTTGTTAACAATTTTTGTTGGCTTTAACTCATTTTCAAACACCCAAACTCGTGACTGGTTTTTGGTTTCGGGNTGCCAGTGTCCATGTGACGTCACGGCTGATAGGTGCGTACTTAACTCGACCGGGCTGTATGTCTTGTTTCCTTATGGAAAATTGGCCCGAGAGTGAGCGAGATGGAGCTTAGTATAATAATAATAATGTTGATCATCAGAATATTTAAAGCCTGGTCCGTGAGCACGTAGAATTTTGTCCAATGACCCCAAGCTACCCATCCTTATCGCTCGCGCGTAATTATGTTGCTGTTGCGACTGTGCGACGGGCGCCCGCAGTGAGTGTGCGAGCGCGACAGCAACATAATTGCGCGCGAGCGTTAAGGATGGGTAGCTTGGGGTCATTGGACAAAATTCTACGTGCTCACGGACCAGACTTTAGTATATTTTTTCTAGAGAAACAAATACAAAACAAGTTTAAACATTTAGCTGTAAGAATTATCGCGCCAAAGCGGTATTTGTTTTATCACTATAACTAATTAAAGATATACAGAGATATTATGTTGTGCGAATCGCACTGGATCGTGTAAGAAATATATTTTGTAGAATAAACCAAATCAAAGATTTACATTGAGTTTTCATTTTAAAAACTTGCGTAATACTAACATTAACCTATGTAATTAAAATGCAAAATTATATTATACGATGTAGCAAAGAGACTACTAAAAATACAATGAGTGTTTCCAATTCGTCCACCAGTTGGCGCCACTGGTGAGTAAGGTAATTTCGAACTCCTCCTATGTTCTTCTGATTAGTTTCGTTGCGGGTCCAATGACAGTTTAACTTTCCCCCGGGACAAACTTGACCTTTACTGGTTGGGTTTTTTATGGCGGTCAAGCTGTAGATCCTGGCTACACAGGAGTTGCAGTGGTGGGAACGAGAGGTGGGAAAATCGAGCAAGGTCCTATCACTCGCCAGTGGCGCCACCTGCTGAACGCATTAAGTTAGTATAGACGAGAGCATTTATTTGTAACAGAACAACGAGCCGCTCTTTGAAATGTCTAGTGTATCACCCTTTCAAAAACCAAACGTCGTCCATTTTATCTGTATTTTACCTTTACCATATAGTTAATATACCTAGCGGAATAGAGCAACAAAGAACTGAGCGAGTGAGATGTCACTAGCAGCAACACTGTGTGATAAAAAGAGATGCGTGTGAGATTGCAACTATTTGACAGTTCAGAGGCACGCAGTGGCAAGCTGAAAATTTGAACTCTGATATATTTTCAGATTTTACGTGAGTGAAATCGTGGATGTTTATGAGAAATAGTGCTTCAGAAACGTGGTGATTGGTTCAGTGATTGATTGCTCCAAAATTGGTTTCGTTTGACAGCACGTGATTGTTGCTCTATTCTGAAGAAAAAATAAATTTATGGTCTATACTTTCATCTTATGGAAGGGTTTCAATGAGGGTTCATTGATCAGTGAAATTATCTAAACAATTTCTTTTTCTACCGTGATTAATAAATATATCGTGACGATTTATTGGTAATCCTTACGTCATGATCATAGATATGCTACGCTATGTTCACGACCATAACGTACCGTGGCTAGCACGTCAAATCGTATATGCCACACTACGCACGTGATAATTTGGCGTAAAAGACGTGCTATTCCCGTAATGTTCACATTAAGTGGAAATATTGACGAAAGATTCCTGGCCTAATGACGCAGTTTACACTATGTGCGAACTTGATCAATCAGATAGTGTTAACACGCGTTCAGTTCGTTTCGCCGTGCGTCGTTCATACTTCTGTGCGCGTGTTCGCGCTATGCTCGGTGTTTCTTTACGAGATCAAATCAGAAATGAGGAGATCCGTAAACGAACTAAAGTCACTGACAGCCCGACGGATTAGCAAGCTGAACTGGCAATGGGCAGGGCATATAGTACGCAGAACTGACGGCCGATGGGGCAGCAAGGTTCTGGAGTGGAGGTCACGTACCGGAAAACGCAGTGTAGGACGTCCACCCATAAGGTGGACCGACGACCTGATAAAGGTAGCAGGAAGGCACTGGATGCTGGCCGCTACCAAGCGATGTGGAAGTCATTGGGGGAGGCCATGTTCAGCAGTGGACGTCCTGTGGCTAAAATGATGATGATGATGATGTTTGCGCTTGTGTTTGTTCAAGTTCGCGCATAGTGTAACTGCGCCATAAGAAAATTTCTCGAAATGATCTATTTTCTAGGCGTAGGGGTTCTTGTGCTCAAGGTACATATATGATATGACTAGCTTTTGCCCGCGGCTTCACCCGCGTGAAATTTAGATTGTCACAGATCGTCATAAATTATAGCCTATATGTCAAGTTTCATCAAATCCGTTCAGTAGTTTTTGCGTGAAGTAAGTAAGTAACAAACATCCAGACATCCACACAAACTTTCCCATTTATAATATTAGTAGGATAGGATATCTACAGATCCTACTTGGTATAAAGCTAAATTTTATTATGGTATCTATGGTTTTCTAGTACCGGCAAAAACGTTCAACTCTGGTGTCACTTTATGGTTAGCATTTTTTTCTACAGGGAGAAAACCCACGGTCTAAGATCGTTAATCCTGCAGCCTACAACCCGATCTCCCTCGCATTCATCCGCACACCTCCCCGCATTCACCCCGTCCGTACCAGAGCGGCGATGTGACGTCACGACTGCCAGGTACGCAGTTAACTCGGAACGAGTTGTAGTTCCTATTCCCCACAAAGGAATGAAATAAGTCAGTGTCATGTTCTGTCTACATCATTTAAAAAGTCGTGATAGTAGCGCCGACCCAGTGGCAAGAATTACTAAGGAGACAGCTACATTCAAATCAAATCAAACAAGTCTTAAATAGATTACACATGCATCTAAATATATACAGGGTGTTAGGTAAATGGGTATATGAGCCGACACTAGCCCATGTTAACATGGTCATATAAATGGTATGGTGAAGCAAGAAAATTGATATTATCTTCATTTTAATTATTTAAATTTTCATACAAATCGGATTTCATAAAATTTATTTTGTATGATAATTTAAAAAAATAAAATGAAGATATCAATTTCTGACTTCACCATACCATTTATATGACCATGTTAACATGGGCTAGTGTCGGCTCATATACCCATTTACCTAACACCCTGTATAACTCAAAGGTGACTGACTGACTGACTGACATAGTGATCTATCAACGCACAGCCCAAACCACTGGACGGATCGGGCTGAAATTTGGCATGCAGGTAGGTGTTATGACGTAGGCATCCGCTAAGAAAGGATTTCACGAAATCCACCCCAAAGGGGGTAAAACGGGATCCAGGCGTACAAAGTCGCCGGCGGCTGCTAGTTGTATTATAAGACATTATCTAAGATCTCGTTGAAAGCAAAAATAGTTGCGGTTCGTCGGATAAAAATAAATCAAATGTAAACAATTTATTTCGGGCTTTCAATCAGGAGTAATCGATTCGGTATAGCACATAAATCTTGTTAATGAAACCTTAATAAATAGTAACAATAACAAATTGTGTTTACTATTGTTACATGAGCGTCATGTACAAACTTTACATAGAAATATGTAGGTTGAGGAATCATGTAAGTAATGCACAAGATTTATTTTCTTTTCAGGATTAGATTCAGGGATGTTATGGATATCCGTAACCGTAACCGAAACTTTTGGATATCCGAAATAAAAAAATATCCGAAACTCAAAACTTTCGGATGTAGGCAGTTTAAATTGTTTTTTGTGAAGGCATAACAGCCTGATTTACCTTTATAATGCCATCTAGTACCAATTTAGATGTTTTTATTACTTTTTATTCGTTGTAAAGTGTGCGGCTATGAATGAACCGTGTTGGACAACTATTGCAAATTGCATTCTAAAGCACAGATATCCGTAACCGAAACTTTCGGATATCCGTAATAAAATAATGTCCGTAACCGAAACCGGTATAATATTATTCCTATATCCGTAACCGTATCCATAACCGAAACTACATATCCATAACATCCCTATAGTTTAAAATTAAGTAGCCATTGTTGTACTATGAATAGAAGACGAGAATGAGATTTTACATGATAGGTAACTAGTTGACAACAACACCAATATTTTACAAAGAGAACAGAAAATAATAAATTATGCAATGTTGTACCACAGAACCACCGAAACACTGCCATACGATTTATAATTATTGAAATAGGTACTGCTAAAATCCCAACTAATATTATAAATGCGAAAGTAACTCTGTCTGTCTGTCTGTCTGTCTGTCTGTCTGTCTGTCTGTCTGTTACGCTTTCCCGCTTAAACCTCGCAACCGATTTTGATGAAATTTGGCATAGAGATAGTTTGAGTCCCGGGAAAGAACATAGGATAGTTTTTATCCCGGTTTTTGAAACAGGGACGCGCGCGATAAAGCTTTTCTGTGACAGACAAAACTCCACGCGGGCTAAGCCGCGGGCGGAAAGCTAGTAATTCCATAAGCTACGAACTGATTTTCTTTTGACGATAAATAGAGATTGCTTGTTAGTCGTATTACNTAAGCTACTAACTGATTTTCTTTTGACGATAAATAGAGATTGCTTGTTAGTCGTATTACTATGTTATTTGTTCATACATCACACCATCACTAAACTACAAAAAAATTGTCGAACTGTACTTACATTCATTCATCAACTGTATATTGAATTAATTAATCTACATGTTGCACGTGTGTAGTACGACAAATACGTACAGTCAGCGTCAAAAAGTTCTTGACACCCAAAGTAGCCAAAAAGTTCACAATACGTCTTTGTTACAATGAGGGCTATCGTTTTAGCGCTCACCAGTTAGCGCCACTGTAGAGTAAGGTCCTGTCACTTGCTAGTAGCAAAGACAGTGGCACCAACTGGTGAGCGCTAAAGTGGTAGGAGGACTATCGCATTTGCACTCGTCAAGATGGCGCCACTGTAGAGTAAGGTTCTGTCAATCGCCAGGGGTGCCAACTGTTAAGTATTAAAACGATAGCCCTCATTGGAATAATGGTTGTTGTCAACTTCTTGCCCACTTTGGGTGTCACGAACTATTTGACGCCGACTGTACATGTATAGTCTAAGGCTCAGTTACACCACCTAACTTTGACCGTAACTATAACGATAACCGGTGTTTTTTGTATGGAGTTTGACAGATTTTTCACGTTTGTCAAAGTCAAAGTAAGATGGTGCAACCCAGCCTATGTGTTATGAAAATTTTTTAATGGACCCATAGAGTAGCAGTTTAAATATAGTTCTATTTTAATTTAGTATTGTTTAGATCTTAAAACCAAATTAATAAAATGTGCAATGGACATATGTTAAGAGTTGGTAAAAGTTGGTTAAAAGTAGTAATGTGAATATTTAAAAGTTATTTTTTAATAAATAACATATCCAAGAAACATTAATTTGCATTATTTCTTTTTAATTATAATCTTACTCAAATAAAATTAGTTTATAAAATTAATTTCCTTCAGCCTCCTTAAATAGCGATTAATTAATGTTTTCTACACTACAATAAAAATATGTAACTAAATTCGAATGTAATTTTAAACAAATTATGATAACGAATTGTTAAAAACAATTGTATATTTTAATAAACGCAATTTTTTATAAATAAAAGGGAAATGAAGATTTTTTTAGTATTAGTAGAAACGTCCAATTGTTTTCGCTAGAATTTCGATGTTACGTGAATGTTTTATTTAGTGTAATGATTTACGATAAGTTTATTGTAGAATAATTAGATTGGGATATAATGATTACATTGAAATGATGGTTTTGTTAATAAATCATTGAAATCAATTTGTTTATTGTAATTATTTTCCCCTATAATACTCACACATTCCACGTGTATTGTCAACGTCAAAGTTCGTGACACCCAAAGTAGTTAATAAGTTAGTAACACATCTTTGTTACTTGGAATAAGTTATATTGTCAAAATTTTGGCCAAGTTGGGTGTAGTGATGTACAAGACTCGAGGCGTCGAGTCCTATTTTCGAAGCCTCGAGGCAGAATGGCAAGACTCAGTGAGCTCGGTAGGCTCGGTGCCCCGAGCTTAGCCGAACTGCGAGCTCTGAGCCATGCCTCGAAGCTTTAAAAGAGCTCGAACCTTCGAAAGAGCTCGAACCTTCGAAAGAGCTCAAACCTTTAGAAAGAGCTCCAAATTAAATAAAAAAAATATCACCTACATTGATTTTTATTATAAGATTTTTAATAGTCATTGTTTGATTTGTATCCTTTTGTAAAAACGTTTTTCAAATATGTATTTTATCAGAATTCTGCAGTTTTATTTAATAGAGCGATCTTAACACAAAAGTTAACTGGGCTTTCAAAAAGGCTCGAGTTCTCAAAAAGGCTCGAGCTCAGCGAAAGACTCCAAGCTTCATACAAACGAGGCGAGCCCCAAACGATTCTGAGCTCTCGGCTAAAGGACTCGGAAGCCTCGAGCCTTGTACATCACTAGTTGGGTGTCACGGTCTATTTGACGCTGACTGTACTTAGTAAGTACAAGAAAACTAAATTCAAATTCAATAAGTTGTATAACTGGTAGCTTTTGCCCGTTGCTTCGCTCACTTGAGTTTTGTTCTGTTAATCAAAAACTTTAGGTTTTAATTATTATTGACAAAAAAATATAACTATTATTTAAACTATAAACGATACCAACGATACATTAATAAAAATGCGCTATTCTGTAAAAATAAAAGGAGTCNTAAAATGGTAAGAAATCTGCTTACGTAATACTTGAATGGCCCCCTTCCTTCTGGTGCAGTCGGCTAAAAAGACCCAGTTGTTCTATGAAGACTTTGTTACTCTGACAGGTTATTGTGAAACTGTTGCAATGTTCAAATTATTGTTTCTCAGTCGGCCTGTACGCTGTACAGCGCTGTTTTAACCCACGACCGTTTTTATTTTATCAGATGACTTACTAAACATGTTTTGTATTTGTGTATGAAAATATACTTATATTCTGAAGGCTTACTCCATCCAATTTGGATGCACAGACAGCGGTATATCAAGCATTGTTATTTCCTGTGAGGTTTTAAAAGGTACGATTGCAACAATATTGTTCTGTATAACCCCATCAAGGTAACTGCGCACCTCGTTTGAATGCGAATCTCACCTACACACCTCCCTGCGTTCGCCCTGTCTGTACCAGTGTCCATGTGACGTCACGACTGCCTGGTGCGTACTTAACTCGACCGGGTTGTATGTCTTGTTTCCTCATGGAAAATTGGCCCGAGAGTGAGCGAGATAGAGCTGAGTATAACAATAATAATGTTGATCATCAGAATATTTAAAGCCTGGTCCATGAGCATGTATAATTTTGTCCAATGACCCCAAGCTACCCATCCTTATCGCTCGCGCTTAATTATAATATTGATGTCGCGACTGTGCGACGCGCGCCCGCAGTGAGTGTGCGAGCGCGACAGCAACATAATTACGCGCGAGCGATAAGGATGGGTAGCTTGGGGTCATCGGACAAAATTCTACGTGCTCACGGACCAGGCTTTCGTATATTTTTTCTCGAGAAACAAATACAAAACAAGTTTAAACATTTAGCTGTAAGAATTATCGCGCCAAAGCGGTATTTGTTTTATCACTATAACTAATTAAAGATATACAGAGATATTATGTTGTGCGAATCGCACTGGATCGTGTAAGAAATATATTTTGTAGAATAAACCAAATCAAAGATTTACATTGAGTTTTCATTTTAAAAACTTACGTAATACTAACTACAGTAGAATCCCGATTAACCGGATCAATTAAAACCAGGGGTGATCCGGATAATCGAAAATCCGGATAATCGATTTCAAAGTAAAATCGTACAATAATTAACATTTTACAATAGAAAGGCTTTTCAATACATCATTTATAGTATAAAAATCTAAATTTTAGACCATTGGATGAGAAATGTATTCTCTTAACAATGAACTAAGACGAAGTCCTTAACGTGTTACGGTGGTGGCGCCTTCCATTTTTATGGGTCCAGACAGACCCTAAATCGGTAATTAGAAACTGTGAAGAATCAGTCCGGATAATCGGATATCCGGATAATCGAAGTCCGGATAATCGAGATTCTACTGTATAACCTGTGTAATCAAAAAAGAACTGAGCGAGCGAGATGTCACTAGCAGCAACACTGTGTGATAAAAAGAGATGTGTGTGAGATTGCAACTATTTGACAGTTCAGAGGCACGCAGTGTCACGCTGAGTGATTGATTGGTCCAAAATTGGTTTCCGTTTGACAGCTCGTGGTTGTTGCTCTATTCCGAAGGAATATTTACATTATTGTCTATACTATCATCTTTATGGAAACTCGTTTATCAGTGAAATTATCTAAACAATTTCTTTTTCTACCGTGATTAACGCGTGACGATTTGTTGGTACTCCTTACGTCATGATGATAGATATGCTACGCTATGTTCACGACCATAACGTACCGTGGCTAGCACGTCAAATCGTATATGCCACACTACGCACGTGATAATTTGGCGTAAAAGACGTGCTATTCCCGTAATGTTCATATTAAGTGGAAATATTGACGAAAGATTCCTGGCATAATGACGCAGTTTACACTATGCGCGAACTTGATCAATCAGATAGTGTTAACACGCGTTCAGTTCGTTTCGCCGTGCGTCGTTCATACTTCTGTGCGAGTGTTCGCACTATGCTCGGTGTTTCTTTACGAGATCAAATCAGAAATGAGGAGATCCGTACACGAACTCAAGTTACTGACATAGCCCGACGGATTAGCAAGCTGAAGTGGCAATGGGCAGGGCACATAGTACGCAGAACTGACGGCCGATGGGGCAGCAAGGTTCTGTAGTGGAGGCCGCGTACCAGAAAACGCAGCGTGGGACGTCCACCCACAAGGTGGACCGGCGACCTGATTAAAGGTAGCAGGAAGGCACTGGATGCTGGCCGCTACCAAGCGATGTGGAAGTCATTGGGGGAGGCCATGTTCAGCAGTGGACGTCCTGTGGCTGAAATGATGATGATGATGATGTTTGCGCTTGTGTTTGTTCAAGTTCGCGCATAGTGTAACTGCGCCATAAGAAATTTTCTCGAAATGACCTATTTTCTAGGCGTAAGGGTTCTTGTGCTCAAGGTACATATATAATATGACTAGCTTTTGCCCGCGGCTTCACCCGCGTGAAATTTAGATTGTCACAGATCGTCAAAATTATAGCCTATATGTAAAGTTTCATCAAATCCGTTCAGTAGTTTTTGCGTGAAGTAAGTAAGTAACAAACATCCAGACATCCACACAAACTTTCCCATTTATAATATTAGTAGGATAGGATATCTACAGATCCTACTTGGTATAAAGCTAAATTTTATTATGGTATCTATGGTTTTCGAGTAGCGCCAAATAAATTCAACTTGGGTGTCACTTTATGGTTAGCATTTTTTTCTACAAGGAGACAAGCCAATCTAAGATCGTGAATCCTGCAGCCTACAACCCAATCGAGCTAACTGCGCACTAAGCTGGAATACGACTCTCCCTCCCACACCTCCCCGCATTCACCCCGTCCGTACCAGAGCGGCGATGTGACGTCACGACTGCCAGGTACGCAGTTAACTCGGAACGAGTTGTAGTTCCTATTCCCCACAAAGGAATTAAAAAAGTCAATGTCATGTTCTGTCTACATCATTTAAAAAGTCGTGATAGTAGCGCCGACCTAGTGGCAAGAATTACTAAGGAGACAGCTACATTCAAATCAAATCAAACAAGTCTTAAATAGATTACATGCATGTAAATATATATAACTCAAAGGTGACTGACTGACTGACTGACTAGTGATCTATCAACGCACAACCCAAACCACTGGACGGATCGGGCTGAAATTTGGCATGCAGGTAGATGTTATGACGTAGGCATCCGCTAAGAAAGGATTATACGAAACTCTACCCCTAAGGGGGTAAAACGGGATCCAGGCATACGAAGTCGCGGGCGGCTGCTAGTTGTATTATAAGACATTATCTAAGATCTCGTTGAAAGCAAAAATAGTTGCGGTTCGTCGGATAAAAATAAATCAAATGTAAACAATTTATTTCGGGCTTTCAATCAGGAGTAATCGATTCGGCATAGCACATAAACCTTGTTAATGAAGCCTTAATAAATCGTTACAATAACAAATTGTGTTTACTATTGTTACATGAGCGTCATGTACAAACTTTACATAGAAATATGTATGTTGAGGAATCATGTAAGTAATGCACAAGATTTTTTTTCTTTTCAGGATTAAATTCAGGGATGTTATGGATATCCGTAACCGTAACCGAAACTTTTGGATATCCGAAATAAAAAAATATCCGAAACTCAAAACTTTCGGATGTAGGCAGTTTAAATTGTTTTTTGTAAAGGCATAACAGCCTGATTTACCTTTATAATGCCATCTAGTACCAATTTAGATGTTTTTATTACTTTTTATTCGTTGTAAAGTGTGCGGCCATGAATGAACCGTGTTGGACAACTATTGCAAATTGCATTCTAAAGCACTGATATCCGTAACCGTAACCGAAACTTTCGGATATCCGAAATAAAAAAATATCCCTAACCGAAACCGGTATAATATTATTCCTTTATCCATAACCGTATCCGTAACCGAAACTACATATCCATAACATCCTTAATTGGTTTAAAACTAAGTATCCATTGTTGTACTATGAATAGAAGACGAGAATGAGTTTTTACATAATAACTGGTTGACAACAACACCAATATTTTACGAAGAGAAGAGAAAATAATAAATTATGCAATGTTATACCCCATAACCACCGAAAGACTGCCATACGATTATTCTGTATAATTATTGAAATAGGTATTGCTAAAATAATTAGTCTATTCCACATTGATCACCTGGCCTTGATCACCCAGGTGATCAAAGTGGACTTCCAGCGACAATTTAGTGTCGAAAAAAATTGTCGAACTGTACTTACATTCATTCATCAACTGTATATTGAATTAATCTACATGTTGCATGCAAAATGTTGCACGTATGTAGTAGGACAAATAGGTACAGTCAGCGTCAAAAAGTTCGTGACACCCAAACTAGCCAAAAAGATCGCAACACGTCTTTGTTCATCATCATCATTATCTCAGCCATAGGACGTCCACTGCTGAACATAGGTCTCCCCGTCTTTGTTACAATTGGAATAATGGTTGTGTTGTCAACTTCTTGGACATTTTGGGTGTCACGAACTATTTGAAGCTGATTGTTCATGATCAATACTTGTGTAGTCTATGTGTTATGACAATTTTTTCAATGGACCCGTAGAGTAGCAGTTAAAATATAGTTCTATTTTAATTTAGTATTGTTTAGATCTTAAAACCAAAATAAAATGTGCAATAGATATGTAAAAGTTGGTAATTTAAATTAGTAATGTGAATATTTTTTAATAAATAACATATCTAAGAAACCTTAATTTGCATTATTTCATTTTAATGATAATTTGACTCAAATAAAATGAGTTTATAAAATTAATTTCCTTCAGCCTATATTAAATAGTAATTGATGTTTACTATACAAAAATATAATATGTAACTAAATTCGAATGTAATTTTAAACAAATTTTAATACCGAATTGTTAAAAACAATTGTATATTTTAATAAACGCTATTTTTTATAAATAAAAGGGAAATGAAGATTTTTTTAGTAGGTATTAGATGAGACGTCCTTTTTTTCGCGTGAATTTCGATATTACGTAAATGTTTTATTTAGTGTAATGATTTGCGATAAGTTTATTGTAGAATAATTAGTTTGGGATATAATGATTACATTGAAATGATGGTTTTGTTAATAAATCATTGAAATCAATTTGTTTATTCCTAATTATTTTCCCCTATAATACTCACACATTCCACCTGTATAGTTAGCTCAAATAATTCGTGACACCCAAAGTAGTGAATAAGTTAATAACATGTCATTGTTACTTGAAATAAGTTATGTTGTCAAAATTTTGGCCACTTTGGGTGTCACGAATTATTTGACACTGACTGTACTTAGTAAGTACAAGAAAAATAAATTCAAATTGAATAAGTTGTATAGGTAGCCTTTGCCCGCAGCTTCGCTCACTTGAGTTTTGTTCTGTTAATCTAAAACTTTACCTTCATAATAATTATTATGTGTTTTTATTTAGTGTGAGCGTGATTTTTAATTATTATTGACAAAACAATATAACTACATATTATCTAAACTAAAAACGATACCAACAATTCATTTAAAAATGTGCTATTCTGTAAAAATAAAAGGAGTCTTAAAATAATTATTAACACACAATAATACATTATGTTCCACTGTTCATCAATACTTATGTGATCTAACTCATACTTTATTTTAGTTACACCTTGTTGAACATAATTTTGTGTGCACAAATATTGTTTCATTTGACCATTTGGCTGACTTTTTTTATGCATAACAAGGCAGGTATTTGACCACAATCGCACCTGATGTTAAGTGGGATGCAGTCTAGGATGGTACATATCTGCCCTGTAAGTGCCTATTCACTCTCGCCTTGAAGAGGCCCGGATTATAGTTTTCGGGAAAGACAGCAGCAGGCAACGAATTCCAGTCCCTAGCTGTTCGCATTATAAAAGAGTCATCGAAACGCTTAGTGCGAGCTGGTGGAATGTCAACAATATAGGGATGGTACGCTAACCTGCGTCTGGTTCCCCGATGATGGAAGGATGGAAGGACTGATCTGTCATTGTTATACTCGTACCTATATTGCGCGGTGACCGAACTATGCTTCACTAGAGCTAGACTGAGTTTTTGTGTGACTTTCCAATGACGTGTGAGGCTGGACACGAAACGGTTAGACAAGCAAGAGCGAATGTTACAAAACTATTAACTAACTTATTGAGGAGCGTTTACAGGCGACGACTTGTTCATAAGTTACCTAGATTTTAAAGTGATATACATGCTAATTCAGTACTTTCGTTCAAATGACGTCCACTGCTGAACAAAGGCGCGCTGCCCGCATCCAGGTTCTTCCCGCGACCTTTACCAAATCGTCGGTCCACTTAGCACAGTGGTTCTTAACCGGTGGTGCGCGGACCACTGGTCCCTGGAGGCATTCCAAGTGGTCCACGAAGACGTCTTAATAAACAAGTGACGTGACGTGATGAGTCGAGCAAACACAACGCAAATGGCGTACAGTGGGCGAGAAATCGACCTCCCCTTTCATAGGATTTTGAACCCCTTTCATAGGATTTTGAAAAAAAAAGTGGTCCCTGACAAGATAGAAATTTGGTAAAATGGTCCCTCGTGACTTAAAGGTTAAGAACCACTGACTTAGCACGACCGATTCAGTACTTTAGCTAGACCTATTTTAAACTCTTTATTTTGTATTCGGATCTCGAGTGGTACTCGATGTTTTTCCAAATTGTCCACTCGGTGGACCGACGACCTTGTGAAGTTCGCGGGAAGCACCTGGATGCGGGCAGCGCAGGACCGGTAGTTGTGGAAATCCTTGGGGGAGGCCTTTGTCCAGCAGTGGACGGCATTACGTTGAAACTTGAAACGAATAAACTTATTTAAATAAATAATAAATAAATAAATCTTTGGACAATTTCACACAGCGCCAGCTAGCCCCAAAGTAAGCAACTTAATGCTTGTGTTATGGGTGCTAGCTTAACGGATATACTTATTTACTTTTTTTTAAATACATAAAAATTATACATAGTCACACCCAGACCCGTCACAGAAATTAAAATTCATCATTTCAATTTCTGCCCGGCCGGGAATCGAACCCGGGACCTCTCGGCATAGTAGTCCGTTCTGAACCAGACTGAACTGATTTAAGAAGTTATACTCGTAAGTTTGCACTCACTTACCTAATTAAGTTTGGTATCAATGTTCATGAAAAAGTTTTTCTATCAGAGTTTGTTATTACACTATTCGGCTATTTTGATCAACAGTAAAAATTTTAGTTCGTAACGGTCATATTTCACGATAAATTAAATTATTTTAATAGCATTAAACGGCTGACATTTTAACTGAATCTAAACAATTTTACCCTTGAAAACGTGCGTAACGATTGGATTTAGATTTAGCTTAATAATCTTATTTGAACTTGGATTATTCAAATGCAAACGGTAGGTACGGAACGGATACGGATTATGGTACACACGACAGCACATCAAGTTACCCATTTTTGTTGCAAACTCGCCCCTATTACAACTGCACAAGAACCCACAGTGGTTACGTTGACGTGCCGTCGTCCGTACTATGTATGCAGGGCGATGCCTGAATGCGGGCAGCGCTGGACCGGTCTTTGTGAAAATCCTTGGAGGAGGCCTTTGTCCAGCAGTTGACGTCATTTGGTTGAAATAACAACATATTCATTCTACATTTAATTTGAATAATGTAGTGTGTGACGGTACTTGAAGAAGAAAAGGGGAAAGAGAAGGGGGTAGAATTAGATGATTCTATCTATTCTATCGCGCACTCGACGCTCCAGTCAGCCTGTGACCACGGCCGGTGCAACCCGGCCGAGACGTCAGGCAAATACAGGTAATATTTCAGTATTACCTATCCGTGTATCGCGTTAAAACCTGTTTAAAATTAAACTACATTTAATTGCATCTTAGACTAAAGACTTTTTGTTGGCCGATAGTTGAGTCGGTTTCGAATTTGTATGAGGAATAGGCCGATACCAAATCGATGTAATGTGCGCACTTCCATGCATGTTCATACTGATCAAAAGCCCAACCAAACTATCAGCCGACTAAGACTAGGCGCAGACACCAACATTTAGTTGTCTGACAGAGTTGGGTCGGGCTGTTAATCAGTTCGGGCATGTATGAAAGTGCGCACATTACACCGATTTGGTATCGGCCTGATTCTTCATACAAATTAAAATCGGGCACAACTATCGGCCAACTAAAAATCAACGGTGTGCGCTTACTCTTAGGCTGAGTTGCACCAACTTTCTTTAACTGTAACTATAACGATAACCGGTGTTTTTGTATGGAGTTTGACAGATTTTTGACTTTTAAACTTAAAGTAAGATGGTGCAACTCATCCTTAACCAGCGACCGTCAGTTGTCTAACAGCATCAGCTTGCGACCCGATCGTCGCGTCGTGTCGCGGTCGCCGCGTGAGCGGGTGTCCGAGTTACATAAAGTGCCCGCCAGTCGACGCCGGGCGCCGACCGGACAGTGTCGTCTTTACGTAAGTTTGTTTTTAATCGCAACTTTATTGTTTTTTGTGTTAAGTGGTTATTTGATTGCAACGAAAAAATTCAGGTAAGTGTTTAATGTATTTTTGTTAGTTTTAAACATTGCATGTTCAGTTGTTAGTTTTATTAAACATTGCAATAGGCATGTTCAGTTAAGGTGTACATGTTTTATTATAATTATAAAACTGTATGAAAAGTATAAAGGAAATTGGTAGCTCGAAGAAAAAAATATGAAATACCTACGTTTATAATATTATAATTTTCGTACCACATAGAAAAAAAAACACATTTAAAACTTGTTTTCTGGCTGTTCTTTTCCTCATTATTTTTCTCCGCTTAACTTGTTAGTTTGACAACAACGGGAATTTGTTCTTTCTGAAAGTGGGTAGATTCGAAATAATTTTACTGGAAGTCGCAATGTTATTCAACTTCTGGTTATTTGAGTTTATTATACCTACATTGATATATTTAATAATCGTGACAATCTTTGATTAAAATACTTGGTNTACCTACTTGGTTACGTCTTTTAGTTTTAATTAAGTACACTACGTAAGTAATTGAATTAAAAATCTAAAACAGTTTTTCTTGCATAACTTAATAGGTAGGTATTAGGTAGATCGTTAAAATTAAAGCATTTTAAGTATTGTGAAAGCTTTGTTTTTGACAGTTTGAAAGGAAACGAATGCAACTTTTGAATTTGTTTTTTTTTATTATACAAAGTTTTCAGTTTGTCGAACAATGGACATGGCGCACAATTTTTGTTAATGATGCAAAAAAAAACTCCAAAAAATTAGAATGAATACTGTATTTTTACTTTTTTGATATCTTTAAAAATGACTGAAATATTCAAGCTCAAAGTGCGCTCTTCCGCTAGGAGCGATTTTCCGCGCGGATTTAGAAAATGTGACGTAGTAACATGAAAAGCTGCATGTAAGATATTATCTGTGTACAATGGTTAGAATGGTTAGTAGGGGAGCCGAAGCGGGGATTTCGGGACTTACTAAAGAGTGGCAGACTAACATACAAGGAAATACTTTGTACCTGGTAAATTACCTCTAAGTATGATTTTTTGATATAAAACGGCATTAGTTCTTATGCCTCTCACCCAAAAAATACATCAATTAAGCCTAAATTTGAGACCGCAGCCAAACTTNTACTTGGTTACGTCTTTTAGTTTTAATTAAGTACACTACGTAAGTAATTGAATTAAAAATCTAAAACAGTTTTTCTTGCATAACTTAATAGGTAGGTATTAGGTAGATCGTTAAAATTAAAGCATTTTAAGTATTGTGAAAGCTTTGTTTTTGACAGTTTGAAAGGAAACGAATGCAACTTTTGAATTTATTTTTTTTTATTATACAAAGTTTTCAGTTTGTCGAACAATTGCTTACTTGGTAATTTTTTTAATGATTTTTTTGTCTCAAAAGCTTTTTGTTCTTGGAGTTTCTATGAAAATGATTATTTTTTAACTAATGTAGGATTCTTTTTATTATTTTCGTGGATCCCGCAATAATATTGATGCAATAGATCGCACATCTTGTAATACTTCATATTAAATCGTTTAAGGCCTCAGCCTCGAACTTAGCGGGCAGCGGGGCGGCGGCGGCGGCGGCGCGGGAGCGGGGCGGGCAACGCAGACCCGTTCTCGAAACCAGTGTTGCCAGAAGGTTACTTTTGTAACCTTTTTGGTTACTTTTGAACTGCTGTGGTTACTTTTAGGTTAGGTACACTAATGAAAAGGTTACTTTTAGGTGATTTTTCAGAAAGTGTAGAATTAACTTTACAGGTTATTCAGTAAAAAATATTAATAGTGACAATTTAAAAATTATGTCATAAAGTGCATTTAAACTTGAATTTGATTTATTATTTGTTAAGAAAAATGAGTTTTAGCGAATGTTTTTCGATAATAAAACGCAAATCCATGAAACGTTTTTATACGACTGGTCACTTTTCGTATTTAGATGATCAATTGTATTCATTTTCCATCCATGAACAACCTTACACAATCATCGCTCCGCACCCCCCCCCCCCCGTATGAAGGTTACTTTTTATTCAAAAAGGTTACTTTTTTTTTATATTTCTGACTAGACCCGACTGGCAACACTGCTCGAAACCAGCGGGCAGCTCGCGCGGCGCTTTAGCGGCGAAGTGTTGTGTTCGGGGTTGTGTTGTCGAGATATTTGTTTTTATTCGCGAACGAAATGTCTGAACAACAGCGACAATTTTATTTCGATTCAAATTTATTCCTAACGCTCGATTTATTGTGGGCAAAAGAAGGAGCTCGTTGCCCGCTCCCTCGCCGCTGCCCGCTCGTTGCCCGCTCCCGCGCCGCTGTTTTCGAGAACCGGTCTATTTGATTTTACGCATAAGATCCTGCCGCTCCCGCGCCGCCGCCGCCGCCGCCCCGCTGCCCGCTAAGTTCGAGGCTGAGGCCTAAGGAGCCTCTACATGTCTCATAATCTTTTTACCCTACCAGCGCTTCGAGACCAACATTTGGCAAGTGCTGAGAAGAAGCGCCGCAACAAACTCATAAAAATTGTATACCTAAATCGTCCTCATGAAATAATCTATTGGTGAAAACGGCATGACAATCTGTTCAGTAGTTTTGAGTTTATCGCAACGGCGGAAGAAAATAATGTTTAAACTTTTAATTCTGTTATTTATTCTGTGCTGTAGTCCTTTGCAATGAAATTAACTTATTATTTATTAACTCGTTTGCAATCGATGACGAAAGTTTAGGAGCGGTTTAGGTAGCCTCTGACGTAATCGGCCTTCAACTAAGATTGTCTCACATCCTTGTGAAGAACAAGCTGGTACAGTCAGCGCCAAATAGCTCATGACACCCAAAGTAGCCCAAAAGTTCGAAACACGTCTTTGTTACAATTCTAAAAGATTGTTTTGTAAATTTTTTGCCCACTTTCGGTGTCACGAACTATTTGACGCTGACTGTACTCCTCGTTTTTATACTGACTTTGCTGAGACCGCTGCTTTTACTGCGCACTTGATTTTCACTTAGAATTTTGTGTCCCATTTTCTGCGAAGTCCTTATTGAAATAACTAACAAAATATTTTTGGCAACCCTCGCAAAATTAACTTTCACTGTTAGTGGTAAGGAAAATAGCAGAAAATGACATTTTCTCTCAACACACAACCCCTGGCCAGGTATGCGAAGCGAAGTACATACATGAGTTTACCTTCTGTTATATTTTGTGCCCTGGCTAACTTCATAGTTAGTGAGTGTTTGCTTAGGTAAGGTAGTTGGTAGTAGGTACTATTCCAAACGAAAAATGCAGAATCGAGTTTAGTTGCGTGTATTGAGTTAATGTGTAACGATTTGACGATTTTGATAAATGTTTCCAGACGAGTTAGCCCACGGGAATCACTATCATTGTGTATCCCTCAGATCATAGAAAGAGTGTATCCACAGCATTCTTTGACACGCGTAACGGCTTTAGCATTCATTGAGACGTAACGGCTATCGTGTCAATACCATAGATCGCGTGTAACACACCTATGTCCTAGCTCTTAAACCGTCGGAGTAAAGTCCAAAATCAGCTGCACCAGCTCGTTCATATCGTGACATCACCGGCGCTCGCGCATGAGATATGATAATCGAAACGAAATCCCGACTCGAGTTCAACGAACTCCGAATACGTTAATAACGGAATCGCATACAATATTAGGTAATAATATTACGTTTCAAATTCGCGGTGAAGTAAAAAGAATAAAGGACTCTGAACCTTAAGTTGTTTTGATTCTGTTCGATTTTCAGACGGAGAATTACAATGTTGCGAAGAAATAAATCGTTGTGATAAGGTCTCAGTTGGGATGTTGCAGGCTTGAATAAATTCAAAATTCTTTAAGTAATGCGGACTTGAACGAATAAGACGGAACATGTTGCGTCGAGCAGGCTATAAAATATACGGTTCGGTGCTCATGTATGCAGAATATATGATACATTTAGTTATAGTAATTAATTTCCATGTATGCATGTTTGTCTTCTTGGTGTTCTAATACGAGTAAATACTTAAAATAAAATATAATCATTTATTCATCATCATCATCATTTCAGCCACAGGACGTCCACTACTTAACATAGGCCTCCCCAATGACTTCCACATCGCACGGTTTGTAGCGGCCTGCATCCAGCGCCTTCCTGCTACCTTTATCAGGTCGTCGGTTCACCTTGTAAGTGGACGTCGCACGCTGCGTTTTTCGGTACGTGGCCTCCACTCCATTACCTTGCTGCCCCATCGGCCGTCAGTTCTGCATACTAGGTATGTGCCCTGCCCATTGCCACATCAGCTTGCTAATTAAATAAAAATAAATACTGAAATGCTTGGGAAATTTCAATGCAAAAGTAATTATTTCTGAAAACTCGCTGAAAATCGGGACATCCTTTTGCTAATGAAAATTAAATTACATCAGTTTTTCAATCGATTTCCAAGGATTATCCATAATATCAGTTACTTAACCATCTTAATGCAAGGATTTATCCATTATCATAATATTATTTAACTGACTAACTTATTTATTTTTATGCTTATCCTCGGTCAAGGGAGACCCGTCCTTTTTCCTGGTGCTCCAATATGGCGGTATATCGCGCGTTTGAGGCCGTATGCGCCGGCGACTTTTGAAAGGCTGTTGTTATTTACTGAGGACCTTTACAAGGGTAAACTGTTACCTGTAATAAAAACAGTTGATTTGTAATTTTAATTTAATTGACAGCTCGTGATTAAAAATTAAATTCTACAGTAAAACATAACCTTCCTTCTGGCGGAGTCGGGTAAAAAATAGTTTGTAAAGTACCTAGTATTGTTAAATTTTCAGGTCCATAACTGAAAGGTAGTTTAGAACTATAGTTGTTAACATTATTTAGTTATTTTATTAAATAATTTAATAAGTTTTAATTGTTATTATTGTAAACACATAACCCTTTTTCAGCAGTCGGGTAAAAAGACATCAACGCGTTCTGCGTAAACGTTGAATATTGATTAATTAAAAAAAAAAGTTTTAAATTATATTTTGATACTAGCATCCTTATATTTGTAAATGTTTTATATTTTTATATTGTAAACTAGCTTTCCGCCCGCGGCTTTGCCCGCGTGGAATTTTGTCTGTCACAGAAAAACGCGCGCGCGTCCCTGTTTCAAAAACCGGGATAAAAACTCCTACCTATGTCCTTTCCAAATTTCATCAAAATCGGTTCAGTGGTTTAGGCGTAAAATCAAGACAGACAGCGTTACTTTTGCATTTATAATATTAGTATAGATAATATTCTGTTCTGATACAGCACCATAATAAAGATAACGGTTAATTTGAAGATATCTTCCAAAACATTTTTCCTTAAATATAAATCAAATCGATTCAAAGTAACAATTAAGTATTCCGAAAGCTTAGCGCGAAGTAAGTCGTATATCTTGTCTCCATAAGCTTCCCGCTGGGAGCTTTTAAGCTTTATTGCATGTGGTATTTTTGAAAGATAAAGTTAGTGGTTTTTATTTACCAATTATTTCCTGTAGGAAAGAAGAAAGTGGAAAGGAATAATAATATTTAAAAATAACATTTGAGGCAATCTCAAGAACATAATCATTGCGCTAAGTTTTTTGTATGAATAACAAAATTGGTTATTGTTGTTAGGTAAAAATATATACTTTGTGAAAGGGGGCAGGCTAGACCAAGGCATTCGATAAAATATCCCAACTAATATTATAAATGCGAAAGTAACTCTGTCTGTCTGTCTGTCTGTCTGTCTGTTACGCTTTCCCGCTTAAACCTCGCAACCGATTTTGATGAAATTTGGCATAGAGATAGTTTGAGTCCCGGGAAAGAACATAGGATAGTTTTTATCCCGGTTTTTGAAACAGGGACGCGCGCGATAAAGTTTTTCTGTGACAGACAAAATTCCACGCGGGCGAAGCCGCGGGCGGAAAGCTAGTCTAGATTTATATTCGAAAGTCAAGTAAGGAGGAAGTCATTATAGATACTCATTTTGTATTAATGGTTTTCTTAGTGTAAGCTTTTATTTATTCTCTTAATTGAAATTCATAAAGTCTCACATTCATATCGGTAGTGGTATTTTTACTGAAAAAAAAAATTTAATTTTGGGGTTTTTCTCCGGGTTTTATGGAAAACAAACCAAAAAGTTTTTGCCAACTTTTTTTGCTCCTTTCAAATGTCACAAGTGTCAATCATGTTCTTGTTCGTTATTTTTTGCATTATTTTCAAATACAAAATCTTTTATTGCAACTTTCCTCTTCAATTTATTTTTGGTGATTTGATTTTGACAATGAAGTCTTTTATTTGTGACATTTCATTAGTAAACAAACATTGCGGCTTGAGCCTACGAGATTTTAAAGCTGCATGAGTTTATTTATTTACGTTTGTGTAAAGATGAAGATTTATATCAAAACTTTACTAAATGTCATCAGAGCAAAGGTATTTATTTTGTTTATTATAAATAATTAAACAATTACCTTAATTGAGCCATTGAGCCCATCTCTCAGACCAAAAAATAGTCAGTCCTATCCTACTAAGCTCAATTTAAATTAAAGTGACTCAATGTAACAATTTTATTAAACCAAATGTAAGTACCTGTGTACCTACATATATCCATATCTTTAAAGTATAAATGCTCGTGCTCACCACCATAACATTTGCTATCATCTGGATTCGAACCCAAAACCGCAACTGGATTATTCCCTAGCTAGTTAAAGGTCATATTATTATGTGCATTTCCCGAATAAGAATACGCACTTACAATAATATTAATACTGCTGACATCGATATCTTTGATAAATCGGAGCGCCGCTTCAAGAGGAAGTGTGTGGAATTAATGTTATGTACCTAATATTTATTGTTTCTTTTCTTAATTTTGTCTTTAACTAATGTCCTACTTTAAACTCGAGTCAACGTTCGATAATAGGAAATGATGTATCCACCTGTAAAGGCATATATTTTAATATTGTACCTACTCAACACTGTATTATTGTTATATGTAAAGTTATATGTCGTTGGTGTATCTTTTTCAATAAATAAATAAATAAGACACAAAAGCGAAAAAAAGTTTATGTTACTGACTCACAGTTATAAAAATGTGTATTTCACAGATTATGTATAGAAAAGACAAAATTAAGGGCATCCATCTACTCACTATCTTCGTAATAACCACGGAAGCGTTATACCTACACATACCTACGTCACATCATTTTCTACCTAAAAATTGATAAATTCCCTATAACCTAATTTAATATTCTAATTATAGGTAATCGTGTCAGCCTAGGCCAGCCCAATCGATATGGGTATTACGGGAGCCGTGCATGTCACGCAACCTTTGCTTCTATAAATAAGTTATTAGTCGCATGTGTGGCCCGGAGTTACTCTTTATGACTCACTCAAGTAACATAATCATGATTACCTCAGAGCTAACGAATATATGGTATAAATGTAGCAACACTGAAAAAAGTAGAGTCGATCGGAAGATGAAAACAATTATTCTTTTCTATAGCAATAGGTCAGATTTTATGATTAATGAGTGTATTATTAGCATACATCCCTGGTGTATCCTCATCTCAAATCTCATATTTATAAAAGCGAAAGAAAATAACGAAATCTCAGAAACTACAAGTGCTAGGAGTCTCAAATTTTGCATGGGGGTTCCTTTTAACGTAGGTGCTCACTGAGATTGGATTTTGCAAAATTCAACCCCTAAGAGGGTAAAACGGGATCCACGCGTACGAAGTCGCGGGTGGCCGCTAGTGTAGAATAAAATTCGCTAAACAGCTGTAAATAAGTAAAGTTTTCTTTAGGTTATGAAATTAAAAGATACATACCCAGTTACCTATGAACTTATGAAGATAATAAGCTATAATGTATAATACTTGTAAATTACATGTTAATTACAAGGTACGTTAACATGTACATAACATGTTGTAGTATGATGTATGGAACTCGTCTTATAAATAGGTGCAATACAGAGTTATTTAATTGACACGTGGTCTCCATAAACTACTTAAGTTGAGTACTATTTAATAGTCAATTTATTTTCCTTAGATACATATTTATATGTATTGCGAGCGATGTACTTATCCTCAGCTGTTGCCAGCTACATTCACAGTCATACCGTTTGTTGTTGTGCTACTCTAATTTGCAACAAAGTATTCCTAATTCATACCTACCTTACCCATATTTTAGGACATCCCTCAGCTGTTTTAGTCGGCCGAGAGTTGGGCCCGATTCTAATTTGTATGAAGAATCAGCCGAGCCCGATACCAAATCGGTGTAATGTGTGGACTTTTATACATCTCCATAATGATTAACAGCCCGATCCAACTATCGGCCAACTAAAAATCGGTGGTCTCCGCCTAGGGCTTAGTCGGCCGATAGTTGGGTCGCGTTGTTTAAATCAGTATAGCCGACTTTAAAAAAAATTGGAGTCGCCTAAACTATCGGCCGACTAAGAGTTTGTCTGTGGCTAGGCTAAAGATATTATCTTTATTTTCGAATGACCCGTATCAGAACCGAGATAAAAAATACCTGAGATTCATGCCTAGATTTAACGACTTCGTACCTAATTGATACCCGCATTGTAAATGAGTTTGTCATTTCACATGATTTTGGCATGTAAATGCGATGATTATCATTATCACCCATAACACGTTATGATAAGTATTTTAATAATGCGCAGCAAGTAGCAAGGCACTGTATAACAAAAAACAGAATTATAATGCATTTGATACGCGAACGTGCGCGATATCTACTTCTTTGGAATTAAAATTGGAGTGCATTTAAAATATTAATTATGTTTCAAACACGATTTCAATGAAAACAATAATAAACATTAGTTTCTGTGAATAAGCTTTAGACCAAGAGAGACGGACGTAGGTGAATTTGTAAGAACGTAACCTCTAGTAGTGATGACCTTTGGAACAGAAAAGATCTCGGACCTGCATATACGGTGTGGGCAGGGCTCCCACTCGTTGGACCGGCGATCTAGTGAAGGACGCGGAAAGTAGGGCACTACCTATACGGGCAGCGCTAGACCGGTCGTTCTAGAAATCCTTGGGGGAGGCCTTTGTCCAACAACGGACGTCATTCCCGCGACCTTCACCAAATCGTCAGTCCACCTATTAGGGGGCCTGTACACACTACGTCTTCTGGCACTTTCTGCCCCAGTGGACATCAGCTCTACGAGCTGCAAACTCTTGAAAAAGAGGCTGACAATAGTCACTGAGTTTCTTGCGCTGCTTCTTCTCAGCACTGGCCCATTTATTGTCCCGAAGCAGAGGTAGGGTTAATACTGGGACGTGTAAAAGTGTTTTTAAAAGCCTACTTGCAAATATTAAAATAGTTTTATGAGTTTTTAATTTTTATGAGCTACTAGCTTTCCGCCCGCGGCTTCGCCCGCGTGGAATTTTGTCTGTCACAGAAAAACTTTATCGCGCGCGTCCCTGTTTCAAAAACCGGGATAAAAACTATCCTATGTTCTTTCCCGGGACTCAAACTATCTCTATGCCAAATTTCATCAAAATCGGTTGCGAGGTTTAAGCGGGAAAGCGTAACAGACAGACAGACAGACAGACAGACAGAGTTACTTTCGCATTTATAATATTAGTTGGGATGTCTTGTTTCTTCTGTCTTTCTATACCGTGACCCTTTATTTCCAGTAACCTCCCAAAATGTGGCGGAGTTGCGTCACAGTGCTCCTGGCCCTGCAGTGGGCAGCAGCCCACGAGTACCTCCTCCCGGGGGATGTCCACCCCTCCCACTACGATTTAAGGGTCACCTACGACATCGACCCGACCACCAACTTCAGCTTCTTTGGAGTCGTCGATATTCTGGTGAGTACTAGAAATACATACCAGATAGTAAGGGAGATCGAGGTGTTTTGAACCAGGGGTGAGTTGAACCAAATTCAATTTCTCTGTACCTTAGTGATTACCTTGATGTGCTATCGTCTGTATTATTTGTCTAAATTAACATAACCTGCGCTAACTAGCAGTGGAATTAAATTAAGGCAAATATGTTAATTATTTTGTTTTGGTTTAAATGTGTTTTATGAATGTTGCTGTTTATTTCCTTAATAAATAAGTAAATAAACTTCGCGAATTCGGCATGGTCTTTCAGAACTTATAGGTGTAGAGAAATCGGTATTGTCACAACTCACCTCTATTACAAGTCACCTCTATTCTCACCTCGGTCTCCCCTACACTCCAGAAACTATGTAGATTGTACACCAGCTTATTCGTGGTTCAAAAAACATTGAAAATACTTTCATGAAAAAGGACCTACCTAATACTCGTAGTTATTAAAAGATGATATTAACATTTTAGAAGACCAAAATGTTTAGCATGTTATAACTGCCTAGCTCGCATCGATAAAAATACTACTATTGTAAATCCTTGAAAAACAGGCTAACGACCGAGAAAAGGGACTTGAGTTTCTTGCGATGCTTTTTCTCAGCAATTAACTGAAACAGTAGTTGGGCTAAAATTGTAATACCATGATGACTCAAAGCGCTTTTACNACTTTTACAGGCATTGATCTCAACATCAAACAAGGCTAAAACATCCAATTCACTGTAAATATTGACCGCTCTATTCCGGTTGCTGTTAGCCCATTGTAAATAACAGTCAATTTAGAAATGTGTCATCATCAAGATGACTTTTATTATTCTTAATAGTCAAATTATTCGTCTACTTTATAGCATTTAACCTTGTCTATCTTATTTGTAATAAAACCAAATCAGCCATCTTAATTACCTAACGGTCTCAAAATGTTGTTTGTATAGTTATAAATTTCAATATAACTGTATTTTTGAAAGTTGGAATTTTGCATTGATAAGACTTTTTCAAAACTTAAAATGCAAGACTAAAGTGTAACGGTACATCAAGAACTATCCTAATGGACCGAGACTACAGAAATGTTCGTCAACAATGCACATTTGCATACATTACATGTGACATTCATTGTTTGTTCCGAATTGAGAAAGAATTTGACAAAGAAACTGTTCATCAACTTGTGAATCATTATTTCCAGTTGCCAGCTTTTAAAAATATCTTTAAATACGTCTTAACATCGTTGATCATAATATGGCTAGTGCCGAGAAGAAGCAGCGCTAGAAAGCATTTTCACTATTTTCAACATCTTTTTCTATAATAAAAGATACTTAAATCTCTGTTTGATGATGTTTTCCTAAAAGTAAGTCGTAGGTATTGTTGGTATTACCAGTATTAACCTTAAAAGATAATGCTATGAGTTTTTTGTATTGATACCTTCATTGTAAAGATACATAAATATAATATTATGAACTATAATATTATTAAAAACAAGAAGAAAAATAATAATAAATCGACAAGTAACATTGGCAACAAATCGAAGAGGCAGGCGACAGTGGGAAATCCAGTGACACATAAACCTTGAGGGGCATTCTTAATTGTTTACAATATTGCATTATTTTACAATGAAAGATGTTTAAAAATATCACGATGATCGTACACAAGCAACCGAGTGGGAAGTGCAGTTATGCAAACAAAAAACTCGTAACAATACGAATGTAAGCAGCTATGCTAAGCAGACACAATAATACTTATTTGGATACCCCAGCGACCCACGCGGAGGTAAATGTGCTTTGGCTTAACATTTGTATACTTATAATAGTAGGTATACACTACAGGGTGGAAACGATAAGTGATCTCACTCGATTAAGTCTAAACTATACAAGATGGAAACATTGAATTTTAGGATAGATCCAGTTTATTTTGTAAACTGTTATTGGTACCGTTGTATAGAGCTCGTGAAGCACTTTCAGGATCAGTAACCAGTTTTTGGATATCTTGTATAGTTTAGAAATAATCGAGTGAGATCACTTATCTGTAAACTCATCGGGCTACTTAGTAGCCAATGGACGAAGCTCCCTATAAAACTTTGATCAACTTTGGATTGAAAACAAGAATGGATATGACATGTCTAGTGGACAGGCAGTTTTTGTAATCACAACACACAAACACAGAAAGCTAAAGGGAAAATTTAGAACTTGAAACTGAACGATGCAGCAATGATGAGCAATAAAAACTTACTCAAAACTCGCTATAAAGTATATTGCGCATCAATTCAAGGGTTGGTAAAATTTCAATATTAGGATCAATCTTGAACCAATTCTTACTTGACTGTCATTTATAATACGGCTCTAAGAATATTTACCACAAGTCATAAAGGTTTAATGCTTAATCTAAGACATTAAAACAGTTAAGATTCAGCAGTAAAATTTCCCAACAAATATCACGTTGCAGAATGGCTCAGCTTATAATTGCATTGCTATTCCGTCCCCGTCCCGCCGAGGTGAATGCCTACCGCAAGGTTTTCCTTTGACAGTACGTGGTTTGATAATACAAATAGTATATTAATTCACATTGACCAAAATGGCGACTAACACTATATTAGAGATAATAACAGCAGAAGATCGACTGCCTACAGTTGGACATACGCCCGTATTCACAAACATTACTATGAGGTCTCACAGTGCACGTGGACGCACAGGGTGACACACGAACCAATCACATAGCTATATTATTGTGCGTTCGATTTTCTGCTTCACTTAAGCAAGTGGGTATCGTTTGTGAATATGGGTTTTAGACTTCTCATAAACTTGAAACAAGGAAAAAATTGGCTCAGTACCTACTGAATCGATTATAATACCTACTTAGGTACTTAATATTCTAGAGGCAATTGCGCGAATCCTCATTGTAGCACCCAAAATTAGTTTTGACCTTGGACAGGTCGTCAGAGGCCAGAAAACTGTGGAATGAGTATCATCGTCATTATCATTCTCCACTGCAGGAACATGACCTTCTCTAATTCACTAAAAAAACCTTTGTTTGTCACTGTCATCTGCTTTGCAATGGAGGGAAGTCGAACCTTAACTTCGAACTCCTCCTATGTTCTTCTGATTAATTTCGTTGCGGGTCCAATGACAGTTTAACTTTCCCCCGGGACAAACTTGACCTTCACTGGTTGGGTTTTTATTGAGCTACACAGGAGTGGAAACGAGAGGAGGAATAGTCCCGTTAATTCATTAAAAGCAAATAGAGAATTTGATCCACACTAAAAATTGAAAGGCCTATCTATAAAAGCTTCTGAGCTAACAGTCTTTGAGCCACTATTTCTATAGAGTGGGTCCACGATTAAAAATCGTTAATGACTTAGGCCCAGTATGGTTTGGCAAAATATTCTATACTCTACTAGAGGGGAAAAGTGGCATAGCATAGCTGAAAATCGGAGAGAGTGCAAAAGAGATAAGAAGGCTTTTATATCACGTAGAAGGAAACTAAAAGCTCGTAATAATAAACAAACCTTGTGTTTAACAAACTACCTTGCTAGAGGGCGATTATTTTCTTAAGGAAGTGAGTTTGGTTTTACGGAAAATGTGTGTAACTTACAGATTATCTTTGCTAAATACTTCATTTAAATAACTTTTAAATGGAATTACTACCGTTATCTTATTATGTCTTAGATAAATCCTAATATCTAAACGTTATCCTAACGTAAAGCTATTATACTCGTACCTACATGTTTTTATTTTCGATTTCCAGTAACTTACGCCAAGTAACAAACAAGTTTAAATTGTAGGCAAATATTTTGAATCATGAGTAATGTTATTATGATTGATGCTTGCTCGATGCATTACATTAAATCAAATAGTTGTCACCATGGTTGTAACAAATGATTTAAAGCCGACTTCAGGTAAGTATTTGACGTTATTTATTGAAAAGCTTGGTTTATGTATTTTAACAATTGCCAGTGACCGATTCTGGGAAAAATGTTTAGAACCTACCTCTGATTTATGCGATGTCTTTTCTCAGTAGTTCTTTTGTTAATTATTTAGTTATTTTAATAGGCACTTGAGTAAATTCAACAGCACTACCGAATTTTGGTAGGTTTGTGATGGTTTTTGAGATGTCAGTATTATTTTAGCCTGTAGGTACCTAAGTTTTAAATGAATTTCATTTTTGGGCCGTTTGGCGTAGTGGCTCGAAACGGACTCCTATTCCTAGAGGTCGTGGGTTCGATTCACGCTCAGTACAAACATTTTTGTGCATGAACATATTTGTTTGTATTGGACTGGGTGTTTTCTATGTATAACATGTATGTATGTATTTAAAAAAAAGTATTTAAGTATGTTTATATCCGTTGTCTAGTGCCCATAGTACAAGCTTTGCTTAGTTTGGGACTAGAGGCGCAGTGTAAAATGTCCAAGGATATTATTTATTTAGAAACCATTTAAATGAAGCGTATTTAACAACACGGTCATTGTTTGCAGCTGACCTGCTTTCTATGACATGTCATAAAAAGCCTCTATTATCAGGCATATTGTGTTTGTATTTTGTAGGTTTCTTGCCACCGGTCGATAGTGAAATCTGTTCAGGATCGAGGTCAACGCGTTGCTTAAGTCAGTCTTACAATGTTAGAAGGTCTAACATTTTTTTGACTTCTAGACTTTTGAATGTTATGAATCATAAGGCCCAGTGTTCAGGTTATTTTATAACAAAAGTATGTGAGTCATAGTGACTAAAACCAGGCCTCCGTCACTCGCCTATGCCGGCCGAGATAATTACCTACAGCGCGCGACAACTTGAAGTTGCAGATCAGTCAGGGCCGCCACGCGCCTGTGTACACACGCGTACCTATACACGCTCGGTCGATCATCGTCGCAATCAAGGTTTATTGTTCCAACAGCACTGTTATTCTTATTTAATGGAAAATCGTAATATTTAGGAATAATTAACTGTAGTGATTTAAATAATTTAAAAAAACTACACTTTTTAAATAATTTTGAAATACTTATGACAAAAAACTGTAGCAAAAAAATTATTTTAGCTAATAAAAACATGAACTTTACTTCACCGTGTCTATTTTCCGACACTACACCTTTTAAAACTGTTTGTCCAATTTCGAAATATCGCAACACTGAATAGTCCAGTCAATGAATGCTTTAACGACGGTGTAGAGAGAAATCCCTGGAACACAATTTCTGACCTCGGGACTTTATTAAGACTAGTCAGGAGGTGAACATAGTAAAAGTCCCCGCCCTTAGCCCTTGAGCCGGCGGGGAGAGGGGGGTTTAAAGGTAGCACTTTTCGGTTTTTCGCTTAATCCTCGGAAACTATGCGTCCTAGTGACATGGCTACTATGAACCAAAAAAAGCTTATTCAATTTGCTACCGGTGAGACATTCAAGTTTTTCTTTATCTTGTATAGTTTTCGCGGCATCTGCTCTAGAAGGTCTGTAATATTGGAAATTTTAATTTTGTCTTACATGTTCCTATCAAGAGAAAATCGACTAAATCAACATTAGGCAAACATTATAGACATGCGGGAGCATGTTAAGCCTAGTTCCAGGGAGGGAACTGCATCGTGCGTATATTAAGACGAACTAATTGGAGCCCCTTTTGACTCCTCATCACTTAAAAAGCACTGTGCATTAACACTTCAAATTAGGCTCATGTGTTGAGACTTGCAAGATAAACATCAGCTTCAAATTTCATAAATATACCTCAAACGGTTATTTAGGTATTGACGTTCAAAAATCGACATTTAGGACACTAAAATCTATCTATCACCTGTGAAATGTAAAAATTTACTGGTTTTTTATTTGTTCCTTTGTATTTACACAACTACCTATCTGGATGCTAAATTTGAACCTTCAAGGTCATCTGGAAGTGGTTAGAATTTGGTCTTATAGGTCAGCCATGTAGATTTTTAGACGTCAATACCTAAAGAACCGTTTGAGGTATATTTATGAAATTTGAAGCTGATGTTTATCTTGCAAGTCTCAACACATGAGCCAAATTTGAAGTGTTAATGCACAGTACTTTTTGAGTGATGAGGAGTCAAAAAAGGCTCCAATTGGTTCGTCTAAATATACGCACGGTGCAGTCCCCTCACTGGAACTAGGCTTAACATGCTCCCGCATGTCTAGAATATTAGCTCAATATTGATTTAGTCGATTTTCTCCAGACGGAAACATGTAAGACAAAAATAAAATTTCCAATATTACAGACCTTCTAGAGCATTTGCCGCGAAAACTATACAAGATATAGAAAAACTTGACTATCTCACCTGTAGCAAATTTAATAAGCTTTATTTGGTTCATAGTAGCCATGTCACTAGGACGCATAGTTTCCGAGGATTAAGCGAAAAACCGAAAAGTGGTACCTTTAAACCCCCCTCTCCCCGCCGGCTCAAGGGCTAAGGGCGGGGACTTTTGCTATGTTCACCTCCTAACTAGTCTAAATAAAGTCCCGAAGTCAAAAATTGTGTTCCACGGATTTCCATCTATAATGCTTTATTGACTGGACTAGAAGTTTATTAATAGGTACTTTAGAGAGTACGATTATACAAACACCACTAGATTAAAGTTTACCTATCGTAAATACAATAAATGCTTCTTAAAATTAAGTTTTTATTTATTTTACTTTGCTTATACAACCCTGACGCTTGAGCTGTGAGGTAGATCAACTCTGAACACAAAAAAATTGCGCTCTTGTGAGCGTAGTAGTAAGGTGCGATTTCGAATGCACCAGGTGCGTTGGATATTTTGCATTATTATTATTACCGTTAAAATGTCGGCATCTGATCCTACACAAAGGAGTGCAATTTCTGTTGCTACTATTATGTATTCTGTGCTAAAACGTACTAAAACACAGATTTTTCTAAATAAATACACATGTAACTTTAAAACGAAAACTACGAAAGAGCTAAAAGTACATACAGGATTATTTTTGAGGGAATTGTCTCGACATAATTTTTCTGAACACTCGTGACTCGTCATCAATACAATCTGTTAAAATGGTTCTCAATATTATCTAAAAATACTCCACATACCTACTCCACAACTTACCTCCTGAAAAGTTGATAAATATTGTAAGGATAAGGAACCGCATCGAACTGGTCAATCTAGAAATCATTGGGAAAGCCACATTTCCAGCAGAGGACATGTTAAAATGATGCTGGTCACGACGGAAGTTTGACCATCATCATCACAGTCACAGGACGTGCACTGCTAAACATAGGCCTCCCCCCCAATGCTTTCCATATTTTTTTTTATGCATAACATATTGCCCGGTTGGTAGCGGCCTGCATCCAGCGCCTTCCTTAATGAGGTCATCGGTGAGGGTCACTTTGTGGACGTCCCTCGCTGTGCTTTTCGGTGAAAAGATAAAACTCATTTATTCATGCAAGCAGGCTTTCAAAAAGCACTTTTACACGTCCCAGTATTAACCCTAAAACTGCTTCAGGACAACAAATGGGCCAGTGAGAAGAAAAGCGCAAGAAACTCAGTCACTATATTAAGTCTCAACTCATGACTGTTTTCACCATCAATCGCTAATTTTTAAGTGACCCCTATGAAAAGTCACTATATTAAGTCTCAACTCATGACTGTTTTCACCATCAATCGCAAATTTTTAAGTGACCCCTATGAAAACAAAATTCCTGTTATGTGTTATACCATAGGAATCACTTAAAAATTAGGGATTGATGGTGAAAACGGGCGTCAGTCACGTTATTATAGGAAATTATTCTTTACAGCTGTCAACCGTCAAACCAACGTCCAAGATCATTCTCCATGCGCAAGACTTCTCCATCGCCTCCCAGGCTGTGACCCTCACGGGCCAGGACGCCCCGGGGGTCATGGGGGCAGCTATCAACGACACCTACAACTTCTTAACTGTCTCCCTGGATAAGAACCTGGAAGTGGGCCACAATTACACCCTGACGATACCGTTCTATGGCAACCTGAAGACTGGCCTGGATGGAGTGTACATTAGCCAATACGTCAATAAGAACACCAAATCGAAAGAGTAAGTTTTAAGTATTTTTTCTGTGGTTCTGTAGGTACTTAAGCAATGAATCTATACTGATATTATAAATGCGAAAGTAACTCTGTCTGTTTGTCTGTCTGTCTCGCTTTCACGCCTAAACCACTGTACCGATTTTAATGAAATTTGGCATAGAGATATTTTGAGTCCCGGGAAAGGACATAGGATAGTTTTTATCCCGGTTTTTGAAACAGGGACGCGCGCGATAAAGTTTTTCTGTGACAGACAAAATTCCACGCGAGCGAAGCCGCGGGCGGAAAGCTATTTGTGAATAACGCCGTAAGGTGGAGTACCTAAACGTATTCTTGAATAGAGACCATGTTTTGTTCGTTCATTCGTTTGAGTCAAATGATGTCTACTGCTAGACAAAGGCTTCCCCCAAAAATTTCCACAACGACCGGTCCGGACGGAGGAACTGACTATCTTACCTCTAACTGCCGGAACACAATAATACTGTTAACATTGTTGTTATGGCGACAGACTTAGGTAAGATGGTGGTAGCTAGCCAGGCGGACTTAGAACAAGCCCTACCACCAACTAAACCGAACAGAAAAATCTGCCCCCACTGCGAATCGAACCCGGGACCTCTGCGTCTGAAGCAGGTGGTCTTACCACTAGACCACAAAGGAGGNAGAGGAGGTTAATACTAAAACTTTCTAAACTTGTTTGTTTGTCCAGGTACCTCATCACGACCCAGTTCGAAGCGATCTCCGCTCGCAAGGGCTTCCCGTGTTTCGACGAGCCGATGTACAAAGCCACCTTCAAGATCACGTTGGGCCACCACCAGCTCTTCACTGCCGTCTCCAACATGCCTGTGAAGACCAGCTACGACCAGAAGTAAGTTGAACATAGGTAGCTACCGCCGTTCTGCCGCCGCTACTGCCAAACGATTTTTTCCTGTTTAGCTCAAAGGTTAACTGGCAGAGAAGGCAATAAGGTTGTGTTGTATTTAAACACCTTTTTTATCTTTCAGCATCATCGAATCATACTGGCCTTGGCACATGGTTGGACAAAAGTTCAGGTAAGTGTATACAAGTTTTACCGAGACACTATCCCTATTAATTACTATCAATAAGTACCTTGAAATAACCTTGTCTCTGTGTTACATTACTTTAAACATTACCTGTCTTTGACTTAGCCATGTGGTTACTACCGAATAACAGTAATAAATAACAATAATAATAATCTCTCCTGTATAAGCCAAATGACCTTTGTCTTTGCGTTACCTATCTATCACTGTTTTTATGCTCCACTCATATCCTCTCGTGGATGTCGTAAGAGGCGAATCTCCTCGCAATCTAAATCCTCAATGGTCAACCAACTGACCTTTGACTTTGCGCTAAATATCACTGTTCTGATTTATCCAACCACCCTCGTTATTGCAGGAAAATCAAGCTGTCATTTTTCTGAGTTTTTCAACCATATTCTTGCAGGAAGAGCAAGTCCGACTTCGTATGGGACGAGTTCGACACGTCAGTACCGATGTCAACCTACCTGGTCGCCTTCGTTGTGTCTAAGTTCGCTCACGTGGAAAGCCCACCCAATCTTTCCACCACCAAGTTCCGGATCTGGGCGCGGAGCGATGCCATCGACCAGGTACGTTCTTATCCCATCATCATCATTCATCATTTCAACCACAGGACGTCCAACGTTAAACATAGGCCTCCCCCAATGATTTGCATATTGATGGTCAACCACAATAATAAATCTAAGGTGTTATGCTTCCTTCTGAGCGGGTGACCAAGGTCCGATTATTTGTCATCATCTCTGTTTTCTACTTATACTATAGTCTGGTCTGCGAACACGTAGAATTTTGTCCAATGACCCCAAGCTACCCATCCTTATCGCTCGCACGTAATTATGTTGCTGTCGCACTCGCACACTCACTGCGGGCGCCCGTCGCACAGTCGCGACAACAATATAATTACGCGCGAGCGATAAGGATGGGTAGCTTGGGGTCATTGGACAAAATTCTACGTGCTCGTAGACCAGACTATAGTCAGGTACTCATTATTTGTAAAAAATCTATCAATGTCAAATCAATACAACACCCTGTCTAAGTCCAATAATGTTAATGTTGATTTTTCCTTACTTTACGTAAATACAAGCCCACATGCTTGGACAAATCTCACCGATTTGAACAAGCATAGAGACTTCTTTACACCATATTGATTTTTCTCAGTTCTTTAACCCCCAATTTTTGGTTGCTTTAAGTGACCCCTATGGTAACACATAACAGACTTTTTGTTTTCATAGGGGTTACTTAAAAATTAGGGATTGATGGTGAAAACGGGCTTTAGTCTCTAATGCATGTTGTTTTCAGCTTTAATTAAGTTTGCATCTAACATGTGCCATTTTTGTAAGTTTTTCTTGTGAATGCGACAATGTAACCTTGTGGGTGATCAAATAAAATAAATTATCTTCTCTCCCAGACGGCGTACGCAGCGAATATCGGTCCCCGTGTCCTGGACCACTTCGAGAAGTTCTTCAACGTGTCCTTCCCGCTGCCCAAGCAAGACATGTTTGCGATCCCGGACTTCGCCGCCGGAGCCATGGAGAACTGGGGCCTCATCACATACAGGGAGACCACGCTGCTGTTTGATAAGAAACAGTCGTCGTTTGTGAGCAAGGAGAGGGTGGCTGAGGTAAGCAAAACCTATACCTTACCTTAAAAGAAGAATGTGAGGATGTTTAAAAAAACGTAATTGATTATTGGCCCAAACTCATATTTTAATTTATTTATTTATTTTGAACTTAAATGCACATAAAACATTGTACATAAGGCGGACTTAATGCCTTTCGGCATTTTCCTCCAGTCAACCTTAGAGCCAAACTGAAAATAAAGTAGGCGGTATAAAATTGATATTAACTTAGATGAAATAAGATTACATAAATAACATATAGGAATAGATACATATATACTTACATATTATTTAAAAGGTTACTCAAATTAGTAGTTGGTAAAACGGGTTTCTGTTTTACTCTAAGAGTACTTATTTATTTTGCGTTATACCAAGAGTTATTTTTGAATAAAAGTTTGGTCGAATAGGGCCTTAAAATATTACAGAATCAGAATCAGAATTTTATTTGCGTAAAAACATCTACTTCAGTAAATCCTTTGTTTTGTCATGACCAGTGAATGACATCATAATGGACTAACGCCCGTATTCACAAACATTACTATGAGGTCTCACAGTGCGCGTGGACGCACAGGGTGACACACGAACCAATCACAGAGCTCTATTCGACGCTGTGCATTCAATTTTCTGCTTCACTTAAGCAGGTATCGTTTGTGAATACGGGTGAATATCCTTTAACCAGGCTGGTATCCATAGAGCCCACATCAATTTGAAGTTTATGCTGTGAGGATACGGTTGAACCAATGACTTTTTTTAGCATAACATATCATTGTTCCCCAGGTGATCGCCCACGAACTAGCCCACCAGTGGTTCGGCAACCTGGTGACCATGAAGTGGTGGTCCGACCTGTGGCTCAACGAAGGCTTCGCCACCTTCATGGCGTCGGTCGGCGTGGCAGCGGTAGAACCAACATGGCGCGCCGACCAGGGATATGCTGTGGAGAATCTCATTTCCGTGCTGGGACTGGACGCTTTGGAGTCTTCGCACCCTGTGAGTTGTGGGATTATTGGATCATTGTTTCCAACGTAGCAACTCTTGTTATTGAATTTCAAAGTTGGTAATAGTTTGTGCCAAATAAAGGGAAGTAGAAACGCGGTTAAATAAGTGATTGGGCTTTTACACTTAATATTATATGTAAAAGCCCCAAGTCGTCGTATCGTGCTTATACTCGATACGACGTCGACATCATGTGGAAATCTACGACACGACAACACAAAGTACTATACGACGGTACGACAATGACATCTAGATAACGTGTTGCGTTAATTACCACAGAAAAGGATGTCGTACATTTCCACGATAAATCAAGCTTTTACGACTGTAGTAACTTCTGTATTTGTAGAGCTATTTTGCAAAGACCATGCATGTGAGGGTCTGACGTGTTTTGACTGTTGTGTGTTTTAGTACAGTCAGCGTCCAATAGTTCGAGAAACCCAAAGAAGCCAAAAAGTTGACTACACAACCATATTCAAATTTTTAACTAAGACGTGTTGCGAGCTTTTTGGCTACGTCAGCGTCAAATATTCCCTATTTGACGCTGACTGTACAATATCTGACATAATCTGTGGTGCAGGTGTCAGTCCCGATCGACGACCCGAAGCGTATCAATGAGATCTTTGATGAGATCTCGTACCGCAAGGGATCCACCCTCATCCGGATGATGACCATGTTCCTGGGAGAGGAGGTCTTCAGGAAGGCGCTGCACAAGTAAGTTCCCTTAGCTTCGAACTCCTGTGTTCTGATTAATGTCGTTGCGGGTCCAATGACAGTTTAACTTTCCCCCGGGACAAACTTGACTTTCACTGGTTGGGTTTTTATGGCGGTCAAGCTGTAGATCCTGGCTACACAGGAGTAGATAGTTGTGACTGACATGACGCCGGTATTCACAAACATTACTATGAGGTCTCACAGTGCGCGAGGACGCACAAGGTGACTCATGAACCAATCACAGAGCTCTATTCAACGCTGTGCGTTCGAATTGCTACTTCACTTAAGCAAGCATCGTTTGTGAATACGGGCGTTAGTTTGTTGCGGTGCTTCTTCTCAACACTTGGCAAATGTTTGTCTCGAAGAGCTGGTAAGGTAAAAAAAAAGCATTTTGACTATTTGTAAGAAGTAATTTAATTAGTCTAAATCAATAAAGATATTTTTGATTAGATTTAACCACGAATTGTATAAGTTTAACTGACAGTAAAGACTTTATTACTTTACTTTACTTATTCAATAGTTTCTGAGTTTCTTGCTTCTTCTCAACACTGCCCCATTTATTGTCCCGAAGCAGTGTGGTAGGGTTAATACTGGGACGTGTAAAAGTGCTTTTTAAAAGCTTACTTGCATAAAAAAATGAGTTTTATGAGTATGTGAAAAAATTCAGTAATAAACATGTCATATTTTTCCCCAGCTACCTCGTAAAGTACTCCTACCAGAACGCGGCCCAAGACGCGCTCTGGGAAGAACTAACGGCCGCGAGCCGCCAGTACGGAACCCTGGCCCGTGACGTCACCGTTAAAGAAGTTATGGACACGTGGACCAAGCAGACTGGGTATCCTGTGCTGACGGTAACCAGGGATTACAGTGATAACACGTTGGCTGTTACACAGGTTAGTTTCAGCTTAATACCTTAACCTCTCATTTTAACCAATGGATGTCTGCCTGGACAAAGGTCTCCCTCAAGGATATCCACAACGAACGGCCCTGTGCTGCTCTCATCTAGGCACTGGCTAGATCGTCAGTCCATCGAGTGAGAGGCCTGTCTAGATCACATCTTCCAGTTTGTAGACGTCACTCCAATACCTACTTCATCAGTGCTACGAGTTATGTGCCTATACTACCACTTAATTTTGACAATTCAGTCGGTTGATTAGTTGTCATACAGGTTTCCTCATTTCGAATTTTAACAAAGACTTGGAATGCGACCTTTCCTGACTGACGACTGCTTAGCTTTGTATCGCGTTAATTTGCATTCTACAGTCTGCGGTCAAGTTAAAGTGAACGTAGTCCGCATCATGTATGAACTACATTGTCGGTCAGGGCGACAATACCTGTCAGATCGCATCAATACGAATGCATAGAGACCGACAAAGTTGTTCATACATGATGATGGTTTGCCCAACTTTATGTGTATATTTAACTGTGGAAACTTAATTGGTTTAAATGTTTTCTTCCTGCACCTAAGTTAAATTATATTGTAATTGTATGTTCCCCAAAAACAAAATTATGTGGCTGCGTTTACTTTGACCTAATCGTAAACTGCAGAAAGCACTCTCAAATGTTGCCTGCAGAAAGCATCCAGTGTGACAGATGAGAGATGAGAAAAGAAGAAATAAATAAGTAGCCATGTAGGTGACAAGAAGTTCACCGGGTCATCTAGCTTCAAAAAAACCAACACCAACCTCCCCAGAAACGCTACCTCAACATGGGTTCTCGCGGCAGCACCGACTCCTCCTGGTGGGTGCCTCTAAAGGTGCTCTGCCAGTCGGAAGCATCCTCTCCTACTGGCGACCTTCAATGGCTGGCCGATGATGAGGGCGTGAGCACGCAGCATCGGTTCGAACACGGCGCCGGGGCGGACGAATGGGTGCTGTTCAACTATGATATGATTGGTGAGTCGATACATTCATCATCATCATCATCATTTCAGCCATAGGACGTCCACTGCTGAACATAGGCCTCCCCCAATGCTTTCCATGTTGATCGATTGGTAGCGGCCTGCGTCCAGCGCTTCCCTGCTACCTTTACGATGTCGTCGGTCCACCTTGTAGGTGGACGTCCCACGCTGCGTTTTCCGGTACGCGGCCTCCACTCCAGAACCTTGCTGCCCCATCGGCCGTCAGTTCTGCGTACTATGTGCCCTGCCCATTGCCACTTCAGCTTGCTAATCCGTCGGGCTATATCGTTTACGGATCTCCTCATTTCATTGTCGATACATTAAGCTGTTTAAAAATGATTACCTTTAGATGTTTTTTATTTATGATGATTTTAAGGTGAATATTAGACATTTCTTTTTAATGTAACGTTCTTGAGAATGGTATAATACAGGTAAAAGTATGACGTTTGTTTCGAGACATATCGCCCTAGACATTTCATAGAGCGACTCGTTGTTCTGTTACAAGTAACTACTTTAGTCTATACTCACCTTTACATTTATTATTGTCGTTTCTCCAAAACTGTCAATTTTCGGTCAACAATCTGCATTTAACTACAAGAAAATGAAAAGAGGGAAAAGGGGCCGTCCATATATTACGTCATTCTAAATTAGGGGGGGGGGGCATTAAGAAATGACGATAGGATGATTGTAGGGGGGGGGGGTCTAAAATCTGAAAAAATCGATGACGTAATTTATGGACGGCCCCAAAGGCTGCTGGATCTTAGTGTTGCCTCTACAACATCCATCATCATCATTTCAGTCACAGAACGTCCACTGCTAAAAACAGGCTTCCCCTATATCATTAGGCCAATCTGGAAATCATCTAGCGCCTTTCTGCTACTTTGAATAAGGTCATCTGTTCACCTTGTGGGTGGATCTCCTCTTGCTATGGAGCTAGTCCTGACCTCATGTTCTGCGACCTGTTTGGCGCGTGACCGTCGTTTGTTCAACAGTGGATGCCCTTTGACCGAAACAAACGAATGATTCCTGTGTCCAAGCATCATAAATAATAATCCTACACTTATTATTTTACAAAACTTTGTCCCACAGCGCCGTACCGCGTGAACTACGACAAGCGCAACTGGCAACTCCTAGTCGGCGCGTTGACTGGTGGAGATCACCACAAGCTACCAGTCCTGGGCCGCGTGCAACTGCTGTCGGATGCCTTTGCGTTAGCCTGGAATAACCAGCTCGACTACAACACTGCTTTACAGTGAGTACCACACAGAACTTCAAAACTATTCTCACCTCTCGTTCCTACTGCTCGAACTTCAGTGTAGCCAGGATCTGCAACTGATCGCCAATAAAATCACTGTCCAGTTGGAATAGGATGCGCGCTGTGACATACACTTATCGACGTCAAAATCGATAAAATGGTGCGATAACCGCTTATCGCGGCGCACATCCTAGGCCTATTGGAGGAAGATAAACTGTCACCGGCTACCACACGACTGCCCTAGAAACTGCCTGGCATCTAGCAGCTCCCAGGAGCCGTGAACTCTATGCACCATCATAATTTGAATCTTTTACATAATACTTGTAATTTCGAAAGAGGTGACATAAGAACAAATATTATGCTAGTATCAAGCTTTCCCAACTCGACTGGCCAGTGTGGGGAGCGTAGGTTAAATCTTGCATTTTCCTCTGGTTAAGTAATTAGAGAGGATCTTGACTTGCGCTCACTACACTTGCTAAACGGGTTGCAGACCTGATGTCTGCATAATTTTTAGGGTTCCATACCTCAAAAGGAAAAAACGGAACCCTTATAGGATCACTTTGTTGTCCGTCTGTCCGTCCGTCCGTCCGTCTGTCAAAACCATTTTTCTCAGGAACGCGTGGAGGTATGAAGCTGAAATTTATATCAATTACTCAGGTCTACTGTCCCTTGAAGCTGTGAAAAAATCAAACTTCTAAGCCAACGCAATCAAAAGATACAGCCGTTTATGCCGCAAATTTTCGACACTTGCAAGGGAATCAAAACCACAGGGTGCTTCCCGTGAACTCAGAATCTTGAAATTTGGTACGAAGCAACGTCCTATAGCATAGATAAAGGAAAAATTACGAAAACCATACATTTTTAGTTACATTACAAAATACATATTTTTTAATAAATATAAACTTAAGAATTTCATTTTGCAATAAAAATACCATAGTTATGACTCGATTGTCGTAATGAACGAACTTTGTAAACCTTGCAGGTTTGTACGGAACCCTCGGTGCGCGAGTCCGACTCGCACTTGGCCGGTTTTTTTTATGGCCAGTTCTCGTAGGTTCTATCTACCCTTCCGGGACCACACTATCGGCCAACTGAAAGTCTGTGGTCTGCGCCTAGGCTTAATTTAAGTTTTCGTTGTGTAATTGAAAATATCTTCTGCCCCAGACTAGCGAGCTACCTCAAGCACGAGACCGAGTACTTGCCTCTGTCCAACGGTCTAAACGTGTTAGCCAAGCTCGAGTCGGTGCTCCGCCGGTCGCCGGACTACGGCGCCTTCCAGAAGTTCGTCCGGCGGCTCATCACCGACACCTACCGCCAGTCCGGCGGGCTGGCCGCCAAGCAGATCATTAATGGGGACGACCTTAACAGTGTGAAGATGCAGGTAAGTGTCCCGGGTTGATATTACAATTAAAGTTAAGGGTTGAGTTGAATGTACTTATTCAACTCCCTATATGGCGAGAAGCTACTGCTTATTCTGATCACGAATCAGTAAAAAAATTGACTTCGAAAAAAATTTAAAACGAACTTTAGTTAGTCAAAGAAAAATGCCTAATTTACACTACCTACCTACTTTACGTGGCTTTCTTCAGTAGGCTATCCGACATGATAAGCGGGCGATCCGCGTAGCTCGATGGGTGCCGTAGTGTATTGCAGTATTGCGAGCCACAGTACAATTGATGTCGCACGGAAAATATTCGCTAAAAATTCCACTTTCATTTGTATTTTTTTTTTGGTGGATAATGCGTTTATACAAGTCATAATAGATGACCTAAATAACATGGCTAGGATTGAAATCAACACCCTGTATAGACCATGGCTGGTTTTTGTTGTGATAGAGGTTTAAAACGCTTGTATTGGTGTCCAGACGACGCTGAGCTCGTGGGCGTGCCGCATGAACGTGCCGGGCTGCCAGGAGAACGCGCTGGAATTATTCCAGGACTGGATGAACTCGCCGCGACCCGATGAGGACAACCCGTGAGTGCACGCAATGAGGGCTATCGTTTTAGCGCTCATCAGTTAGCGCCACTGCACACTGTAGAGTAAGGTCCTGTCACTTGCTAGTAGCGAAGACAGTGGCACCAACTGGTGAGCGCTAAAGTGGTAGGAGGACTATCGCATTTGCACTCATCAAGATGGCGCCTCTGTAGAGTAAGGTCCTGTCAATCGCCAGGGGTGCCAACTGTTAAGTATAAAAACGATAGCCCTCATTATTTTGATCCTTTCAAAACATAAATCAAAGTAGGTATAGATCGTGTCATCCATGTAGACGCGCCCCTCCATTCTTCCGCTAATATTTTCGTTATTTTTTGTCTAATTATCCATGAGTGCACACGCACACTACAATAATAGTATTTATTTATTACTAGCTTTCCGCCCGCGGCTTCGCCCGCGTGGAATTTTGTCTGTCACAGAAAAACTTTATCGCGCGCGTCCCTGTTTCAAAAACCGGGATAAAAACTATCCTATGTTCTTTCCCGGGACTCGAAACTATCTCTATGCCAAATTTCATCAAAATCGGTTGCGAGGTTTAAGCGGGAAAGCGTAACAGACAGACAGACAGAGTTACTTTCGCATTTATAATATTAGTTGGGATGTAGCATATTATTATTTGTTTTTGTTTTTCTTTCCTGCACTAGAAGTACCGCCAAACAAATTTGTTTTCTGCTCAACCCAAAGGTAAACTGGTCGAGAATGCTTTAGTGCATTAAGTTCGCCTTATTTACAAATTTATTTTGGCATAAAAGTTTAAATAAATAAATAAATAATGCCGCTCGGATTGCTCGGATCGAAATCCCCGCACCCCGCGCTTTCCTCGACTAAAAATTGGTGGGGCGCGTCTTCGTGGATGAATCGATGTATATGGCTACATTGGCATATTTTATGTCGTGACACGTGACAAGAGCATACAAATCTAAAGCATATCTGACGTTTGACGTCTCAAAAACACCCTCCTACGCTGTTCCCGTATCTCAGGCACTCTCAATTCAGCGCTAGATTTATAGTAAAGCCCGGTCTGTGAGCACGTAGAATTTTGTCCAATGACCCCAAGCTACTGTGCGACGCGCGCCCGCAGTGAGTGTGCGAGCGCGACAGCAACATAATTACGCGCGAGTGATAAGGATGGGTAGCTTGAGGTCATTGGACAAAATTCTACGTGTTCGGCGACCGGGCTTTAGTCGTAATATACCCTTCTTTCTTTCCATAGTAACCCCTCTTTCTAGCAAGATCTTTTTTGTGAATAGTGTCCGGCCGAGCTCCTTATAATTCAATTAATAAATCCCTCTCCCCTTTTTTCCCACTCTCGCTTTTTTTGTAAATACTATACTAGTCGGCCGTTTGGTGTAGTGGTTCAGAACGGACTACTATGCCGAGAGGTCCCGGGTTCGAATCCCGGCCGGGCAGAAATTGAAATGATGAATTTTAATTTCTGTGACGGGTCTGGGTGTGACTATCCCAACTAATATTATAAATGCGAAAGTAACTCTGTCTGTCTGTCTGTTACGCTTTCCCGCTTAAACCTCGCAACCGATTTTGATGAAATTTGGCATAGAGATAGTTTGAGTCCCGGGAAAGAACATAGGATAGTTTTTATCCCGGTTTTTGAAACAGGGACGCGCGCGATAAAGTTTTTCTGTGACAGACAAAATTCCACGCGGGCGAAGCCGCGGGCGGAAAGCTAGTGTATAATATGTATGTATTAAAAAAAAGTATATAAGTAGTATATCCGTTAAGCTAGCACCCATAACACAAGCATATTAATTGCTTACTTTGGGGCTAGATGGCGCTGTGTGAGATTGTCCAAAGATATTTATTTATTATTTATTTATTCAATCCTCAATAAATATTGCAATTATTAAACTATAGCGTGGCAAGGTGTAACACTCGTATATTTTATTGTAAAATCACTATCTTTTGAGCCAATAAAATACGTATTAAATTTCATTTGATTGACAGTATCCCACTGGACCTCCGACGCACAGTGTACTGCGAGGCGATGGCTCGCGGCGGCGTGCGCGAGTGGCGCTTCGCCCTCGCGCGGGTGCAGCGCTCCAACGTGGCCGCTGCCAGAGACGTACTGCTGCGAGGCCTGGCCTGCACCAGGGAGATATGGATACTGGCGCAGTGAGTGGACACTTTTAAAGTCCAATTTTTAATTCGACAGAATTCTGACAGCTGTCATTTTTGGACAATGAAGGTTTTCGCGAATGAAAAATCCGCCAGATGGCAATATAGATGACCCACGCTGAACTGTCCCACCAAACTCAATGACAGGGGGGCGCTACCATCGTTCAACTATGTGGTTTCCAACATGGCAAAAATCGGAACCAGCGATCCGGTATTGACGGTGGCGCCACACTCTCAATGTCATGCACAGGACAGTTCAGTATTTTGGAACTATACGTAAACGCGAGGTCCAAATGCTGCATGATTGGTTATTTTTGACATGACATTGACAGATATGTCAATATCTACCAATCACGCAGCAGTCAGGCCCCACATCCACGTCCCGCCATCTAGCGGATCTTTCGTTCGCGAAAACCCTCATTCAGATGTAATAAACCTTTTTTGCTTTGAATGTTAAATAAAAAATATGAAATGAAATTAATTACATCAAGTATAACCAGGCCTATTCATGCGAGTTTACAACGAAAACAAAACACGCGAGACTTCACTTCCTGAGATACCTAATTGACAGGACAATCATAAGCAAGTATTGACGCACGCACGTGTATTCTTCACCCATTTGCATTGTAAAAACAAAATCTCTGGTCAAAAATATCCCAAATGTGTATAATCAACATGCACATAATAATATGTATAGTGTAAAAATTTTGAAACATCAAGTGACAAAAATTGGAACTAATAACCCAGTATTGGTAACACCCTCCTGTAAATGTCATAGAGGACACTTCAGTGTTGTCCAACTGTCTTATAACTTTCGTTGCGCGACCTAAGGTCGAATGAGGGCTGCCATTCTTATACTAAAGCCATGTATTTATTAGGCAACATTTGTTTATAAACAGTTTATGACTAGTGTGAAACAAGTTTACCATAAACACAGGTTTCTGAAATTTGGCCGTCCACACTTGCTCTCCACTCATAGCGGGGAGCACGGCAACATGTATCATAAACAATGTTTCATCACCTACGTTTATGGACTGTATAAACAGTTTATAAAAACTGTTTCTGTAAACAGTTTATAAACAGTCTAACATTCAGATGATGAAACATTATGAAAAATTGTTTATGAACAATTTATAAACAGTGTTTATCAACAATTGTTGCCTAATGAATACATGGCTTAACAGTTGGCACCACTAGACTGATATGGCCCTCCTCAACAAGTTGAAAAAGCGTAAATGTAGCGTGAATGTAAAAGCGTGTTCTGTTTTTGGACGTATTGCTGCGTCACCGGCCCCGTCCCCTTGTCACATCTCCCTTTAGTTTCTGTGATCTGTGATACCTACCCTTATGTCTTATTTTGTTATTCTTACTAAGAAGTCTCTAGATTCTGACGTTAAGCGGTGGCAGTGGTGGAAACAAGGGGTCGAAACTAAGTTTCTAATAGTTACCTCACCAAAAAGCTAAATGGCTTTCCAAATATCAAACATAAATTCAACGATTTCCTGAGTTACTCACGAGTTGGCGCCTCTGAAAAGTACTCCTGTCACTTGCTTGTGGCTAAGACAGTAGCGCCAACTGGTGGTTACCATTAAAGCCCAACGGTGACGACGTCGAACTGCCAATACGAAATCCGAGGAAAGCTCGTTTGATCCCTGCTGACGGTCTATTCCCCTGTGACCACCTGGATTTGATCAACCAGGTGATCAAAGTGGACTCTTGGTGACACTTTGGTGTCCTTTGATCACCTATGGATAAGATCACCTGAGTGATTAAAGTGGACTTCTTCTATAAATGACTATGATGATGATAGACGGAAGCGGTCAAGTGCGCAGGATATTTAAGGTGCGCAAACGTTCGCACAGACGCAGGCGCACGCACTCGTCTTCCCCCTCCTCGAATCAGTGGAACGGAAAACCGCTACGACTGGAAGAGAGGTCAGATGATGTGTCTGGCCGATGGTAACTATGCGCCCTCTACCATCGCCCCAGGCCATCCACCTTGCCTTGCTGAATCGTCGAGTCCTCCAAGCCCATTTGCATATCTGCGGTGGGTGGGTTGCATTCCTCGTCAAATCAGACTTTATGCGCTTTGCGGGAGGGATCCGCATAAAACTTGTCCACCGAGATGGCAAGCCCCTCATCCAGGTTTAGCCCGTGAGCCGACATGGTTTGCCGGGGTGTGGCCGCTGTGCGCATCACAGCTACTTGGAGCCACTGGAGAGAGTTTATGTGCTAACAGCAGGTATGACACATCTCTGCCACCTCTATAGAGGTCGGCTGGCAAATTACTATAGGTACTCCTTGAAACTACTATAGGTACTCCTTGAAACTACTATAGGTACTCCTCCAAATTACTATAGGTACTCCTTGAAACTACTATAGGTACTCCTCCAAATTACTATAGGTACTCCTTGAAACTACTATAGGTACTCCTCCAAATTACTATAGGTACTCCTTGAAACTACTATAGGTACTCCTTGAAACTACTATAGGTACTCCTCCAAATTACTATAGGTACTCCTTGAAACTACTATAGGTACTCCTCCAAATTACTATAGGTACTCCTTGAAACTACTATAGGTACTCCTCCAAATTACTATAGGTACTCCTTGAAACCCGCAGGTACCTGGAGTGGGCGATAACCGAAGGCTCGGAGGTGCGCCGTCAGGACGCGGCGCTGGTCATCACGTCGATCACGCGCTCGTCCGTCGGCTACTACCTCGCCAAGGAGTTCATCTACACGCGCATACAGGACATCTACAAGGCGTGAGTATCCCTCAAACACATTTTATTTAAAGATTATTAGCAACTAGCTTTCCGCCCGCGGCTTCGCCCACGTGGAATTTTGTCTGTCACAGAAAAACTTTATCGCGCGCGTCCCTGTTTCAAAAACCGGGATATAAACTATCGGCTATCGTGGCTACATTCGAGACAAGAAATTACATTTCGTCAAAATCCGGTCGCCGAGCAGATGTATATTCGTACAATGACCCCAAAAGCCTATCTTTATCGGCGGCGCGTAATTTGCTGTCGCGCTCGCACACTCACTGCGGCCGCCCGTCGCACAGTCGCGACAGCAATATAATTACGCGCAAGCGATAAGGATGGGTATCTTGGGGTCATTGGACAAAATTCTATCTGCTCGGCGACCGGACTTTAGGCAATTTGCACGATGCTCAGGAATAGGTATAGGGAATAACTTGGACGTCCTCATCATTAGTCTGCACAAACATGACCCTCTCCAATTTATCAGACTCAAATAAAGTATTTTTGGTCTACCTAAACTCCACATTGGCCAGACGGGATGAAGAGACCTGATGATCCTATATTTCTTCCTTAGGGCTGTTTCAAATTAGACGCTTTGATTAGACCAATGGACGTTTTGAGCCGGACGCTTAAGGCCGGGTAGCAGAGAAAATGGCGAAAATGAGGTTTTCATTTTTCATTTTTGAGGTACTAAACAGTAAAATTAAAGGCCAAGTTTTTTATTGGGCATAGTTGAGGATATTTTCTAGGGCTATTAACGGATGGAAACACGATTTGATGAAGTTGACTCGATAGAATAAATTCCCAAAGTTACCTCTATTCGTTTTCTATTTATGGTTTTATTTTTAAAATAAGCGATTTGAGATTCTAAATCCTTTACTAAACTAAAGTTCAGAAATAACTTGAGGGCTTTTAACGGATGAAATTTTTATATTGCGTCTTATTTAGTTACTATGTTAAAAAATGTGGAAAAAATCGACAACATTTGCTATGATCGTTTGAACAAAGGCCTGCCACAACATTATTCTCCGCTACAGGTAGAGACAATTTTAATTTTAACTAAAATGTTTAATTTAATTCCAAATCTTTTGTTTTTATTTGAAATCTAACTTTAAAATCTAGAGCCATTTTCAGTTTCGTTGTTAACGAAGCGTTGAATGGCGCGCCCGGAGAGGCTTAGTTCAAACGATCATTGCAAACGTTGTGGTAGGGATAGATACATGCGATTTTTGGTTTTACGAAGGTAATACGACAGATAATAATACAAAGTAATAAAATTCACCGGTTATTGGGCCAATTTGTTTCAAAAAGTGTCATTTTTTATTATTTGTTGTTGGCCTTTTTTGTGCATTTTATGTATTTTTTTAGTATCGCCTATTATTTAGCATTATTACTGTTTTTATTTTATCAGGATATACCGCTTAGTTTAAAAGTTATTACGTTTTGTTTACAATAAGTAATTGGAAGAAAAAAAATCTATAAAAAATCAATCTCAAAAAAATTTTTACCTCTTTTTTGTCGATAAAAACAGGTCTAGTTCCATCTATTTTCATATGTACACTTTAACGTGACTTACACTGTATAGCTGAACAACTTAAATTGAATTTCTTTTTGTGTTTACATTTTGAAATTACTATTTATTCTTAGTTTAGTTTAGTTAGTTCTTGCATTATGCACTACAAAAATAAAGTAAATCTATCCATAAAAAACTGAAATAAATGTGCATGCAATAAACGTCTTTGAATTTGAATAAATACCAATAAAACTTTTTTTTAATAAATAGAGTGACGTATTAGAAAACATTGTATATTCATTTCAGATTGGCGACACTCGGCCAATCAGCTTTTGCAGATTCAGCAGCGACAGTCAAATGCTCATAACTTCAAGTTGGTAAGTAAATACAGGATGACCCATTGGTGGGACAAACATAAAGGATTAATTCTACTGCTTAAATTAATATTATGTATAATGTTGCAATGCCCTCACAGCGCTCATGTTCTGGGACTGTTTTATTTTTAATATCTTGTTTGTACCACATGAAGCAATAAAGATATTATGATTATTACTAGCTTTCCGCCCGCGGCTTCGCCCGCGTGGAATTTTGTCTGTCACAGAAAAACTTTATCGCGCGCGTCCCTGTTTCAAAAACCGGGATAAAAACTATCCTATGTTCTTTCCCGGGACTCAAACTATCTCTATGCCAAATTTCATCAAAATCGGTTGCGAGGTTTAAGCGGGAAAGCGTAACAGACAGACAGACAGACAGACAGAGTTACTTTCGCATTTATAATATTAGTTGGGATTAGTTGGGATAGTTGGGATACCTTGTTTGTACCACATGAAGCAATAAAGATATTATGATTATTATTATGATTAATACTGTAGATAGAAAATTTTGCTTGAAGAAAACATTCCTTTATTTTTGAAAAGAAAGAGAACTGCGTTCAAAGATTTCTGAAAATTCTCAATCATACCTTCACCATTTCTTAAAAAGAATTAAGGAATGTTTTCTTTGAGTAAAACATGCGTTTAAGAGCACTTTCCCTACAGGTGGCATTGCAAAATTCCACCCTATACAGGGTGTTAGGTAAATGGGTATATGAGCCGACACTAGCCCATGTTAACATGGTCATATAAATGGTATGGTGAAGTCAGGAATTTGATATCATCATTTTAATTTTTAAAATTTTCATACGAAAGAAATTTTATAAAATCCGATTTGTATGAAAATTAAAATGAAGATATCAATTTTCTGACTTCACCATACCATTTATATGACCATGTTAACNCGAAAGAAATTTTATAAAATCCGATTTGTATGAAAATTAAAATGAAGATATCAATTTTCTGACTTCACCATACCATTTATATGACCATGTTAACATGGGCTAGTGTCGGCTCATATACCCATTTACCTAACACCCTGTATAAAAAAGACCTCTTGGGGACAGTTGCATTTGAGCAGTAGAATCAACCTTTTTGTTGGTTGACACTATACAGGGTGAATATTTGACCACATCAAAAAGTAATGATTTTATTTAGCAAGATTGCATTTTTTTTTTACTTTTTTGTTTAATTTTATTATCTACTAGCTTTCCGACCGCGGCTTCGCCCGCGTGGAATTTTGTCTGTCACAGAAAAACTTTATCGCGCGCGTCCCTGTTTCAAAAACCGGGATAAAAACTATCCTATGTTCTTTCCCGGGACTCAAACTATCTCTATGCCAAATTTCATTAAAATCGGTTGCGAGGTTTAAGCGGGAAAGCGCAACAGACAGACAGACAGACAGAGTTACTTTCGCATTTATAATATTAGTTGGGATTATTAGTTTTTATTTATCTACCTCTCAGGTCAGGACTCAGCAAGGTCTGGTCAGTACCGGACTGCACGCCGCTGCAAGTCCTCAAAGGTCACTCTTGCAACGTCAGCAGTGCTGTGTTCCATCCACAGGCCGCGCTGCCTAACCACTTTAGAGATAAGGTATTGTCGAATTAAATTAGATAGAGTCCGGTCGCCGAGCAGATAGAATTTCGTCCAATGACCCCAAGCTACCCATCCTTATCGCTCGCGCGTAATTATATTGCTGTCGCGCTCGCACACTCACTGCCGGCGCCCGTCGCACAGTCGCGAGCGATAAGGATGCGTAGCTAGGGGTCATTGGACAAAATTCTACGTGCTCACAGACCGGGCTTTAGTATTAATTGTGAAAAATCAAAAACGCGCGGGGACTTATACAGGGTGGAATTTTGTAATGCCACCTGGAGGGAAAGTACTCTTATTATTGTAGCTAGAAACAATTTCTCAAAAAAAACATTGCTTTATTTTTGAAAAGAAATAGAACTGCAGTCAAAGATTTCTGAAAATTCTCAATCATACCTTCACCATTTCTTGAAAATTTTGCTTACCACACCCGGGAATCGAACCAACTAAAATCTGTTAAAAATTTCACCCTGTATTTTTTTACATCAATCGTTAGGGTTAAGTATAAGGATGAAATCTCTCTAACAAACTTGATAAATCAAATGAAAAGAAAACCATGAAATCTTAAATTATTTTAATTATGTACAGAAAATTGTATGGTATGGTAGTGAATTTTCGATAATTTTTCGAAAATCTTTAAATGCAGTTCTTTCTTTTCAAAAATAAAGGAATGTTTTCTTTCAGTAAATTTTTCTATCTACAGTATTAAGAGTACTTTCTCTCTAGGTGGCATTACAAAATTCCCTGTATATTTTCTTGTAATGAGGGCTATCGTTTTAGCGCTCACCAGTTAGCGCCACTGAGTAGAGTAAGGTCCTGTCACTTGCTAGTAGCGAAGACAGTGGCACCAACTGGTGAGCGCTAAAGTGGTAGGAGGACTATCGCATTTGCACTCATCAAGATGGCGCCACTGTAGAGTAAGGTCCTGTCAATCGCCAGGGGTGCCAACTGTTAAGTATAAAAACGATAGCCCTCATTACTTTAATGTGTACTACCCATGAGATGGGCGTAGTTTTACAAAACCACCCTGTATATTATTTTCTTATTTTTCCATACAGATTAAGAACACCAAAGAAGGCACATCAGACACGCCTGAAGCGATGGAAACCGACGAAAAGTCTGCCGCGTGCACCATGGCCTCCTGCGCCTATGACGGCACCGTGTATCTATGGAACTTCAGTAGGTACGTAGCTAATGGCGCCAAGTGACTCGCCAGTGGCGCCAAGTCACTACAATAGTGGCGCCAAGTCGGTTGGTGTTACTTGGTAGTGGCGCCATGATGCTTGATGTCACTATCTAGTGGCGCCTAGTCACTTGTTGTCAATAGTTTGGTAGAGTGGGGTAGAGTGGCGCCAAGTGCCTCGCCAGTGGCACCAAGTCACTATATAGTGGTGCCAAGTGACTCGCTAGTGGCGCCAAGTCACTATAATAGTGTCCTGCGCCTATGACGGCACCGTGTATCTGTGGAACTTCAGCAGGTAGGTAGTGGCGCCAAGTGACTATATAGTGGCGCCAAGTCAAACTGTCAATGGCGCCACAATTCACTCACTAGCTATTACACTTACAAGATTAAAATTCACTCACTAGCTAGGGGCGCCAAGTGACTCGCTAGTGGCGCCAAGTCACTATAATAGTGTCCTGCGCCTATGACGGCACCGTGTATCTATGGAACTTCAGCAGGTAGGTAGTGTGGAGCCAACTCACTATCTAGTGGCGCCAACTCACTATATAGTGGCGCCAAGTTACTATCTAGTGGCGCCAAGTTACTCTGTCACTATCTAGTGGCGCCTAGTCACTTGTTGTCACTAGTTAGGTAGAGTGGGGTAGAGTGGCGCCAAGTGACTCGCCAGTGGCGCCAACTCGCTATCTAGTGGTGCCAAGTCACTATAATAGTGTCCTGTGCCTATGACGGGACCGTGTATGTATGGAACTTCAGCAGGTAGGTACATTGGCGCCAAGTGACTCGCCAGTGGCGCCAACTCGCTATCTAATGGCGCCAATTCACTTATGAAGAATGTATTTTTTGTGTCCCACAGCGAAGCTCCGATGGCGTCCCTAGACGGGCACGGGCCATCCCGCGTGTCCCGCGCGGAGTTTCACCCTTCGGGACGATTCCTGGCCACCACAGTGCTTGACCACTCCTGGCGGCATATGATAGGACACTCGCTGTCATTAGCTAGTGGCGCCATGTCACTAGCTAGAGGCGCCATGTCACAAGCTAGTGGCGCCAAGTTTTATGCTGTCACTAGTAACGGTGCCAAGTCATAGGCCACCGGCGCCAAGTCACTGATTAGTGGCGCTTAGTCATACTTTGTCACTCATAACGGCGCCAAGTCACTAGTTAGTGGCGCCAAATCGCTATTTATAGGGCCGAGTCACTTTAGTGGCGCCAAGTGACTAGCTTGTGGCGCCAAGTGACACGACTGTGGCGCCAAGTCGGCGCCAAGTCTTAGTTTACCGTGTTTAACTTTACTTCTCTCTTTGTGTCCCGCAGCGAGGCCCCGATGGCGTCCCTAGACGGGCACGGGCCATCCCGCGTGTCCCGCGCGGAGTTTCACCCGTCGGGACGATTCCTGGCCACCACAGTGTTTGACCACTCCTGGCGGCCAAATGACTGATTAGTGGCGCCAAGTCATACTTTGTCACTAATGATGGCGCCATGTCAGTCGCCAGTGGCGCTAAGTCGCAAGCTAGAGGCGCCAAGTCAAAGCTGTCACCAGTAATGTAACACTACAGTGTTTGACCACTCCTGGCAGCATAGCATAGGACACTCTGTCATTAGGTAGTGGCGCCAAGTCTTTAGCTAGAGGCGTCAAGTCACTCGCCAGTGGCGCCAAGTTTTATGCTGTCACTAGTAACGGCGCCAAGTCATTGGCCAGCGGCGCCAAGTAACCGCTGCCGCTAGCTAGTGGTGACAACTCACGTCATAGTGGCGCTAAGTCTTAGTTTAGCGTGTTTAACTTTACTTAGCCCTAACTCGTTGTGTGTCTATTTTTCTAACTTCGGGACGATTTCTGGCCACCACAGTGTTTGACCACTCCTGGCGGCCAAGTCACTGATTAGTGGCGCCAAGTCATTCGCTGTCACTATCTAGTGGCGCCCCAAGTCATACTATTTCAAGCTAGGGGCGCCAATTGACGCGCTAGTGGCGCCAATTCCAAACAATAGTGGCGCCAAGTCACTGTTTAGTAACGCCAAGTCGCTCTGTCACTAGTAATGGCGCCAAGTCACAAGCTAGTGGCGCCAAGTCATAAGCTGTCACCAGTAATGGCACCTAGACACAAGCTAGTGGCGCTAAGTTTTTATTTAATGGCGCCGTCACTCGCCAGTTGTGCCAAGTTTTATGCTATCACTAGTAATGGCGCCAAGTCACTAGTTAGTGGCGTCAAATCGCTTTTTATAGGGCCGAGTCACTTTAGTGGCGCCAAGTCTTAGTTAAGTGTGTTGTGTGTGACGTGTGTGTGTAACTTAACCCTAACCCATTGTGTGTCCCGCAGCGAGGCCCCGATGGCGTCCCTAGAAGGGCACGGGCCATCCCGCGTGTCCCGCGCGGAGTTCCACCCTTCGGGACGATTCCTGGCCACCACAGTGTTTGACCACTCCTCATTAGGTAGTGGCGCCAAGTCGCTATTAAGTGGCGCCAAGTCATACACTGTCATACACTGGCCAATGGCGCCAAATTACTGGCTAGTGGCGCCAAGTCACTAGCCAGTGGCGTTAAGTCACAAGATAGAGGCCAAATCACTCGCTATCACTAGTAATAGCGCCAAGTCGCAAGCTAGAGGCGCCAAATTACCCGCTGTCACTAGTAATGGTACCTAGACACTAACTAGTGACGCCGAGTCACTTAAGTGGCGCCAAGTGACTAGCTAGTGGCGCATTGAAGACTAGCCAATGATGCAAAGTGACTATCCAGTGACGCCAAGTCACCCGCTGTCACTTTCTAGCGGCGCCAAGTTGCTTGGTGTCATTCGATAGTGGCGCGAAGTCACCCGCTAATGGCGCCAATTGACTTATGAAGAATGTATTTTGTGTGTCACTAGCTATGTCATAATGGCGCTAATTCACTATTTACTGGCGCCAAGTCACTGGCAAGTGTTTTAATTGTACCGAGAAGAGCCCTAACTTATTTTGTGTGTCCCGCAGCGAGGCCCCGATGGCGTCCCTAGACGGGCACGGCCCATCCCGCGTGTCCCGCGCGGAATTTCACCCTTCGGGACGATTTCCGGCCACCACAGTTTTTGACTACTCCTGGCGGCTGGGATAGGACACTGTCATTAGGTAGTGGCGCCAAGTCGCTATTAAGTGGCGCCAAGTCATTAGCTAGAGGCGTCAAGTCACTCGCCTGTGGCGCCAAGTTTTATGCTGTCACTAGTAACGGCGCCAAGTCATTGGCCACCGGCGCCAAGTCACTGATTAGTGGCGCCTAGTCATACTTTGTCACTCATAACGGCGCCAAGTCACTAGTTAGTGGCGCCAAAACGCTATTTATAGGGCCGAGTCACTTTAGTGGCGCCAAGTGACTAGCTAGTGGCGCCAAGTGACTAGCTAGTGGCGCCAAGTGACACGACCGTGGCGCCAAGTCGGCGCCAAGTCTTAGTTTACCGTGTTTAACTTTACTTCTCTCTTTGTCCCGCAGCGAGGCCCCGATGGCGTCCCTAGACGGGCACGGGCCATCGCTCTGGGATAAGACACTCGCTGTCACTAGCTAGTGGCGCCAAGTCACCGCTGTCCTTAGTAATGTCACCTAGTCACCAGTTAGTGGCGCCAAATCGTTATTTAGTGGCGCATAGCTACCGCTGCCATTAGCTATTGGAACCAAGTCACGTCGTAGTGGCGCCAAGGCTTAGTTTAGCGTGTCTTTACTTAGCCCTAACTCATTTTGTGTCCCACAGCGAGGCTCCGATGGCGTCCCTAGACGCGTGTCCCGCGCGGAGTTCCACCCTTTAGAACATTAGGTAGTGGCGCCAAGTCACTAGCTAGTGGCGCCAAGTCACTTGCTGTCTGCTAGTGGCGCTAAGACTCTGTCACTATCTAGTGGCGCCAAGTTACTTGTTGTCACTATCTAGTGGCGCCAAGTCACAAACTAGTGGCGCTAAGTCACTCTCTAGGGGGCGCCAAGTTACTAACTTAACACCAAGATAGTTAGTCTGATGTACAAAAGATGGGACTTCGGACACGCCTGAAGCGATGGAGATGGCGCCAAGTCACTAGCTAGAGGCGCCATGTCACTAGCTAGAGGCGCCATGTCACTAGCTAGAGGCGCCAAGTCACTAGCTAGAGGCGCCAAGTCACTAGCTAGAGGCGCCAAGTCACTAGCTAGAGGCGCCATTCCACTAGCTAGAGGCGCCAAGTCACTAGTTAGTGGCGCCAATTCACTTGATTATGGAATCGCTGTCACTAGTAATGGTACCTAGATACTAGCTAGCGGCACCAAGTCACTCTCTGTCACTAGTAATGGCGCCAAGTGACTAGCTAGTGGCGCCAAGTGACACGACCGTGGCGCCAAGTCACGTCGTAGTGGCGCCAAGTCTTAGTTTACTGTGTTTAACTTTACTTCTCTCTTTGTCCCGCAGCGAGGCCCCGATGGCGTCCCTAGACGGGCACGGGCCATCCCGCGTGTCCCGCGCGGAGTTCCACCCTTTAGAACATTAGGTAGTGGCGCCAAGTCACTAGCTAGTGGCGCCAAGTCGCTTGCTGTCTGCTAGTGGCGCTAAGACTCTGTCACTATCTAGTGGCGCCAAGTTACTTGTTGTCACTAGCTAGTGGCGCCAAGTGACTAGCTAGTGGCGCCAAGTGACACGACCGTGGCGCCAAGTCACGTCGTAGTGGCGCCAAGTCTTAGTTTACTGTGTTTAACTTTACTTCTCTCTTTGTCCCGCAGCGAGGCCCCGATGGCGTCCCTAGACGGGCACGGGCCATCCCGCGTGTCCCGCGCGGAGTTCCATCCTTCGGGACGATTCCTGGCCACCACAGTGTTTGACCACTCCTGGCGGCCAAGTCACTGATTAGTGGCGCCAAGTCATAAGCTGTTTCTAGCTAGTGGCGCCAAGTCGCTATTTAGTGGCGCCAAATCATACTTTGACACTAATGATGGCGCCAAGTCACAAGATAGAGGCGCCAAGTTACCTACTGTCGCTTTTCAGTGGCGCCAAGTCATTTGCCAGTGGCGCCAAGTCATTCGCCAGTGGCGCCGAGTCATATGCTGTTTCTAGCTAGTGGCGCCAAGACACAAGATAGTGGCGCCAAATCACTCGCTATCACTAGTGATGGTACCTAGACACTAACTAGTGACGCCAAGTGACTAGCTAGTGGCGCCAAGTCACTAGTTATCACTAGTTAATAGCGCCAAGATATTAGATATTGGCACCAAATCGCTACATAGTGGCGCCAAGTCATATACACTGTCACTAGTAACGGCGCCGAGTCATACGCTGTCGCTAGTAACGACGCCAATTCACTTGCTGAAGAATGTATTTTTTGTGTCCCGCAGCGAGGCCCCGATGGCGTCCCTAGACGGGCACGGGCCATCCCGCGTGTCCCGCGCGGAGTTCCACCCTTCGGGACGATTCCTGGCCACCACAGTGTTTGACCACTCCTGGCGGCTTTGGGATTTGGAGACCGGTGAGTTTAATAAATAAATAATCTTTGGACAATTTCACACAGCGCCAGCTAGCCCCAAAGTAAGCAATACAATACAATACAATACAAATAAGTTTATTGTGCATAATGTTACAATTTGTACAAACCGAAAAATAGTTAAATAACTAACTGTATCTCTTATTTAACTTAAAACCAATTTTAAAGCAATACAATTTTATTAGAAAAATGTAGGTAGGTACAGAAACACAATCCTTTACCTTCCGCACTAGTGCAAGACTGTGTTACGGCAAGGTAATGATAAAATCGTCCTAGGCATAAGGTACATTTTGCAATGCGTGCGTTTGAGTTTAACGCTGGCGTTAAATATTGCTAACGGTAGAATTAAAAACATTCGGGTGAGGTGAACAACTTTGCACAGTATACGCAAGGCGTAAAGATAAAACAAATAAACAGAAACTTAAACTATTATGAGTCAATCTATTTTTAGGCTAATGAGAGCAGGAAATTTTATTATTTAGGTAATAAACGCAACTTAATGCTTGTGTTATGGGGGCTAGCTTAACGGATATACTACTTATATACTTTTTTTTTAAATATGTACATACATATTATACATAGTAACACCCAGACCCGTCACAGAAATTAAAATTCATCATTTCAATTTCTACCCGGCCGGGAATCGAACCCGGGACCTCTCGGCATAGTAGTCCGTTCTGAACCACTACACCAAACGGCCGACGAATGAAAGTTTAATGCTTTATTTCTGACTAGCGGCCTGTCATGGCGCCAAGTCATATACTGTCACTAGTAATGGCGCCAAGTCATACGCTGTTTCTAGTAACGGCGCCAAGTCACTCGCTAAGGCGCCAAGTCATTTAAATGTCAAAAATTTCTGTTCTTAATCTTAATTTTTAATCTTAATCTTTATTTCTGACTAGCGGCCGCCCGCGACTTCGTACGCGTAGATCCCGTTTTACCCCCTTAGGGGTGGAGTTTCGTAAAATCCTTTCTTAGCGGATGCCTACGTCTACATCTACCTGCATGCCAAATTTCAGCCCGATCCGTCCAGTGGTTTGGGCTGTGTGTTGATAAAGCCTGGTCCGTGAGTACGTAGAATTTTGTCCAATGACCCCAAGCTACCCATCCTTATCGCTCGCGCGTAATTATACAGGGTGTTTCTTGTAAGGTGTCAAGCCGAAGGCAGGTGATAGGTGAGGACTAGACCTATCGATTTCACCCCTATGTATGTTCTACGATTTTTCGTAGTTTAGAAGTTATCGTTAATTTTGTGATTTTTTAAAATTTTATGACCTAGTATACTTTAAATTTTTTTATCTTTTTTTTGGGTTAACTTTTCTCAGATTTCTTTTTTTTTGACAGATTCCCTAGTAATTGCAGATGTTTGAAAAAAATAATCACCTTCCTACCTTTGATGCAAGATACAAAATGTTTGCTAGAAAAATAAAAAATAGGCTTTTAGCAGAACATTCAAAAATTTTCAACTTAAAAGTTTGAAAAAAAAAAGAACTTCCATAGGTCCAAAATAATTTTAAAAACTGCGCAGTTTTCTGAACTTTCATAATAACACAAAAAAACATGTACTTAATAGGCCATTATTTTCTGTAATCGCTCTACTAAAGTAGTAAGTCGGAGATTCCGTTACATGTTTTTGACTTTCTTAGGACTAACTAATGTTTGCAATCCACTAAGTTTACGTTACGTAGAACACGTTTAGAGACAATAACTGAACAGAATTTTTTTTATCCACAACGAGGAAGCTCTTGCCCTTCATCTGACCTGATGGAAAGTTGGAAACTGATGGATGATCAGCGAGCTTCACCCGGAATCCTAAACCACAGAGGAATTGGCTGTCCTACATAGGTAGTCTTACCACTAGACCACAGACAAAACTGCGCAGTTTTTAAAATTATTTTGGACCTATGGAAATTCTTTTTTTTTCTCATACATTTCAGTTGAAAATTTTAGAATGTTCTGCTAAAAGCCTATTTTTTATGTTTCTAGCAATAATTATGTATCTTGCATCAAAGATAGGAAGGTGATTATTTTTTTCAAATATCTGCAACTAATAGGGAATCTGTCAAAAAAAAGAAATCTGACAAAAGTCAACCCAAAAAAAGATAAAAAAAAATTAAGCCACTAGGTCATAAAATTTGAAAAAATCACAAAATTAACGATAACTTCTAAACTACGAAAAATCGTAGAACATACATGGGGATGAAATCGATAGGTCTAGTCCTCACTTATCACCTGCCTTCGGCTTGACACCTTACAAGAAACACCCTGTATAATCTCTCTAACAAACTTGATATATCAAATGAAAAGAAAACCATGAAATGTTAAATTATTTTAATTATGTACAGAAAATTGTATGGTATGGTAGTGAATTTTCGAAAAATTTTCGAAAATTTTTGAATGCAGTTCTCTTTCTTTTCAAAAATAAAGGAATCTTTTCTTTCACTAAAATGTTCTATCAGTATTACGAGTACTTTCCCTCCAGGTGGCATTACAAAATTCCACCCTGTATATTAATCAAACAAGTAATTACGAAGTTATGATGCGTTGAAGTTCCGTCACAAAGTGCTACACTTTTATTTAAGCACGCCTTGACGTCACAGGGCTTGCTTTAACTATGGCGCGCTTTAAATCTTAATTTTTTGTTTTCAGCAACTGAAGTCCTGCATCAAGAGGGACACGCAAAACCTGTGTACAGTGTCGCCTTCCAAATTGACGGCTCCCTCGCTGTGACTGGGTGAGTGAGTCCACATGCATCATCATAAATAAAATAAACAAATAAATATCCTTGGACATTTTACACTGCGCTTCTAGTCCCAAACTAAGCAAAGCTTGTACTATGGGTACTAGACAACGGATATAAACATACTTAAATACTTTTTTTTTGTAAATACATACTTACATAAGTATGTATTTACTATACTACTAATTTTCATACAAAATAAATTTTATGAAATCCGATTTGTATGAAAATTAAAATAATTAAAATAAAGATATCAATTTTCTGACTTCACCATACCATTTATATGACCATGTTAACATGGGCTAGTGTCGGCTCATATACCCATTTACCTAACACCCTGTATATAAAAAAAAGCTTGTAATAAGTCGGGTTTTCCCTCCTGACGCAAGAACCGATTTCCACGGTTTTGCATTCGTTGGAAAGGTCTCGGGCTCCGTGAGGTTTTAGCAAAGAAAATTCAGGAAAATTTAACAAACGAAATTCCACGCGGGCGAAGACGCGGGCGGAAAGCTAGTTATACATAGAAAACACCCAGTCCAATACAAACAAATATGTTCATGCACACAAATGTTTGTACTGTGCGGGAATCGAACCCGCTACCTCCGGAATAGTAGTCCGTTTCGAACCACTACACCAAACGGCCGACAATCATCATCATTATCATCATCATCATCAGTTCATTTTAGGTCATAGCACACTTTTCAACCCCAGCTGTCATCGCCTTTCGCGCTGTCAACCGCGAGGCGAGGCGTTTACATTACGGTGCGGATAAGTGTATTATTATTAGTAACCCAGATTAACATATATTATGGGCGATAATGTATGCCAATCTGTGGCACAAAATTTCATGCGGGTGAAGCCGCGGCCGCGGCGAATACCAGGCCTGTTCATCTCCGCGAGTTTACATCCAAAACAAAACACGCACGATGGCCCACCTACAGAATACTATTCGACAAGGCCTCACATACGAGCGAACATTGACTCACGTACGCGTATTCTTGTGTATGATGGAAGAAAATAAAGAAAATGGTGTACTAAATACTGTGCAGTATTTAACTACCTAAATAATAATAAAAACACAGAATGTACTTTTTTAAGTTGCCTCAAGACGCTGAGAGGTAAATAAGTAGTTAATATTATTCATGATAATTCATGCTAAATCATGTATTTCCTCCGCCATTTTCCGCAGTTTGGCACCTCACGTCACATCATTTTACCGAAGTCAGCCCTATAGCTTCGGCGCAATGCCGATCACTGACGCTTGTCAACAAAATGGTGCTTGACTCTTGAGGCAGGCTAAATTACACCATATTGTTAATGACATTGAGCATACATTTCTTTAAATACCTTCGCGAAGTAAAACTTCTGTACGTAGTACTTATTATTATTCTGTGGTCTGGCGTTCACTAGCTCTTAG